>NW_006159859.1:4858543-4858943 GCF_000334495.1 Tupaia belangeri chinensis
GTTCTAAGCCCCCGGGTCTGGGACCCGACCCACTGTCGCCTATGTGGGAGTCCAGCAACATAGCCATTACGCTAACCGCTGGTTCCCACATGTTGCTTTTTTGATCTAGTATTAAAAGTTTTCATTTTCAGGCATGGTGGTTAAGGTGGCTGGATCCCACAAGGCCAGCTGTGTGGTTAGAGTATCTGGACCTGGTGGCTTGAAAAACACTCTGAGAGTGTGTGCATGCTTGCCGGAAATCCTGAGGGAAGAGGTTTCGGTGTGCTCAACCCTTGGGGAGTGCTTTCTCACTTTCTCTCTCTGTCTCTGTCTCTCCCTCTCTGTCTCTCTCTGTGTCTCTGGTGAGTGCATGTGCCCTATAGCAAAAATCTCTCTCTGGAAAAAAAAAATTACTTAGGTG
>NW_006159859.1:4860664-4892060 GCF_000334495.1 Tupaia belangeri chinensis
GAATGCATTTGCCAGACAGAGAGAGAGACAGAGAGACAGAAAGCGAGAAATCACCCCCCAGGGGGGATGGTCACGCCGCAATCCCTTCTCCTCTTGGGATCTTGGGCACGCATGCACACGCGCCCGGCATGAGTTCTAAGCCACCGGGTCTGGGACGCGAACCACTGTCGACTATGTGGGAGTCCAGCAACATAGCCATTACGCTAACCGCTGGTTCCCACATGTTGCTTTTTTGATCTAGTATTAAAAGTTTTCATTTTCAGGCATGGTGGTTAAGGTGGCTGGATCCCACAAGGCCAGCTGTGTGGTTAGAGTATCTGGACCTGGTGGCTTGAAAAACACTCTGAGAGTGTGTGCATGCTTGCCGGAAATCCTGAGGGAAGAGGTTTCGGTGTGCTCAACCCTTGGGGAGTGCTTTCTCACTTTCTCTCTCTGTCTCTGTCTCTCCCTCTCTGTCTCTCTCTGGCAAGCCCTATAGCAAACTAAAAAAAAAAAAAATCATTTTATTAAGGTAAACAAACAAGCAAATGTCCTTTTAATATTTGTTTGCATGTATTTATCTTTGCAGTGTTACTTTATAAATACCATTAACAATTATTAGTGATAAATGGCATTTTTAACTAAGTTGATTACCATTAAGTTTAATTCATTTATGCATCTTAGTCATCACCCACCCTCATCAATACTACACACATTGCCTGTAAGCCTTTCCTATTTCATTTTATGTAAGGTTTTAGGTCATTTCGTATTACAAGTTTATTATATCCTATCCTGAACTTAAGACCAGAAGCATTTTGGATTTTTTTTTTTTTTTTAGATTTTAAGATATTTGCATTTACATAATGAGACAACTTGGGGATGGAACCCAAGTTTAAAAAGGAATTTCATTTGCTTTGTTGATATATATATATACCTCATTCACATAAATTGAAGATAATTTTATACTATATTTTTATGCTTCAGTGTTTTGTCTGTGACTTGTCACATGAGATCAGGTGATTTTCCACTTGTGGCTTCACGCCAGTGCTCAGAAAGTTTTAGATTTTGGAGCATTCGGAATTAGGGATGTTCAGCCTCCGTTTGGAAATAATCATCTTTATACTTTTGATCTTGCCTTTGCATTCCACAGTTTTCAAAATTTGGACATTTGGTTCAAAGTAAGCTAAAAGCCATTAAAAAAGGTAGGGCTCTGCTTTCATGTGAACCTAATTTTATAAAATGAATTGCAGCCAGGCCTCAGGACTAACTGTATAGCTCCAAACGCTGTAGTAATCATAGATCCAGGTTAAACTTAGAGGTGGTCAGCTGTCAGATGGGTGTATACCAAATGTCATAAGTTAAATAAACTTTCCTCATTCACTCTCATTTATAAAAGCAGCAAACTTCTTAATTATACGTATAGTCAAAAGGCTGTCTGTCTCACTAATTAGATATTCAGAATTTATTGCCTTATTTTCATCTGGCACATTTTCAGATGAGCCTAGAACTTCAGAATGTGACAGTTGAATTGAATTTCATAGGATGAGCTCATTAGCAGTACATTTCTGGTGCAAAGGTTTGAGTGAAAAAAAATCTTAATTGACCATAATTATATTTCACTCTTTATACCCTTAGGATAATTAGAAGGAATTTATTTGACTTTCTATTCTTTAAATACAGTACTACATTCTATATTTTCTTTATTTTTTGCAGTCTCAAAGGATTGAGGTTTTCTGTGATGATTTACTAAATAAAAGGTTGCTTTTTTTGGAATAGATAGTATAACCTGTGGAAATTCTATTAATTCCATACTGGTTTTTGGCAGAGCTTTTGAATTTGGTTTCTTTTGATTTTGCTTCTTGTTGTCTAGACAGAAAAGTGTCTTCTATCACTCCCAAGATCCCAGTCTTCCTTGCCAACTTCTCTTGTGCATTTTTATAGTTTTAAGTAATAACAATTGAGCAGGAAAGTACATTTAGGAAAATAGATTACTTTAACCAGGATATACTCAGTGCCAAAATCAAGATTGTAGTTTTAACCTTATTAAATATTTGAGAAGTTTAACCTTTCATTTTACTTCGCCTTTTTTTTTTTTTTTTTTTTGGCACAGGGTGGGGGGATTTACCCGAGAACCAGAGAGAGAGAGAGAGCGAGCGAGCGAGCGAGCGAGCACACCCCATGGAGAATGGTCATGCCACAGTTCCTTCTCTATCTCTTTCTCCTTTTGGTATCTTTTTTTTTATTTTTTTTGAGAGGTTTTGCTATTGGGTTAGTGCGCTCGCCAGAAAGACAGAGACAGAGAGACAGAAAGCGAAAAATCATCCCCCAGGGGGGATGGCCATGCCACAATCCCTTCTCCTCCATTCTCCTCTCAGGATCTTGGGCACGCATGCACACACGCCCGGCGTGAGTTTAAGCCACTGGGTCCAGGACTCGAACCACGGTCGACTACATAGGAATTCAGCGACATAGCCATTACGCTAACTGCTGGTCCCTCCTTTTGGTATCTTGCATACACCTGGTGGAACTCAAACTACGTGGTTGACCATGTGGGATCCAGCCACCTTAACCACCAGGCCACAGGCTGGCCCTACTTTTCTTTTTGTATTTTACTTTTTCAGGTTACTGTAGGAGGAGAAATGAGAGAGAGAGTAAAAATTAGTAGAAGAATCACACATTTCTGTTCTTAGAGCTGATACTAATTAAGTTTAATGAAATCAGACAGCCTTCTTCTCAAGTTTTAAATGAAAAACATAATTTTTGGGAGTCCAATGGTTATTTTGTTTTGTATTTGTAAATAATATTGAGGTTGTAATAGATGCATATGCTACCCAGGTATGTAAAATTGATCAGTACTCTATAAATACTTGAGTGTTTGCTAATAGTTACTTGGGGTCAGTGAGAAGACAGACCCATTGGTAGGGGTTAACGTGATACAACATTTCATCAACTTACTTTATACAGATATGGAATAATAGCACTTAATTCTTGCCCTTTAGTCCTCTGGTCTCATTATTTCATAGTGTGATCGTCTTTCTTCTTTTTTTTTTTTTTAAGTCTGTTTCTTTCTTTCATGAGAATGGGAGAGACAATCACACTTAACAGGCACTCATACCGCAGTTCCCCCTCAAGAACCCTCCCAGCCAGCCAGATTGTGGGTACACGTGCATGGTGTATATAGGTGGTCTAAAGAACTGAACCCTTGATCTTCCACATGGGTTCAGCTACACTTGAGCAGCATGATACAGCTGTATCACCAGGTTGGCCCCATGTAGCATGATCTTTTGAAAAATAAATTACTGCTGTTGATTTAAAAACTCATCAGCATAATTACCCATTGATCATCTCTACTGTAAAAGTTAAACTCTTCAGTTTGATGTTCATAATTTAGCTTTTGTGTCCTCCACTTTCATCTTACATTGTGCTCTGGTCTTTTTGAACCACTTCATATTTTTGCACATGCTGTCCTTCTACCTGCCTGAAAAATT
Organism: Tupaia belangeri chinensis; assembly: GCF_000334495.1. Lineage (NCBI taxonomy): Eukaryota > Metazoa > Chordata > Mammalia > Scandentia > Tupaiidae > Tupaia > Tupaia belangeri. The sequence continues at coordinate 4,864,132 of NW_006159859.1, forward strand.
ATTTTCTTAAACTCTCAACCACCAAAGATCCTATAATATGTACATCCCATGCCCCCAGTACATATGCATACAAACTAAATACACACGCTCCCCTCGGGACATAATTTAATCTTATCTTCATATTATTATGATTGGTAAATAGTAATAACTAAATACGGATTTATTGAATGATTGAATAAATACTTTTAAAGCATTGTGACTCATTAATAGTTTCTGATTTTTAAAATAGTTCTTTTACCTTTCCATACATATTAGTCAGGGTTCTCTAGAGAGAACAGACCTATTGGATGAATGGATGGAGAGATAGGTAGATGGATGAGAGGTGTGTTATGGATGCAGAGAAGTTCTGCAAGAGGCTTTCTGCAAACTAGAGACCCAGAGAAAAGGTAGCATGACTCCTTCAAAGTGCAAAGACCTCAAAGCGAAGAAAACCTATGGTCCAAGGGTGAAGCCTTGAGAACCTGTAGGAGAGAGGTCAGAGGGGTGCTGTTTAGGTTCAAAGGGAGGAGAACCTGGAGTTTTGGTGTCCAAGGGCAGGAGAATAGTGTCTCAGCCTCGAGAGAAAGCAAGAGCACGGATTCTCCTTTTTGCTGCATTTTGTCCTGTCTAGGCCTCCAGTCTGATGCCCCACGTACATTGAGGGCAGATCCTCCCCATTCAGTCCATCAACTCACAGACCAATGTCTTTCAGAAACACTCTCAGAGATACACCTAGAAATAATGCTTTACCAGTTAAGTATCCCTTAATCTAGTCAAATTCATACCCCAAATTATTACATCATTCATACATATATTTTGGTGACAACTTTATTAAGAATTCATATTTTAAACAATTTACTTATTTAAAGAGTATAATTCAGTGGTCTTTAGTATACAGACTTGAGTAACTATCACCCCATTTAACTTTCATCTTAAAAAAAAAGTCCTGTACTTTTTACCCCTTACTTTTCAACTCTCATTGCCCCCTCCTTAGACAATGACTTACCTTCTTTATGTTTCTATAGATTTGCCTCTTCTGGACATTTCACATAAATGATAATATTTGTAGCTCTTTATGTCTGGCTTCTTTTACTTAGCATGATGTTTTAAAGATTTTTCCATGTTGCATCATGTATCAGTGCTTCATTCCTTTTGTTGCCAAGTAATATTCTATTATATGGATGTAACACATTTGATTTATCTGTGTAGTCATGCAGCAATCCTGTCTCCATTTTTCCATCCCATTAGACTCCTGTCTCTCTATCCCAACACACACATGCCTGGTGTGTTGCTCAAGCTGCCTTGGGGCCAAGATTTGAACCACGGTCGGTCATGTGGGATCTGGCTCCCCAAACCACTAGGCTGTATGGCTGGCCCTTAATGTTTAACCTTTGAGAAACTGCCAGTTTTTCAAAATGACTATGCCATATCTTATTCCAGCAGTGATAATAGCTATTTAGTGGGTGTAAAGTATCTTGAACTGTTGATTTTCATTTCCTTAATGGTAATGATGTTGTGTATCCTTTCATTTGCTTGTTAGTATGTATCTTTTATGCAGAAATGTCTATTCAGATCTTTTGCCAATTTTTAATTGGATAATTTGTCTTTTTCTTACTGAATTATGAGAATTCTTGATACAGTCTAGATCAAGTATATGATTTGCAAATATTTTCTCCCATCCAGGGGTTGTTACTTTGACTTTTTAATAGTATCCTTTGAAGCACAAAAAGTTTATAACTTTGGTGAAGTCTAATATCTGTTTTTTCTTTTGCTGCATGTTCTTCTTGTGTCACATTTGAGAAATCATTGCCAATCCAAGATATAAAAATGAATTGTTTTCTTATAAGAGTTTTTTTTTTTTTTTTTTAAACTTGGATTTTACATACAGGTCTTTTCATTCATTTTTTTTTCCTACTAGGGTTAACCTATTGCTCTGTGTGTAACCATACAATTATAGGAACTCCAACTATTTCTTGGAGCTGTGGGAATCATATTTAGTATAGTTTACTGATTTATTTTTACTGTGGTAAAATATACATGGCTTGAAATATGCTACTTTAGCCATTTTTAAGTGTATAGTAAGTACATTCACATTGTTGTGCAGTTACCACTTTTGAAACTTTTCCAAATTTAAAATTTTATACCCATTAAAAAATAACTCAACTCCCCAAGTATGATTTTAGCTTTTTTTTTTTTTTTTTTTTTTTGATAGGTTTTTGCTATAGGGTATGTGTGCTGATAGGAAAGATAGAGACAAATCACCCCCCAGAAGGGATGGAAATGCTGCAGTCCTTTCTCTTTCATTCTCCTTTTGGATCTGGAACATGTAACCACATGTGCCCAGGATGAATTGTTTTTTGTTTTTTTTTTTAATTTGGAAGATTTTTAATTATTATTTATTTTTGAAGTGCCCGCTGTGAATTTTAAGTCACCAGGTCTGAGACTTGAAACCGCAGTCAACTATGTGGGAGTCTAGTGATGTAATCATTACGCCATCTGCTGGTCCTTGATTTTAGCTTTTTTATTTTTTATTTTTTCTTAGATAACATTATTTGGTTAAGAAGATTCTATTTTTAATTTTTGGAGAACTTTTTAAAATTTTTATTCATGAATGGTTAAATTTTGTTGAATGCTTTTTCTGCATATACTGAGATGGTATGATTTTTCTTATTTAATCTGTCAACATGGTGACTTGTATTAATTGACTTTCAACATTGAATCAGTCTTGTATTCCTGGAATAAACACCATTTAACTGTTATTTTAGTATAATTTTTTCTATTACTATTTTGTTGAGGATGTTTGCATATATATATATGTTCATGAGGGATATATGTCTGTAAGTTTTCTTTTTTTGTAATATTTTCCTCTGGTTTTGGTATTAGGATAATGCTGGCATTATAGAATGAGTTGGAAAGTATTTGCTCTTCTTCTTACTTGTTGGAAGAAATTGTGTAGAATTAGTGTTATTGCTCTCTTAAGTATTCTCTATTGAAACCATCTGGGTCTGGAATTTTCATTATTTGGAAGGCTTATGTAAAATTTAATTTTTTCTTAGTAAACAGGATTTTTCAGGTTATCTTTTTTTTCTTTTGAGTAAGTTTTGGGAGTTTAGAGAATTGGTTCATTTCAGCTAAGTTGTTGAATTTATGGACATGGAATTGTTCATAGTATTTCCTTTTCTTATAGTGTCTGTGGGGTCAGTGTGATGTCCTTTTATTTCTGGTATTAGTAATTGCTGTCTTCTCTTTTTCTTGGTTAGCCTGACTAGAGGTCTGTCAATTTTAATGTTCTTTTCAAAGAAGCAGCTTTTGGTCAGCAGACAGTTAATGTTGCTGGACTCCCATCTGGCTGACCATGGTTTGAGTCCTGGACTCAGTGACTTGAAAATCATGCTGGACATGAATGCATGGATTTCCAAGATCTTGGGAGAAGAGTTGAGGAGAAGGGATTGCAGTGTGGCCATCTTTCATCTTTTTTTTTTTTTTTTTTCAAAGAATTACTTTATTTAATTCCATTTATTATCATCATCTTTTTAAGAGAGAGAGAAAGCGAGACAGCACTCTACCTGGTCTGGGACTCAAACCATGTGGGAATCCAGAATCCTAACCACTACACAACCTTTTGGCTCCAAGAAAACAAAAAGAACAAAGAAGCAACTTCATGCTTTATTCTTTTTCTGTTTTTTTATTTCATTGATTTTTTGCTCTGATCATTATTATTTCCTCTTTTCTATTTGCTTTTGGCTTAATTTGCTCCTTTTCCTTCACTTTCTCAAAGTTGGAGCTGTTATTACTGCTTTTAGATCTTTATGCTTGAGTCATATAAACATTCACTGCTATAAATCTCACATATTTGATATGTTGTATTTTCTGTTTAGTTCAAAATATTTTAAAATTTCCCTTGAGATATCTTTAACTCATCATAGTCTACCTTTGTGTGATGTGTCACTTGATAGTATAAGGACCTTAAAACATTCTTCCACTTTTCCCTGCCTGGCCTTTGTGCTGTTGTTGTCATGCATTTTACTTTTGCATATATTACAAACCCCACAGTACGTTGTCATCATTTTTGGTTTAAACAAAGTATTTCCATTGAAGAGATTTAAATATTGAGAATAAAGATCCTTATATTTACTTAATAGAGTCACTGTTTCCATTTCTTTTAAAAGTCTTATGTGTAGATTCAAGGTTCCATCTGGTATCATTTTCCTTCTTCCTGAAAGACTTACTTAACATTTCCTGTAATCCAGGTGTGCAGGTCATGAATTCCTTTGTTTATTTTTTATTTATTTATTTTTTATGTCTGAAAAAGTACTTTATTTTTATTTTGTTAAGACATTTTCACTGGATAAAGAATTTTTGGTTGATTTCCCTCCTATCCCCTTATTTATTTATTTATTTATTTATTTATTTATTTATTTTTGGAGAGGTTTTTGCTATAGGGCACGTGCACTCACCAGAAAGAGAGACAGAAAGCAAGAAATCAGCCCCATTGGGGATGGCCACACTGCAATCCCTTCTCCTCTACTATTCTCTTGGGATCCTGGGCACCCATGCACACACGCCCAGTGTGACTTTAAGCCCCTGGATCCGGAACTCGAACCACAGTCGACTACATGGGAGTCCAGCGACATAGCCATTACGCCAACCGCTGGTCCCCTGTTCCCATATTCTATAGTGGTTTTACTCCAGTCCTTTCTGTCTCGCAATTTTGAAAAGAAATATGTGTACCATTTCTTTGTTTTCCATATGTAATATGTGTTTTTTCTCCTTTGGTTGTTTTTAAGGTTTTCTGTTTTCTTTTTCTTTCTTTTTTCTTTAAGTTTATTTATTTATCTCATCCATGAGAAAGGGAGAAAGAGGGAGAGATGTGCAACCCCACCAGGGTCTTTTTATCACGATCCTCACCCCAGCCTCAGCCTGCTTGGATCACAGGCAAACACGTCCAGCATGCACAGGGAGACCTCAGGACGTGAACTTGGGACCTTCCTGTACAGCCTCAGCATTGTGTTACTGCGGCTGGCCAAGATTTTCTGTCACCATTTTTATGCAGTTTGATTATCATGTGCCTTGATAGTTTTATGCTTTTGTGTTTTGAGTTTATTAATCTTGTCATATATATCAGTTTATAGTGGTAATCAAATTAGATTTCAGCCATTATTTCTTTAAATCTCTAGTCTGTGTCCTTTCTTCTTCCTCATTGCAGACTCAAAATACACATGTATGTGTCTCTGAGATTGTGTAAAGTTCAGTGATTCTGTGTTCATTTTTCTTCTCCTGTTTGTTTCTTTTTAAAATCGTGAGCAGTCTCTGTTATGCCTACCAGTTCAGTAAGTACTGTTAGTCTGATCCAGCATCTTTTAGTACTCTAGACATTTAGATTTTTTCCTAGAATTTTTTTAACTCTTTTTAAAAATTTTACACTTATCATTTTCAATATTTCTTTCATTTGAATATACAGAATGCATTGTAACTATTATAATGTGCTTGTCTGCTAAATCTGTCTTTGTAATTTTTGTTTTTTGTTTGTTTTTAAGTTATTTTATTGTTATTATTTTTTAAGTTTGCTATAGGGCAGATGTGAGACAGAGCTAGAGAGAGAGACAGAGAGAGGGGGAAGTTAGAAAGCAAGCCACCAGGTCCAAAATTTAAACTGCAGTCAGTTGTGTGAGAGTCCAGTGTCTTAAGCACCACACCACCTGTTGGACTCATCTTTGTGATTTTTAAATTGTCTTTGATATATTGATTTTCTTTCTTCTTATGGCTTATATTTTCCTGTTTGTTTGCATCTCTGTTTTATTGAAATTTTAGACATTGTGAATTTTTCCTCTTTGGGAGCTAGATATTTTTTATATCCATTAACATTTAAAAAAATATTGAGAGATTTTTTGCTATAGGGCATTTGTGCTCACTGGAGAGACAGAAACTAAGAAGTCACCTCCCAGGAGTCATGGCCACTCCACAATTCTTTCTTCATTTTCCTCCCAGGATCTTGGGCACACACACACACACATGCCCAGCCTGAATTTTAAGCTGCTGAATTTTTTAGTATTTAATTTTTATTCTGGGTCTTTTATGTGATTTCTTATAGTTTTGGGGGCATTTGGTTATATATTACTCCATATTGTTGACTTGAGATTCACTTATGAACATATGCTTAATTAGCACCTGGAGTTGGGGGCCAATCATTAGGAGTCCTTGTCTCTATGCTTTGTCCTTATATTTTTTATTTCCATATTATCTAGATTCCTTTAATTAGTATTGTTGTAGTTATTAAGCAGTTTACTTAAATACTCGAAGCCTTTTCTGGTCATCATTGTGAAGTTATTTGGTAGGAATTTGGCAAACTAGAAAAAGCAAAATATTTTAATAAAAATACGAATAATTTTATAGGTGAAGCTTATACCGTTTTTGTTATTTTTTTCTTATTTCTTACTGCTGTTGCTGCTGTTTTCTCTAGTTGAAAGTTACCGTTTTTAAAAAGTTTATATGTTTATTTCATGTGAGAGGGAGACTGGCATCCTCATTAGAGCTTCTTGCTGTGTTTCTCCTCATAGTCTTGCAGTCTTGCCAGCCAGCCAGGCTCGTGGGCATGTGAGTGTGTGCCTGGTATAGAATTTTGACCTGGGTACTGAACCCTAATCTTTAGACGATCTGTAACTTTTCAGAACTCATGCCACTTTCTCATTACTGCATAGTTTCTATTTTTCAAGTTTGATTTTTTTTCCCCTAACTTTGTTCATCTGCCAAGAGTAGATAGTATTTTTTAAAAAATATTTATTTATTTATTTAATTCCATTTATTGTTATTTTTAATTTGGCCAGAGAGAGACAGAGACAGAGACAGAGACAGAGAGAGAGAGAGAGAGAGAGAGAGAGAGAGGAAGCAAGCAGCCAGGTCTGGGATTCGGACCGCGGTTGGCCCTGTGGGAATCCAGAGCCTCTAACCACCACACCATCTGCCAGCCCTGGTAGTACATTTTTTTTTTTTTAATTTGTTTATTTGTGCTGGCCCAGAGAGAGACAGAAAGACAGGGAGAAAACACCCTGGAGGGACATGATCAAGCTGCAATCCTTTCTCCATTTCTCTGTCCATTGGGATTCTGGGCACACACACCTGCCATATTTTTCAGGCTGCTGGGGCTAGTATTTCAACTGTGATCAGCCATGTGGGATCCAGCTCCCTTAGCCAGTAGGCTGTGGGACTGACTCAAAAGTAGATACCTTTTTAAAATCTCATTTTAGTGGTCTGGCAGGTGGCCTAGTGGTTAAAGATGCTGGACTCCCACATGGTCGACTGCGGTTCAAGTCCCAGACCTGCTGGCTTGCTTTTTCACTTTCCTTTTCTCTCTTTCTCTGTCTCTCTCTGATCAAATTGGATGATGACAATAATAAATGAAATAAAATAATTATAAATAAAACCCCTCATTTTAGAAATGATGAACTGTTTTTAAGTTGAAATAAGAAAGGCCTATTTAGATACTATATTTTTAAGTGTTTATTTCTTTTATGAGAAAGGGGTGGATAGGAGGAGAGAGGGAAGAGAGACGAAGAGAGAGAGGGATTTTGGGCAGGGTCTTTTTTATTTTTTATTTAAATAATTATTTTATTTAACTTTATTGATTTATTTAAATTTAACCAGAGAGGGGCAGAGTGAGTGAGAGAGAAGGAAGATGAGAAAGCAAGCCACCAGGTCCAATACTCAAACTGCGATCAGCCATGTGGAAGTCTAGTGCCCTTAACCACCACACCACCTGCTGGCCCCTTGGCAGGGTCTTAGCACACTATAACCTCCTCCTTAGTCTTCAGCAGTCAGGATCATGGACATGCCTGGCATGTTCAGACTGATGTGGGATTCAAGCTCTGAGAACAGCTCATACTAAACTTATTTAAGCATAAAGTATGATTGTAATGTAATGATATTTTTAAAATTGAATTTAGAAGGACCAGCATATGGTGTAATAGTTACAGTGCTGGACTCCCATGTAGTTGACCGCCGCTCGAGTCCTGTACCCAGTGGCTTAAAACTCACGCCAGTCATATCCCACTTCTGACAAACTTCTGGGGCTGGCCGGGGGCATGGGGGGCATGGTGGTTAAGGGTGCTGGACTCCCACATGGTCAACCATGGTTTCAGTCCCAGACCTGGCAGCTTGCTCTCACTTTCCTTCTCTCTCACACACACTCTGTCCCTCTCTGGCCAAATTAAAAATAAATAAATAAAGTTAAAAAGAAATTCTTTTTAAAAAAAGGCAGCTCACGCCAGGTATGTATTTGTGCATGGCCAGAATTCTGAGAGGAGAATGGAGCAGAAGGAATTGGGACATGACCATCTGCCCTGGTTGCTGATTTCTGGTTTTCTGTCTCTCTATTTGTCTGTCTCTGTCTCTGGGGAGCACATGCACCCAATTGCAAAAATCTTCTTAAAAAAGAAAAAAAATTGAACTTAGAGTTTAATATAACCATTAAAGTGATTATAAAATCTACAGTTTTATGGGGTCGGCAGGTGGTGTGGTGGTTAGGGGCGCTGGACTCACTCTTGGCTGACCGTGGTTTGAGTCCTGGACCTGGCTTTTTTTTTTTTGGACCTGACTTTTTTTTTTTTTTTTCTCATTTTCCCTCTCCTTCTCTCTCACTCTGTCCATCTCTGGTCAAATAAAATGAATGAATAAATGAATGAATGAATGAACCAAGTTAAATAAAATAATTTTTAAAAAATCTATGGTTTGAAATGTAACTAAAATATTTGCCTTTAAGTTAATGATATTCTCCTCCCTTTTTTTTTCCCCAGAAATCTGTATTTACACTCACACTTTTTTTTTTTTTTTTAAGTTTTGCTATAAGGCATGTGCACTTCACAGAGAGAGAAAGTGAGACATCACCCCTCCCAGAGGGAATTACAGTCCCTTCTCCTCCATTTTCCTCTTGGGACTTTGGGCATCTGTGCACATGCACCACTGGGTCCAGGACTAGAACCACACAGTTGGTCATGTGGGATCTAGCCACCTTAACATCCATGCTATCTGGTGACTTGAGACATCTATACATTATAGGAGTTCCCATAGCTCTTATTGTATGGGTCAGTGAGGTTCTCAGTGTCATTTACTGAAGAATAATAAATCACCTACAATTAGATGCAACTAGTGGCAAACTTTTGGGTGTGTAGTTTCTTACATTCTTTCTAATCTATCCTTTAGTTCCCTGTGTTCTCACCTATGCCGTTAGATATTTCAATCTAGACGTGCTTATGCAAAATGAAAGTAAAACAGAAAGGGAAAAACCATCCCAGTACCCAGCCCCTCTCCCTCACTCTCTGTAGTTTCTGCTTGCCACCATGACTGCTCCCTTTGCTTTTGCTTTTCAGAATCCCCAGGTTATGACTTCTGTGTTTTGTTTGAAGTGGGTTTTTTTCTTTTTCTTTTTTTTTAAATTAATGGGATATAGAGCCTATAGATGACTTGTGGCACCATAGTGGAACTAGAATTTTGACCTTTTTGGTCCTTTTTTAATTGCAGAGCAATTTCTTTATATATAGCACAGGAATTTTTTTTTATGTTTTCACAAAGCTAATCGTTTTCACTTATTTTCATTTAGATTTAATAACATGTTTTTAACACTGCTTATTAATCTTCTTAATTTACACCAAAGAAGTATCTGGAAATCTTTTTTTTTTTTTTTTTTGACTTTGAAAGTTAGATTTTAAAGGTATTTATATCTGTAGTGATTAATTGCATTTATGAATCCCAAGCAAAATATACAAATTTTAAACATTTTAATTGTTGAAAAGTTGGCATATGGTCCACCAGAAAATTTGGAACAGGTGCCAGCCCACTTGCTACTGCCTGGTTTCTTGTCTTCATGTTGGGACTTGTTAACATGAAATAACAAAATCAAAAGTAGCCTTTGTCATAGTACTTCCTGTGAAACATTTCAGTGGAATTTTTTTTGTCCCTGACAGTGTAAAACCTGACACCTGGCAAGCAAGGGGATCTTGACATACGTTGGCAGTCCCCTAGGGACTGCTGAATTCCTCTCTCAGGGTAATTCTTTCTATGTCTGAGCTCTAATTATTAATTTTTATTTTATCCTACTTGGAACTTGTATTTAGGGTTTTTGTTTACTTGTTTTGTTTTAACTTAATCATCAGCTTCTTTGGCTTCTGTGGGTGTGCAGTTTGTGTTTTTTTTGATTGGTGTGTTTTGGAGTGTCTGTCCTGGAAATACTGTAAGATGTTTACTGGAGCCATTTCCCTTAGGAAATTTATTTTAATTCGTTGTCCATGCCCTTAGGACAGCTGTTCCTCCATTTCTAATTTTATTATTAATTCAAAACACTGTAAAGCCATATGTGAACAGCTGTCCACTTTTTTTATTAGGACACAATAAGAAATGACCTGATTATCAGGAACGATTTTAATCAATCATATGAATAATTTGCTGGCAGTTATGATATATTATAATTTGTTAAAAAGAGGTCTAGAATTAAAGAAAACACAGAAGATAGTATTTGCTTAAAGATGAGAAATGTTGAAAGATGAAGTACTATCTAAAGGTAGGTAGTGAACCAACTATTTTTTAAATTCCTCTTAAAGTTCTAGTATTCTATGATTTCGTGGTGGTATTTATCCTTTTCTTACAGAATAGTGTTTCCCATGACTTTTTTTTTTTTTATACCAAAGGACACATGCATGTGCCAGATGGAGAATACTCGTGCAAATGAGAGAGAAAAACAGAAAGCACCCTTCTGGGGGACTTGATCTTGGCACAATCCTTTCTCCTCCACTTCTCTATCCCATCAGCATTCTGGGCAAGTGTACACATGTGTCTGGTGTGTTTTTTCAAGCTACCGGGCTAGGATTTGAACTGCAGTCGGTCATGTAGGATGGGGCTCCCTTCGCGTAGTGCTTATGTTATGGGCCTGGTCCTCCCATGGCTTTCTGTGCTTTACAACTCTTGTACAGTAGTAAAGTTGTTTAAGATGATTTATTTTTGTTTTTAAATTATTGTCTTAGCCATAGAAAAATTAATCATTTATTTGAATTTAGGTGCTAAAATAACTGGTTTGCCTTTAATTTAAGAAATGTAGTGATTAGGGCTTGCTGATAGCATGGTTCTTAAGATACTTGGATCCCGCATGGCGAACTTCATTGTTTAAGTCCTGAACCCGGAGCCTTAAAAAACACACCTGGCTCATGTGCATGCATGCCTGAAATCCTGAGAGGAAAATGGAAGGGGAAGGGGGTTACAGTAGGGCCCTCGCCCCTGAATGGGGGGTGATTTCTCACTTTCTCTTTTTCTCTATTATCCCCTCTCTGTCTCTCTCCAAGTGAGCGCATGTGCGCTATAGCAAAACTTTAATTAAAAAAAAAAAAAAGAAATGTAGTGATTAGATCAAATAAATAAAAAGGGATAATCATTAAATATTGCATATAAAATTATGATATAATGGCTTGGTTCTCTTTTGTCTTTGGTCACTAGTCTTTCAAGATAAAACTATAACCATCTCTCAGATATTTAAATAACAATACATAGCATTTATAAAATATTTACCATCTGCTAGGAAAAGTGTAATTAATCTATTTAATTCTGTTTATTCATTACAATGAACCTGAGGTTTTTGGTATGTCCATATTATAAATGAGGAAGTTTAACCAGATAAAGTAAACATGCAGAATTATATGGTAAGTAGTGGATCTGAAATTTAAACCTAGGACCGGTTTTTAACACGTTCTAAGTTTTAAAAGATATTTAAGGGGCCAGCAGGTGGCATAGTGGTTAAAGTGTTTGCTAGGACTCTTATGTGGCCAGCTGCAGTTTGAGTTCCGGACCTGGACACCCGAAAATCACTCTGGGTATGTGTGCCTGCATGCCCAGAATCCTGAGAGGAGCAAGGAGATGGGTGTAGTCATCCCCCTTGGGGGGGTGATTTCTTGCTTCCCTTTTCTCGTCTCTGGCAAATACTTGCCATCCCATGACAAAGCCAAAAACAAAACAAGAAAAGAAAAATGGAGGGGAAAGGATTACAGCTTGACCACATCCTATGGGAGGTGCTTCACTCTCTCACACAAGCACATGCAATCTGTCAATTAAAAAAAAAAGTATAAAATTAGAAAGAAGGGGACCAGCAGTTAGCGTAATGGCTATGTCGCTGGACTCCCATGTAGTTGACTGTGATTCGAGTCCTAGACCTGGTGGCTTAAACTCACGCCGGGTGCATGTGTGTGCCCAAGATCTTGAGAGGAGAATGGAGGGATTGTGGCGTGGCCATCCCCCCCGAGGGGTGATTTCTCACTTTCTGTCTCTCTGTCTCTCTCTGTCTTTCTGGCGAACACACGCACCCTATAGCAAAAACCTCTCAAAAAAAAGAAAGAAAGGAAGAAAGAAGCAGAAAATCAAATTGTTGATACTTAATGATCTCTGTTAAGCCACACCCACACATACAAACATGCACACACTTGCATATTCATTTTGGAAGGCTAGAAGGTACCACACCAAAATATGAATAGTGGTTACTTTTAAGTGATGGGAACAGAGAATTCTTACATTCTCCCATCATGATTTCTAGTAGGCTGTATTTATTACCTCTCAGCTAATAACCTCCTATCAGTACGGTGTTAATTGCTACCTTTCATATTCTAACAACTTATATAAGTCTTGGGTATATGCAAACAGTTTTCAAATCTCTACTGCCCCTCACAATCTCTCATATTTGGGAATGGTAAAGCTATTTTATTTTATTTTTTCAATAGATGTGTTGTTAGTTTGTATGAAGACTGATGATATTTTATATCTTTTGACAAAGACTTTGTCTTTCCTTATTTTTTTCTACAATAGATTACAGATTTTTTAAAGTCGTGCGCGTTGAGAGAGACAGAGAGAGAGAGAGATGGCCTCGATGCCGCAATCCTCCAACCTCCATAGATTTTTGCCATAGGGCGGGCGCCACCACGCCCAATAGATTACAGATTTTTGAGGCCATTATCTCACTCTCTGTGTGCCCCTACAATCCTAGGGCAAGTCCAGGATGTAGAAGTGGTTTCTTAAAGTTGGCTGAATGTGTTCACTTATAAATTTCAACTACCATAATAGTTGGAAAGATGAAAGGAATTGCAACTGTTGTAATAATAAAAGTAGCTTAGGTTAAGAAAATCCCTTAGATTTGTGAATCTGAGTGGTGTTTGTAACATTTTTACCTGGTTCTACATATGAGAGGGTGGTTCTCTGACCACCCTGGGGACCTATCAAGGCTTTTTTCTTTCTGAATCTCATATCTCTCCCTCTGACCCCAGTGCATGCTCTCCTTTTAACTTGAGCGTACCTTCTAGGATCTCTGTGCTTTCTTGTATTCGTTGATAAAAATCATATACAAATTATAAAAGTAATGCAGTTTCACTGAAGAAAATTTAATACAAAAATTATGAAGTATAATAAGAATTTCCCTTTTTTTGATATGTTCACATTCTATATAACTGTCCATTCTTTTTTTTTTTTTTTTTTTTGGAGAGATTTTCACTGTAGGGCGCGTGCGCTCGCCAGACAGACAGAGAGAGAGACATAGAGACAGAAAGCGAGAAATCACCCCCCAGGGGGGATGGTCACGCCGCAATCCCTTCTCCTCCATTCTCCTCTCGGGATCTTGGGCACGCACGCACACGCGCCCGGCGTGAGTTTTAAGCCACCGGGTCCGGGACACGAACCGCGGTCGACTACGTGGGAGTCCAGCGACATAGCCATTACGCTAACTGCTGGTTCCCTTATAACTGTCCATTCTTTGTTGATCTGTTAATTCATTTAGTAATTGTTCATCATTTGACACTGAGGTTGATTATCATACATGTATTCTGCTGTGAATCTTTGAAGAACAATCTTTTTGTACTTCCATAACTAGTTTGGAAGGATAGAGTCTAGGAAATAGGAATATTAGATTACATTGTATGACCTTTTAAAATATGTTGCCAAGTTCCTTTCAGAAATATGCCAGTTTCCTACCAGTATGTTAGGATGTCGTCTCTTTGTATATCACCTACCTTACGAAATCTGTGTTTTAATCTTGGCAAATTTTATAGGCTAAAAATAGTTTTATGATTCTTACATTGAAATTTTCCTCACTGAGTTATTTATTTATTTATTTATTTATTTATTTATTTTTTAACCCTTTGTTTCCTTTCTAGTCTAACCTTTTGGGAAGATGGGGTATAATCAGAATGACAAGCATAGATTTTTCACTAAGAATCTAGAATCTTAGGTTTATGTGAAATTTTTTCTGATTCAAATTGTCAACTCTAAACAGCTGGGAAGGCCTTGAAGGCGGTGTTTTCTCACACTAGTATGGCTGCTGACAAGACCACTCTGCCAGAACCATAAGCTTGCACAAAGACCACTGCAACCTGAACCTTCTGCAAGGACATCTGCCTATTTAGCCTTGGACTGATAGCACCCTTACCTTCTATCCTGGTGAGCCAAGGATAATTATACCCAGACATTACAGTCTACCCCCCAACCCCTCTGGGGGACTCTTAAAAGGTTTTTTGCCTTTAAAACCTGTTCAGACATTTTAAGTCCTTGGCGATTGTATTTTGGGGTAATCTGAAATATACCCATTTAAGCTGCAGTCCTCATGTTTGACTTCGAATAAACCTTTCAATATTTTACATAATCAACAGAGGTTGATTATTTTCTGTTGATAGTTTCATCTGTGGTATAATTAGAACTTCAGTTACTCTTTTACTTCTCATTTCACATACTTTGTCACTCTAGTTTTCCCTCCTTGTCTTTAATGACAGCCATATTACTAACACATGAATCATCTTAGGCTACGGACATCTCTTGATCACAAGGTTTATTTACATTTTTAGAAACCCTTTAGGATGGTTAATAGCTTTTTCAGTGTGTGTGTGTGTGTGTGTGTGTGTGTGTGTCTCACAGAGTTGTCCCACAAAGAAGATAACCCTTTTGAGCATTTTCTCACAATATTTCCTCCTGTCTTCAAAATAAATTGCATCATTTAATTTATTTTTATGTTCTGTTGGATTACTAGCCTTTAGCAGAATGTTTTGGTATAGTCAACAATCCAGAACAGCCTAGAAGAGGGTCCCTTTAAAGCTTCCCTCCCTTATGATTTCTCACTTTCCTTCTCAGTCTCTCTCTCCAGGGGAGCGTACACATCATATGGCAAAAACAACAAACAACAATAAACATTAAACAAAACAAACAAACTCCTCCTGGGACCAGCAGGTGGCATGGAAGTTATAGCTGCTGGATCCCACATGACTGATAGTGTGGTTTGAGTCCTGGATCCAGTGGCATAAAAATCATGATGGGTGGGGCCAGCAGGTGGTATGGGAATTAAGGTGGCTGTATCCCCGACCGCCAACTTTGTGGGCTGAGTCCTGGACCCAGTGACTTGAAAAATCACACTGGGCACATGTGGGCTTGCCCCAAATCCTCAGAGGAGAGTGAAGGAAAAAGGATTGTGATGTGGCCCTCCCCCAGAGGGTGATTTCTCACTCCCTTCCAATCTTGCTGTGGTGAGCACGTGCACCCTATAGTAAACTATAAAAAAAAGAAACAACAACAAAAAAACCCTCCGTTACCTGTGTTTTCTGTTACCTGTAGTCAACTGTGGTCTGAATATATATAGGTTAGTATAGTACATTAAGATTATTTGAGTCATAGATACCACATGACTTTGATTGCAGTGTATTATTTTATTATCAGTGTAAGGTTCAGTACCATCTGTGGTTTGGGATAATCCCTGGGGATTGTTGATGTTTCTCAGATGGATAAGGGGGAACTATGGCACTCGTACAGCACCCGTAGACCATACATCCACTCAGGCAACTCTGCGTTGGATGTTTTTGAAGTGAGAGAAGGAACTTCCTCCACCAGTTAATAATGAAATGCAGAAGTGGCACTTCACTGCTTACTTTAACAAGGCTCAGCAGAAGATCCAAAGTTGTGTATGATAAAATGTGTGTATTTTTTTTTCTTTTTATTGGAAAGGTTTTTTTTTTTTTTTTTTTTGCTATAGGGTGTGTGCGCTCGCCAGGCAGACAGAGACAGAGAGACAGAAAGCGAGAAATCACCCCCCAGAGGGGATGGCCACGCCACAATCCCTTCTCCATTCTCCTCTTGGGATCTTGGGCACACACACACATGTGCCCGGCAGGAGTTTAAGCCACAGGGTCCGGGACTCGAACCGCAGTCTACTATGTGGGAGTCCAGCGACATAGCCATTATGCTAACTGCTGGTCCCAAAGTGTATTTTTATGTGCACTGTTTGTGTATTCATATATGTAGGGAGAAGGTGAGAGTACAAGCTAAAGCAAATGTGGCAGTTATTAAAAATTGCTTAATTTTGATAAAGTGTTTATAAATATTTATTGTATTTATTTTTCCTCATTTGTATATACTTGAACATTTAAAACATAAAGTAGAAAAATAAAAGCTGAAAGACACCAGGGAGTATGAGCAGGTACAACCCACCAGGATGTGACTGCTCTGTTGAGCTGTGACACATCTGCTTAAAAAGGAGGCCCAGATATAACAGTAACAGTTGCCTTCAGGGGTAAACAGTAACTTTGATCCTTACAGTGACAGCTCTGTGTTTTGGGCCTTATGTTCTTGGTCACTGATTTCAAGTTTAATTTTAGTTGTATTACCTGGTGAAATCAGAAAAAAAAGAAGAAGAAAGGTAAAATAAAATGCAAGGCTGATGTTGCAGGGAAGCATATACTTCTTGCTGATACCGTTAAAATAGACAAAATGGTTGGGATAGCAAACTGACCTTATGTATCAAGAGACCTAAAAATGTTCATGCCTTTTAATGCAGTAATCTTACTCCTTACAATGAATTACAAGAAAGCAATATAGAGAAATAATTCCCATCTCAGGATTGTATTGATAATACAGTGTTCTCCTAGATTTGGTGGCAAAGACAAAAACAACAAAATCTTCCCACAAAAACGTGCACATTACTTTGGAAAAAGTAATGTGTTAGTGGCAAACCAAAGCCCTCTCTTGTCCTTTGCTTTTATCTTGTCAGTTTCCTGAATTTTCTTTATCTTTCTACTCCTCTTGACTCTTACGTGTAGGTGATGCTCAGCAATCTTTGATTATCTCTCTCTCCTCTTGATTGACTTCTAATTATTGGTATGAAATCAAAATTTGTATGAAATCTAAAATTTCACTCCTGTCCTTTTCTCAGACCTCCATTTGTACCTCTTAATTTTCATTTTCTCACTTTATCCTGTCCCATGTTTTAATTCTGTAAATCCTGCCCTATCATCTTATTTTCTTAACTAAAGCTATTTTTCTGTAGTATCAATTCTATAAGTCAATCTTTAAATTGTTCTTCCTCTTCAAAACACTCAACTCTAGCTTGTAATATCTTTCTGGGATGTTTTCATCATCTTCATGTCGTTACCTAGTTCAAGGGTTTTTTGTCATTGTTGCTGGTAAAGGATGTTCCTGAGAGGTCCTTATGTGGTCACTTTGCATTCTGCTCTTTCTTTGTAATGAATCTTGTTAGGGAAATCTTCCTGAAGCATGGATCAGACCAAACCACTTTCTAGATTAAAAACCTTCAAAGACTGCTTACTGTGTACAGAGAACATCTTGAGCTTCTTCATCTAGTTTTCACAGCTCTTTGCCATATGACTTGGACATTAGTTTCTATTTCTCTCTCAAATGTTTTTTCTCTCATCCTCTTTATACTTCTTTACTTCAAGGCCTTTTGTCCTTTTTTGGCCTCTACCTAATCATTTCCGTTTCACATTTCCAGATCTCATCTATCCTTCAGAGCTGGCCTTCAGGTTTTCCTTCCAGCTGGAAGTAATCTTTCTTCCTAGAAACTCCCAAGGGCTTTTTTGTTTCTTTGTTATTGTGCTTAATATCCTTTCCATTGTACTGTGGTTATTTATGTGCATGTACTGGTTGTTACTAATTGGAAAGTTCTTTAAATTCAGATTCATGTCTCATGCTTCTGTTTCCTATACACATTTTTTGGTACATAGTTTGTTCCTAAAACATATTTATAATACTATTATAAAGCTGTCTTGTTTTGGGGGTATTTCTTGTTGAGAAAAAGGAACAAAATTGTGACAATATTTTATCTGTATGGCAAAGACAGAAAAGATTACATGTCCCATAGGATCTAAAAAATGTGCTTGGAAGTAATTTTACTAAAAAAAGAGGTATAGGAAGTCAGATATACAGATGAGACCTGGGATCAGTGACTGAAACCATTTTCAGACAGATGAATATAACTTTTAAAGCTATTTGGAAGGATAGACTTAATGGTATATTAAAAAACTTTTTTTTTTTTTTTTTTGAGAGATTTTTGCTGTAGGGCATGTGAACTGACCAGAGAGACAGAAGGTGAGAAATCACCCCTGAGAGGATGGCCGTGCCACAATCCCTTCTCTTTCATTTTCCTCTTGGGATTTTGGGAACACATGGACAGGGGCTCAGTGTGAGGTTAAGCCACTGGGTCTGGGACTCAAACCGTAATCGACTACATGGGAATCCAGCTGTGTAACCACTATGTCATCTTCTGATCCCTATTCAATTGTGTTGTTTCGTTTTGTTTTTTAAAGTGTATTTATTTATTTCTTCTGAGAGAGGGTAACAGGGCATCCCCAAAAAGAGTCTTCATGTTGCGATCCAACCTCAGTCTCAGCCAGCCTGGATTATGGATGTAGGTGTGGATGGTACGGAGAGGCTCAGGACGGGAACAGGCACCTTCCCATGTAGGTCCCAGCATGGCAGAGCATGGTGTTATGACTGTGCCACCATTTGACCCCTATCCCACCATTCCACAGATAGTGATATAAAACTTACAAGCAGAAATTTTTTTTTTTTACAGTATTTCTATAGGATGTAGCCCACATTGTATGTACTTCTTATTTATGGTTGATGTCCTTGGAATTTTTTCTTTTAGGATCTTCTTGATCCTTAAAATAGTTCTGTTCCCTCTTATACTTTTTTTTTTCTTTTTTGTCTGATTAATTTTGTTTCTCTGTTTTTCCTGGCAGAACTTACTTTTAGAAAATGTTCTGTTTTGTAGGTATCCTGGTCAGACATAGGAGGACTGGAAAATATCAAACTGAAATTGAAACAAGCTGTGGAATGGCCCTTGAAACATCCAGAGTCTTTCATCCGGATGGGTATTCAGCCACCTAAAGGAGTTCTCCTGTATGGCCCACCTGGGTGCTCTAAAACAATGATAGCAAAGGCCTTGGCCAATGAGAGCGGACTGAATTTTCTAGCTGTAAAGGTAAGGTGCCCACATTTGTGATGGCTATTATCTCTTATATGCTCTCCTTAGCCCCCATCTTCTGATTTCCCTGCTCTTAGGAGAACATGTAACGGTCTCTTAAAGAGCAGTCAATTTTTTTTTTTTTTCATTTGAGATTGCTGGCAGTAAAATATATTGAGATGGATGATAGCAAATTAGTGCATATAATGAGCAGATCATGAGGGCCAGTCAGGAGACTGATTTTGTTTCTTGATTCTCAATATTTCTTACACTCATGTGCAACAAAAACTAATCTTCATTTGTTTTTACATTTTAAAATTATACTAAAGATGACAATGAATTTAATGTTAATTATATATTGAATATAATTCATTATGAATTCAGTACTTACTAAATAGAATTTTCAAATAAATATTTCTTTTTTTTAAATTTTTTTTTTTTTGGAGAGATTTTTGCTATAGGGCGCATGCGCTCGCCAGACAGACAGAGACATAGAGACAGAAAGTGAGAAATCACCCCCCAGGGGGGATGGTCACGCCACAATCCCTTCTCCTTCCTTCTCCTCTCGGGATCTTGGGCATGCACGCACATGCGCCCGGCACGAGTTTTAAGCCACCGGGTCCGGGACATGAACCACGGTCAACTACGTGGGAGTCCAGCGACATAGTCATTACGCTAACTGCTGGTTCCAGATAAATAAGATATTTCTTATGATAGAATTCTAAATTCTTTAAAAATACTTTCGAGGCAGAGAATATATGTGCAATATTTGATAGGTAGGTTTTCTTTTCTTAAGAACTTTTTTTTTTAATTGCCAGAGGACGCATGTGCTAAACAGAAAGAGAAGGAGAAAGCACCCGCAGCTGAGAATGGTCATACCTCAATCCCTTCTCCATTTTTCTTAATTCTGTCAGGATTTGGGGCATGTATGCACATGTATGTTTTCAAGCCACCTCGACTGGGATTTGAACCATGGTTAGCCATATGGGATTTGCCTCCCTGAATCTCTGGGCTGCAGGGTTGATCTTTGATATGTAGTTTTAAATTTATTTTTAAAAAGGTACATAATAATCTGTTTTGATATTACCAGGGTATTTTTTTGCATAACAGAATATGTTTTCTGTCTTAGAAAATTGAAATTGTTGGCACTTTATTTTAATTTGTCACCTTTGAATTTTTCAGCTTCAGCCTATTTTTAAAATTTATTTACTTTTGAGATTTTTGTTATAGGGTATGTACACTTGCCAGAGAGACAGAGAAAGACAAAAAGAGAGAAATTACCCCTCCCTCCCAGGGAGGGATGGCCATGCCACAATTCCTTCTCCTCAGTTCTCCTGTCAGGATCTTGGACTCACACACATGTGCTCGATGTGAGTTTTCAGCTGCCAGGTCTCGGACTTGAACCACGGTCAACTTTGTGGGAGTCCAGTGACATAACCATTATGCCATCTGCTGGTCCCAGCTTCAGCCTACTTTTGGTTATCTTTCTTTGGGAACATTTTGGTGAATAGAGATATGGAGGTGGGGACACAATAGGTTTAAAGTTTGAAGTTTTAAATTTTGAAGAAATGAACAATTTTGAAATTGTCAAAGAATTTTTGCTTTTTTTTTCTGAATTTATTATTAAAATTTGCAGTAGAGTGTGTGTGTGTGTGCCAGAGAGAGAGAGAGAGAGAAACACCGTCCACAGGGATGATCACTCCATGCTCCTGCACTCTCCTTTCTGGATTTTTGTGTGTGCCTGGCATACATTTCAAGCCATTGGATCCAGGACTTGAACCACTCAGTTGGCCATGTGTGATCTAGCTGTTACCACCACACCACCTGACTGCCCAACTTCTTGCTTTGTCTTAGATTCCTGTTGTCTGATCGTGTTGTAATTAGCATGCCTGCTTTACCGTCATTTCTTACTGTTTATCTGTCTTCTCCATTTTTCTGTTTTTCCCTTGTGTGTCCCATAATTGTATATTCATAATATGAGAATTTTTCCTGTGTACTGTAAAAACATACCTGATGAAAATTTAGCTCACAGTTATTTAGATGTGAACTTATTTATTAATACAATTATTATTTTAATTATTATTTTTTTTGCAAACTAGTACTTCAATTTTTTTGTGATACAAAGGAACAGTTCCAGATACTACCAGAACTACTTTCAGGACTATCCTAAGGTTACTTAGGAATATTTATTCTTTTTTTTTTTTTTCTAATAATTATGTTATTTAACTTTATTTATTTACCTTAGCTGCCAGGTCTGTGACTCGAACCACGGTTGACCATGTGGGAGTCCAGCACCCTTAACCACCACACTACCTGTCGGCCCCAGAATATTTATTCTTTTTGAACATAAACTCTTTCATAACTTGAGACCTTTAGTCTTTTTTTCAGTATATGAAACAGTAATACATCATCCTTTGAAAAGTTTGTTTTACATGCTGTTCATGTAAAAATAACCAGCCATGTGTTAACTTATTTGACCTTTTTCATTGTTTTTAGTTTTTTAGATCATATACAAAAAAGACAGGTGATATTAAGATATTAATAAATTGAGTTCCTAACTCACTTTAGAGATTATTATATATCTAAGTTACTAATTTTTATTTAATGTGGATTTCATTTAGTATAGAATTTAGTGTAGTTTAACTTATTCAACTTTTGAATTTGGGTGGAGGATATACTAAATAAATAATGGGTGTTTGTTTTACTGTTTTTTCAGGTTTCCTAAATGTTTAAACATTTTTAAATAAAAAGTTTTGAACATGAACAAATAATTTGCTGTATTATATATAATTGTTGTATAAAAATATATATAATATATATAATTTCCACTAGTATTTTCATTGGTTCTTTCATTTGGTCTGCGGAGGGATTAAGTAGTTAGAGCAGGCAGCATATGTATGAGGACACGAAGTCAAAGAAGTTGGAAATTCATATTCTGTTCTTTCTAGTTTAAAATTTCTGTGTAGGAAAACAAGTTGCATTTTGGGTTCTAACATACATGTTTGTTTTCTAAGGAATAGGTTATAATTTAATTTGAACTTTTTGAAATAATAAGGCTTACATAGTTTGAAAGCGCTCAGAAAGATAATTTTTAGAAAATTAATTAATTGTGATTTTCTTTTCTTTTTTGAAATTTTTGCTATCATGTTCATGCTCTCACCAGAGAGACAGAGAGAGACAGAGAGGCAGAAAGTGAGAAATCTCTCTCCAGGGAAGAGGGCCATGCCACAATCCCATCTCCTCCAGTCTCCTCTCAGGATCTTGGGCATGCACACACACACACACCTGGAATGAGTTTTTAGCCACAGGATCTGAGACTCAAACTGTAGTCAAGTACGTGGGAGTCCAGCAACGTAGACCATCTGCTGGTCCCCAGTTTGTTGTGATTTTCAAGCTGCTGGGTTCAAGACTCAAACCCTGACCAGCCATGTGAGAATTCAGTATCTTACCATGCCACCTTCAGCCCCCCAAAACAAAGTATTACGATAGAAGGTTTTAAACACTTCTTTTTCTCAAGTTCATGAAAGAACCCTTTAACTTCCCCTGTGCATGTTTACCAAGCAGAGATGAAAAGATATACACTCAATTCAGAATTGAGACTTGGCTTTCCTTGTGTGGGCTCTTCATGCCCTCAGGCATATGTATATGTTTTTGTGCAGACTGCAGCACTTGACATATGCTTAAGTTTAGTTTGTCTTATGGGTCAGTTCCATCAAAATATTTTCCAGCTGAAATTTCCTCTCTGCTTCTCTCTTGGCTTTTGTCTGGAGTGCTACAGTAGATTAATTGCCTTTGAATAGCTGGACTGCTTTACTTTATGAAGAACTGTCACTGATTCCGGAGGAAGGAGGGTTAGGTCTCCAACAGGGATTTTTAGCAAGTCCTTTGTTAGCTGTATTGGTGAGTACAGGAAGTGATGAGTTTAGTATATTCTTGAATTTTGGGGAAATTTTGTATACTGGTCTTAGAGTAATTATGGAAAATACCTTCCATTTTCAGGAAAACCTATAGTTTATTCAGTATAGTGCACAATTCAGAGTAATTCTTCTTCTTCTTTTTTTTTTTTAACTAGATTCCCTACTGTTTTGCTATCAAACGCTCAAGGTATTCTGAACTTGGCTAATTCTAAATTCATCTTTAGCCGTCTGTATTTAAATTATCTAGGCAATTTTGTAAGTCTTAGAGCTTCCATATTGCATATACTTCATGGGAAACTGTATAGATATCTTTTACATTCAGAAAGCTTTAAGATTAGTTGGGATAACAAAGATAATGAAGTATAAAAGGATAAGTCATTTTTGCCAAGGTCGTGGTAGTGATGGAACTGAAGTTTGGTCTGAGAAATTCCAGCTCCAGAGTCTACACTCTTAACCAATATATTTTATGCTTTTCCATTCTCTTTCTCTTTGACTTTTAAAAATAAAATTAGCTTGCTTTTATCATTAATTGTGCCACATTACTAGGGAAAGTGATTCAGGTAGTTCCCTTAGGGCAGGTTCAGAAAGGTGGAATTGTTTCTGGGAACTAGTTTGGAAAATAATTTCGATACTCTAGGGCAAGGAAAACTGAAAAAATACTGTGGCTTTGGTCTGGGAGTGAAAGTTGGTTGAGTTGATAAACTAGGATAATCACTACAAAGAAAGGAAACTGATGAATGAAATGAGAGGGCCTGGAAAGAGATTGTTGGTTGAATAATGTAGGGCTTTACATTTACCTTTTAGTATACAATTTGTGCCCTGAGAATGAGTGTTTCGCAATGAAAAGAGCACTAAGCCAGGATTCAGATATCAGTAGTTTGGGTTTGCTTCCTAACCCTGGCATTTTTTAGCTTTGTAACCTTAAGCAAATTCTATAAAATTTCAGTTTTTTCATGT
The DNA here is from genome assembly GCF_000334495.1 of Tupaia belangeri chinensis. Taxonomy (NCBI): domain Eukaryota; kingdom Metazoa; phylum Chordata; class Mammalia; order Scandentia; family Tupaiidae; genus Tupaia; species Tupaia belangeri. Next base: position 4,888,240 of record NW_006159859.1, read on the forward strand.
ATACAAGTAGGATAGCATTTGTATGTTTAGGCTTTGGAGAGAATATAGTAAAACATGTAAATGAGTAAGTTTTGGGTGGGTATAAAGCCTTATTCAGTATGTTTTGACTGTGCATAGTGATAGTTTTCCAAAGAATTCAGTATGGAAAGAGGAGAGGCAAAGAGCTACCTTAAAATGGAGAAACTTGACAAAGTACTATCATGGTCAGGCAAGGTTAACATCTTCAGTGATGTATATATATGTATCTCCAAGGATATGTATTCTTGGGTAATGTGATAAGAATAACATTTTATTTCTGTAGTCTTCCACCTGAATTCTCAAAACCCTTGTCTAACCATAAGGAAAAACTTTTCGCAAACTGAAATATATTCTACAAAATACCTAACCAGTACTCCTCAAATGTGACAATGTACTGTGCTAATATAAGGTAACAGGGGAAACAGTGCGATGATCAGCATTAAAAATTAAGTCTCTTAGTTAAGTTTTGATGTCAGTTTCAGATCTGAACAACATTGCAGACTTTGGCAAAGTAACTGAAATTAGGCCAACTGTGAGTTCTCTTCTGTAGGGAACAGGATGAATGGAGTATAGGGAAGGTGAAGAATCAGGGAAGATTGTGGATTCCTTGAGTGAGGGCTCTGGAGGATACCCTCTCTCCTATTTATCATCCCCCTGTCCTTGATGATAGTGGAAAGTTACTGAGAAAAGCCTGAGAGGAACTTGGCTGGGACCTGGGTTTGGGACTGCCCTGAGGCTTGCCTGTTTCACTGCAGTTCTCAGTTGAAGCCTGTAAAGGTTAGTGTTAGTTCTGGCCCCAAATCCAGACCCCAACACTATAAAGAATTCTTTCCTAAGTGTTTTGGTTATTTTTTCTTTCACCTTGGGTGCAGCTTCTCATTTTGGGTCTCACCATGAACTATGTCCAGTTTCATACTTTTTGTGTATCCTAGCTGTGTTCTCCTTTTATAGGTTTCTTGCTGTTTGGGCTTATCTAGGTCTGAAACTTTTTGAGTTTCTATTTCATTTTCTTCAGGATTTTGTTTCGTTTTAACTTTAAAAATACTCTATACTTTTCTAGATAGTGTTGTCTTCTGTGCCTCATTCACTTAAATAAGAAGTTACACTAGCATCAATATTAAATAAAGAGATATACTTAGTTTTATCATTATCTGAATGGCTGACAGGAATAATTCATAGTAACCTGTGATTATTGAGATAAATGAAATCGTTAATGCACCCTTGTCAGTTTCACAAAGTTACTTAGAAGTTAGATCCTATTTAGTTAAATTTGGCATTAATTTATAGAGTAAAGCTACCATGTAAAGTTGGGCATAATATAAAAACTGTGTATGTTAAATTTTTTTTTTGAGTTGGGCTCATATCAGTCGGTAAAGCTGATATGTAAAAACAACCAAAAAACCAAAAACCGTGACATGAAAATAGTCTAAAAACATTTAGCTAAAAGCAAAGAAATGACAATAATAGAAACTTAAATAACCAGACCTTTAATGTTTGTAATTTAAGAAGGCCTACAGATAAAAAGAAAAGAATACTTTTTAGAGTTATAAGAAGTTAAATAGAAGAATAAATTTTATTGTCGGGTTTGTTCCATGAGTTTTATTCATGGGTAAATTAATGATGGAAAGAGACCAGTTATTTTTTCCAATGTTCTAATTCTGTTTTGAATGAAATTTAATTAAAGTAAATATTACAATTGTATGCCTGTAACACTTTAAAACTAGTTGAAAAGAAATTTGCATATGTTTTACAATTGGAACAACTCAGTAGCATATGTTAAGCACCTAACTAGGCACTGTACATAGTAAACAAAGATGCAAAAGGCTCCTATCTATCAGCTCGTAAGTGAAGAGACATATCACTAAAGCAACTACTAATAAAATGAAATGGCTAACATTCAGAATCTTCAGTTCTTGCGTGTTGGTTGTGAGGAATGAGAAAGAAAGGGAGCAACATTAATAAAACTGTTTACTTTTGGGACCAGCAGATGGTGTAATGTTTATGTTGCTGGGACTCCTACGTAGTTGACTGAGGTTTGAGTCCTGGACCCAGCAGCTTAAAACTCAGGCCAGGCACGTGTGCACTTGTGCCCAAAATCCTAAGAGGAGAATGGAGGAAAAGGGATTGAGGAGTGACCATCCCTCCTGGGGCGTGATTCTCGCTGTCTTTCTCTGTCTCTTTGGCAAACACATAACGCTCTATAGCAAAAATTCCTCAAAACAAAACAGAACAAATTAATTTGAATGACTAGCAGCTGGAGGTGCCCCAACTTTGGGAAGAGGAGGAAAGGCAGTTTAGAAGGGAGAGAGAAGATAACACGGCATTTAAAATGCCTTTGAGAGGAGATACAAAGGGAACAGGCCTTCTTGAAGACACAGCCTCATGGATTCTGCAAACTAGCTGTTTTGGGGAAACAGAAATCAAGTCTTCCCACTGGTAATTCGGCCTCTAGCACACAAAACTCACGTGGAGAGGCAAAGGGAACAGGCCTTCTTGAAGACACAGCCTCATGGATTCTGCAAAAGAGCCATTTGGGGAAAACAGAAATCCAGACTTCCCACTGATCATCGGGCCGTCAGCACACAAAACTCGCATGGTAGGAAGACCCCTTCCAGGCCTCCTGTCTCTGTACCTGTCTTTGTCTCTCTCTATCTCTGTCTCTGTTTCCTCTCTTTTTTTTTTTTAATTTTTGATATTTAGAATTTTAAGGTAAAGCATTTTCTGCACTTTCTGGCCCCTCCTACCCCTTTATTTTGTTAAAATAATTCCCTCTCCCCCTCCCAACCCAGGAGAGGCAAAGGGAACAGGCCTTCTTGAAGACACAGCCTCATGGATTCTGAAAACTAGCCATTTTGGGGAAGCAGAAATCAAGTCTTCCCGCTGATAATTTGGCCTCCAGCACTCAAAACTCACGTGATAGGAAGACCCCTTCCAGGCCTCCTGTCTCTGTACCTGTCTTTGTCTCTCTCTATCTCTGTCTCTGTCTCCTCTCTCTTTTTTTTTAATTTTTGATTTTTAGAATTTCGCATGGCCCGCAAGCGTGTCGCACGGTTTTCCAGTTTTTGTATTTTTACTGAAATCTTTTTAAATATTAATTTTGTTATTTTATTGAAAAGTGTTTTATCTTCATTTTTCTTGTCTTTTTCTGTTTCTTGTTTGTTTTTATGCTGTTGTTGCTGTTGTTTCTCTCTCTCTGTTTCCTTTTCTGCACGCTCCTCATCACTCAGCTTGAACTTCCAAGTTTGGGAAGAAACTGACCATCAACCAGATGACTAGAAATCGCTGCAGGACCACAAGAAATATGGGAAAGCAGGAAAATACCTCTCCTCCAAGGGAAAAGGATAACTCCTCTTCATCCACACACAGTTCAATGGAAATGTCTGATAAAGAATTCAGAACATTCATAATGGCAAAACTAACAGAGATGGAAGAGAAGAGAGACAATGAACTGCTGAAGAGGAAGGAGAAAGAAGGTGTCGAGTTCCAGGAGGTGAGGAAATCCATGCAAGATCTAAAAGAGTAATTTCACACTTTACAAAAGAATCAGATGGAACTGTTAGAGATGAAGGCTATAAAACAGGAAGTCAAAATCTCCCTTGAAACTATTAAAAGCAGAGTAGATCATACAGAAAATAGAATCTCAGACATAGAAGAGAAAATTGCTAGCCTAGAAAAATCCACCACGAAGACTGAGAAAATGGCCCCCCAATTTGAGACTAATATACGAGAAATACTAGATACCATCAAACGTCCAAACATCTGGATAATAGGCATCCCAGAAGGCGAAGAGACTCATAAGGGCA
>NW_006159859.1:4893281-4975823 GCF_000334495.1 Tupaia belangeri chinensis
GATACCAGAGACAATGTGGGAGGAGGGTAGGACATGGCAGAGGGTGAGGGATAGGGAATCAAAGATGGCAAAACAAAAAACAAAGAATACAACACTTAAGAATTAGAAAATTATTTGCTGATAACATGTATGTTGATGTGCTTGATTGAGCCAATATACAGTGTATTTTGGATGGAAATTTCATTTGTATGCTGTAATGATGTATAGTGAATTAATGTAAAAAATAAATAAATTTAAAGAGAAAAAATGATAATATTAAATAAAACTAAATAATTTTAAAAAAAGAAGATGTAGACACATGAGAAGATGGTTTGACCATTTCTTATAAAAGTACTCTTATCCCATGATTTACCAATCATGCCACTTGCTATTTACCTAAGTTCATGTACCTACTGTTTGAACAGAATACTAACCTGTTTCTAGGCTTTAAGTTTCAAGGAAATATCATTACCAGTTCAAAACTGCTTTTCTTGAAATTACCAGCTGAACTTGTTATTGAAAGTAGTTAGATTACTTATGATATTGTGTGATCAACAAAATGTTGGGGGAAAAGGAGCAGAAAACTTATTTCCAAAGAAAAACCTACATACCAATGCTTATAGCTGCTTTATTCTTATTGCCAAAACTTGAGAACAACAAAGATTGCTTCACTATGAGAACTGAAAAACTGGTATGTCCAGTGGCCTATTAATCAACACTAAGAAGACATGAGCTATCAAACTATGAAAAGACATGGAGGAAACTTAAATGCATGTTACCAAGTGAATGAAGCCAATCTGAAAATACTGAATACTTTACAATTTATTCTGAAAAAGAAAAAATATACTATGGAAAGAATAGAAAAGATCAGTGGTTAGCAGTGGGTAAAGAGGAAAAGGGAATCAAATCACAGAGGACTTTTAGGGCAGCGAAACTATCCTGTGTGATATGTAATGATGAGTATATACCATTATATGTTTGTCAATATTTATAAATTATACAACACCAAGAGTGAGCTCTAATGTAAACTATTGATTTGGGGTGATAACAATGTGTCAGTGTAAAATAATTATTTGCAACAGATTTATCACCATGTCAATGTCAATTGTAGGTGAGGTCGCATATGTGGGACAACAGACTACATGGGACCTCTCTGTACTTTCTGTTTAATGTCATGAACCTAAGAGGGTTATAGAACTGCACTTAAAAGGAGAGGATATGCATACACACAAACCTACACATATGAATAAAGATATCTTGAAATAAAAAAAAATGCCTTTGGTACAGAACGGTAGATATGTCCAAGAGGTAGATGTGTAGATGGGTTTATAGCTCAAGAGAACGGTCATTTCTGGACCTGACAACATGGAAGTTGAGAACCAGCGTTTGAGATTCTGCAGTGCAGTCACAAAGGAGACCGAGAGTGACGAGGGGTAGACAGTGTCGGGTTTCCCTGGGCATGTGTGCGTGTGTACAGCTATGTTTTACAGCTTGCTAAATTGTAGCCAGCATGGTGTCTGCATGTAAGTTCTGAAGAAACATACCTTTTTTTTTTTTTTCTCTAATGAGTGAATGAATTACAGAGATAGTTGTATTATACCTTTGAGAGGAACAGCTTGAATTTTGTTCTGTTTGCTGCCAGCCCCTCTCACTTTTTAGAGTTATAACTTGCCTGCAGCATTTCTTGCCTACTAATGCCCATTTTCAGACTCTTTGAAGTGCTTTCCCAGAATGGCCTTCTGTGTGTGCTGATGCAGTACTTTTTATTAATTTTCGAGTTCCTTTACTCACATTACATATATGTCATTCTATCTCATGTGAGTTTGGGTTTTTATGAGCATATTCCTTAACATTTAACCGTAGTTAACACTTTGGTTAACTTGCCTTCTCCAGACATTTTAGAACTTATAAAAACTAGATTTGAATTGTAATAGCCAAAAGCACCAGGCAGGTGTCAGACACATTTAAAAAGCCCTTGGGAAGACTGGAAAAAAACCAGTATTGATTAAAGGGGCAGAATTGTAAGAGCATGCGGTGTAAATATTATACTTGAATTTGTGACTGATACAGTGTAAAATAATGAAATGGTGAAAAAGTCAAGTTTAGTCTCACTAGATGAATAGAGCAGCTGGACAAATATTTTCATGTGCTTTTATGATATTTTCATTGTTTTGTAAACTTGGACACTGTAATTTTGACCATGGAATGTTAAAACTAACACTATTACAAAGGAAGCTCACTCGTACTTATTTCTGGCAGTTTTCTTGGTCACTCTTACCAGTGACGTACTTGCTGTCTAGGAGGTAAAATGTGATAGGACTAACATAGTGTAGATATTTGGTAAATAAAAATAGAAAAGAAATAACGTTAGTCTTTTCAACTTGATCTAATTCTAGGGATTTATTTATTTTGATTTTGCCATATAGCATGTGCCCTTGCCGGAGAGGGACAGAGAGAAGGAAAGTGAGAGATCACTACCCTTCCCCAGGGGGATGTCCTCGCCACAGTCCCTTCTCCTTCATTCTCTTCTTGAGATTTTGGGTGCACGCACACATGTACCTGTCAGGATTTTCAAGCTCCTCTGTTCAAGACTCAAACCACAGTCAGCCAGTGCCTTCACCACCACACCATCTGCTGACCCGTGAATTATTTTAAAAAAGAGTTGACTAACTTCTGAGCAGATGTGGGACCAATAGATTATACTATTACCACCTAAACCTTGTAGTTAGATATAAGTGGTCCCTTGTTCATAATGGGTATTAATAAAATTCTTATTTTCAAATTAACTCACACTAACATCTGTTTAGAAAGAATTACCTTTGAATTTGAATTACTGGTACTTTGTAAAGTCTTAAGGGGAGATTTCCTTTTCTTTGGACTTGAGAAAACAGAGGACATAAGAATTTTTACAGAGTACATGTCTGGAAACCAAAATCCTTCTTTTCATCCTTTCTGCCATTTAACTTGTTCTAGAACTTTTGGCATATGTTACTCAGCTTCCTTACTCTTTGTTTGCCTCAGGTTTTAAATGAGGTAGGATCGACTAAATGACTCCTAAAGTCCTTCTGCCAATAATATCTGTGAGTAGCTCTCAATGCTTGTATTTTTAAAACATAATTATTTATATTATTTTACTTAGTATTTTTAATTTGAGAGAGAGAGAGGGAGGGAGGGAGGGAGGGAGAGAGAGAGAGAGAGAGAGAGAAAGAATGAGAATGAGAATGAATGAGAAAGTAAGCCACCAGGTCTGGCCATCTGGGACCTCCTGCACCTTAACCCACCACTCCACCTGCTGGCCCCAATCCTTGTATTGGAAGCTAATGCTTATCTCCTGGGCCTGATGGTGGCTAAACATTTGGGACAACTCCTCTGTCAAGAGTAACAGTTAAGAGACTTAAATCTCTTTTCCGTTATTTATTAAGCTGTGTAACTTTGAGCAAATTACTTCACCTTTTTGTACTTATTATTTTTTTCCTATAAAAATATGATAAAAGTATCTAACTCACAGGGAAGTTGTAAAGAAAAAGGTTATAATATGAATCAAGCATTTAACAGGATTTCACAAAATTAGCCTATGCTGTTGCTGCTTTCTTTTTTTTTAGAAATGGATGAATATTTGACTTTAAATGGAACAAAAAGTGTAGCAGCACATTTTATAATCACTTAAGTTTTCTATTAGTGGTAAATGATAGTAAATATGTTTGAAAGACCAAATGTAACCTCTTTTTTTAAATAAATAAAAATAATTGTTTATTTAATTTTATTTACATTATTATTATTGTTTTGCTTTTCATTTTGCCACAGGGCATGTGTGCTCACCAGAGAGACATAAAGCAAACTGCCAGGTCTGGAACTTGGCCATGTGGGGGTCTGGCACTTTAACCACCATGTCACCTGCTGGCTCCCAAATGTAAACTTTTGCAGCTCTGCGTAACAGAATAGAAAGATTTTTGACATTCAACTTCAGATACATAATAACCTTTAACTTGTTCTAGAACTTTTGGCATATGTTACTCAGCTTACTCTTTGTTTGCCTCAGGTTTTAAATGAGGTAGGATCGACTGAATGACTCCTAAAGTCCTTCTGCCAATAATATCTGCGAGTAGCTCTCAATGCTTGTATTTTTAAAACATAATTATTTATATTATATTTGCTGGTGATGAGATTACTTTGACTTCTCATAAAATCCTAGATCTATGTAACAAATCAGTTCACTTGGGTTGCAGTTTTCAGGCCACTCACCTGAATATGCAAAATCACATATTCTCTAGGGGTCCTATGGTAGTCTTCATTACCGCTATGGCTTCTTAGTAGCACATGATGTGAATTACTCCAACTCAAAATTTCTTCAAAGTGCCAAATTCTAAGGGTAGATTTTCAGATGCCTTCGATTTTTTTTTTTTCTTTCTGTTTTGTTTCATCTGGAGAGAAAAAGCATCGTTTCATATCTACAACCTTCCTATATCCATCTCTGCGCAGTAGGGAATGATTGGTTGAGGCTAAGTTCTGTATTTTTACATTTGCAATAAAACACCACTATTTGCTTGTTCATTGGATATTTAAACCATATTAACCTTTCTGTTACCAGTACCAAGATACTGATTTTATACTGAACAGAGAAGAAATCATGAATTGACCATCATCCTGTACTTTCTGACATTGAGGTTTGAGTTACCTTATTTTTTAGAACTTCAGTCTTTGGAGAACAGGGCCCATTTCTCCAGGTTTTAACCTCTTTCCTTTAGTTAAGATGGAAATTGAAAAAGCAGTATAAGGATTAAGTTATATTGCCTACTTAAATATCTTCACTAAAGTACTATTTTATGTCACACCCTTTCTTTTATGGAGAGTTGCTGTAAGAACAACAAAACTATTACAGAGTTGGCATGATAATAGTTACAATAAAAACATGAACACCAGAAATTTCCTTTTTGATTATTGTCAGGCCACAACTTGCCTAATTAATTGCCCTAAAATGAATAAAATCTGCATAAAAATTTCTTACCACTCCCATCCTTCAGCAAAAACCCATTCTACTAATTATCTAAAGCTCATTTTATTGAGTGAGCCCTGATTTCTTGCTTTATTCACTCTTAATTCTTTGCCCATGGCCCCTTTTGGGTAAAGTGTAATTTACCACAAGTAAATGAAAAACACCAGTTTTGTTTATTTGACTTATATTATGTTATAAACAGGCAGTCCTTACTTTGACTGTAGTGCAGGACTATAAAAATGATCATATAAGGTGAAACCACATTGAATGATCTTAATAGTCATTGGGAAGAATTAAAACTGTTTGTTACAGGACCCCTAAAAATTTTGATGACATGGGACCAGCAGGTGGTATAGTTAAGGTGCTGGACACTCCCACATGGCCACCCACGGGTTGAGTCCTGGACCTGACGACTTGCTTTCTCACTTTCCCACTCTCTTCTGTGTTCTTTCTGGTCAAATTAAAATAAATGAATGAATAAAAGTAAATAATTCTAAAAAAGATTTTTAACAGTGCATTAAGAACTCTCATTCTTGACTATAAATTCAAAGTGACTTCAAATAGCTCATGGGAAAAATTTAGAATTAAAGCACAAATTTATTTTGGTGCAAAATTTGGACACAAGGGCACAGAAATCCTGTCTACTGGATGGAGTGATCAGTGGCAGATATCTGAAGAGAGTTTCAGACAGAGACTGTAAATAGAGGCTACACACTTTGAAGGTGCCAAGGGTCTTTGTAACATTATGAGCTACTTGGACTTAAGGTTAGTAGTATTGGTGGTCCCCATACTGTTCTACAGAAGGTATCTCTCCTGGCCAGGATAGTAGCTAGGAAGACCCTGTTGGCCCTGCAGAATCATACAGTCAGTTTCTATGTGGCCAAGTCATGTGAGGGCAGCATCTGTAATAAACATCCCAGGACTGAAAGATAATGTGTTAGATTACATGATTCCCATTCAATTTTCTTAGCTTTTTAGGGCATATCATAGAGTTATGAGAAGAATATTTCTGTGATCTTCCTTCCTGTCAGATCCGGCTATTGCTCTAGTAGACTTAAACACAAACTAAATAGGCCCACATAGAACTAGCCACTGGCTTGACCTGGGATTATATGGGTCATCTCTTTATTGGTCTTCCAAATTAGGCTGGTCTATATTCTGTGCCTAGTATCGCACCTGATACATTATAAAAAAGTAAATGGATGCATGGAGAGATAATGAACAGGTACTACCATGCTCTGTTGAGTCACAGCCTTTCCTTTGTATTGATGTGTAGTTTGGGAAGATAGACTATATTTAATTTCTAAGACATCAATAACATCCAGAGAAAATAAGCATGCTAAAGGAGCTAATTTAATTATTGAGTTGGCAGGAAAGTCATGACATTTTTCTATGTGTTTCTATATAAAAATACATAATGACTTTACTAGTGACTCATTAAAAGCATATTTTTGTTGGGACCAGCAGTTGGTGTAATGGCTATGTTGGCTGGACTCTCATGTAGTCAATCATGGTTTGAGTCCTGGACCCGGTGGCTTAAATTCATGCTGGGCGCGTGTGTGCGCGCCTGCCCAAGATCCTGAGAAGAGAATGGAGGAGAAGGGATTGCAGCATGGCCATCCCTCCGGGAGATGATTTCTCACTTTCTGTCTCTCTTTCTGTCTTTCTGGTGAGTGCATGCACCCTATAGCAAAAAACCCTCTCCAAAATAAAAAGATTTTTGTTTTATTTTTTTTTCTTCTTTTGTGTATTTTTTCTTCATCACAAGGGATATACATGGTTGCATTTAAAAATACACTGAACAGTTGCTTTCTCTTCACACAGGGTCCTGAATTAATGAATAAATATGTTGGCGAATCTGAAAGAGCAGTCAGAGAGGTAAGATTATGTCCTTAGTGGCACTTTGCATGGCAGAACCCCACTTCTTTCCTTCTGTATGGTTCATTCTGTTTTGGTAACAGACTTTGAAATTTTCAAATCCAAATTGGAATGGCATATTTTTTCTTTAGGCAAATATTATTTTCTTTGAAAATGCAATTTTGATCATCTGTAATACTTTGTTTTTAAATACTGCATAAGTTACCAACTTTTATTCTTAACAAATGAAGACGTTTTTTGAAAACGACAGGCATGTCTGTTAAAAAGGTGGGGGTTATTTCTATATCTACAAAGGAGAGACTTAATCTCAGAATGAGGTTTAAATCCTTTAAGCTATTTAAACGTGATTTAAGTAGCTCTTTAAATTGAATAAGCTTAGTAAATGAAAATATCACTGTGCTATACTTACATTACCTCTGCCTATGATTTAGACACAGCATCTTTCTGTCTCCTAAGTGTCAAAGCCAGGCCTTTAAAACCAGTGCCTGAACGATATGCCACTACTTTTTAGTGAGGAAATTACCCAACTGGTAAATCCATGGGAAGTCAACGCAAGGAGCGTCAGCCATGTGACCACTTGTCTTGGCTTTCCTAAGCACAGATTGACTCGCTTCACACACAGACCCTGTGTGAGCAGAGCGGCTAAGTAAGGGCAAGAGCACACACAGAGCAATGGATGGGTAGTCTCCATTTGTGAAATACCTGGATATTGAACAGGAGTGCTAGGAACTGGAATACTTTGTCATGAGAAAGCTAATTTAATTACCTTTTGTTCTTTTTACGTTTTTTACAGGAATTATTTATTTTATTTTAAGAGAGATTTTTGTTATAGGGTTCATGTACTTGCCAGAGAGACAGAGATAGATAGACAGAAAGCAAGAAATCACCCTCTGGGGAGATGACCACACCACATTCCTTGCTCTTTCATTCTCCTCTTGGGATCTTGGGCACGCACACACACGCACCTGGTGTTAGGGTTAAGCCACCGAGTCTGGGACTCAAACCACAGTTGACTAAGTGGGAGTCCAGCAGTGTAACCATTATGCCATCTGCTGTACTCTATTATTATTATTATTATTATTATTATTATTATTATTAATTTGCTATAGGCCACATGCGCTCATCAGAGAGAGAGAGAGAAAATGAGAAAGCAAGCCGCCAGGCTCAGGACTCGAACCACAGTTGGTCAGTGTGGGAATTCAGTGTCTTAACTACCACACCATATGCTGGCCCCTGTTGTTTTTGTTTCTTTTTTTTTAAATGTAGATGACTATCTTTTTTTTTTTTTTTTTTTTTTTTTTGGTAGAGGTTTTTGCCTTAGGGCGCCTGTACTTGCTGGAGAGAGAGAGAGAGAGTGACAGTGAGAGGAACGTGAGAAATCATCCCCCACGGGTCATGGCCATGCCAGAATCCCTTCTTCTCCTAGGATCTTGGGCACGCACAAACACATGCCTGACAGGAGTTTTGAGCCACTGGGTCTGGGTCTTAAACCATGGTTGTCATGTAGGAGTCCAGTGGCATAACCGCTACACCATCTGCTGGCCCAATGACTAATTTTTAAAACACTAACTGATAATGATTGCATGAAAAAGGAGGTATTTACTTATGTTAATGTTTTGGTAACTATTTTGTATTTTTATGGCCATATGACTTGGGACCAAAAAATGGGGCCTAGGTTGCAGGTTATGTAGATTGAATTTCTTTCTGCCTACACTGCATTTTTCTTGGTCATTTTCATGTGTCCCCCTCTTGATTATCTGACTTGTCTGCACTGTCTGTGTCTTGGTTTGCTTCTGTTTTACTATTCCAGACTTTGGCTATTTTTTTTTGTCCTGGCTTTACATTAACCACTCCTTTCCCATGTAGTCTTTGAAAGAATGACTAACACTTATGACTTTTGGGTGTATTGGGTATCTCATACTGATCTATGGCTGGTTTTACACATTGGTCCTTTTTTTTTTTTTTTAAACTTGGGTTTTTGATAGTTACTACTATATCATTTGTTGAGTTCTTACTATTTTTAGGCAGTATGCCTTTTTTTATTCGCTTCTTGAAATAATCTGTTGAGCTAAGCATTTATTATTATCTCCATTTTATAGATGTAGAAATTGAAATTTAGAGAAGTAATATTTACTCCTGAAGGTCACAGCTACTCAGTTAGTGGAGCTGGTTTTTTGTTTGTTTGCTTGCTTGCTTTTTGAGAGAGAGATTTTTGCTATAGGGCACATGAACTCGCCCAGACAGACAAAGAGAGAGAGATAGAAAGTGAGAAATCACTACCCAGAGGAGTTAGCCATGCCACAATCCCTTCACCTCCATTCTCTCAGGATTTTGGGCACCCACGCACATGCTCCTGGCATAAGTTTTAAGCCGCTGAATCTGGGACTCAGACCACAGTCAACTACGTGGGAATCCAGCAACATAACCATTGCTTCATCTGCTGGTCCCAAAGCTGGGTTTTCTTTTCTTTCTTTTTTTTTTTTTTTAAAGAGAGATTTTTGCTCTGTAGCATGTGTGCTTGCCATAGAGACAGAGAACCAGAGGGATAGAAAGCAAGAAATCATGCCTCAGTTGGTTTCACCACAATCCCTTCTCCTCTATTCTCCTCCTGGGATCTTGGGCACACATGCACATGTGCCTGGTGTGAGTTTTAATCCCTTGGGTCTAAGACTTGATCCACAGTCGACTACATGGGAGTCCAGCAATATAACCATTACACCGTATGCTGGCTCCCAGAGCTAAGTTTTTAAATAAGATTATTTAATTGCTTAACTAAGTTGCCTTCTATGCACTTAATATGAATATGGATTGATACTCTTGTCTCAGTAAGCACTATCGAAAAAGATACTTCACATCCATCTTAAAGTCCTGGGCATCTGTTAGAGGGTTTACACAGAGTGGGCTGATTAAGTTGTATATAATTGATTTGGTTCCAAATGCAGTTTTCAAATTAAATGAGTTGTAGAATTTTTTAGAATTTTTCATCTTTAACTAATGAGGCGCTCTTTCCACTAGATCTTCCGAAAAGCGAGAGCGGTGGCTCCTTCCATTATTTTCTTTGATGAACTTGATGCTTTAGCTGTTGAAAGAGGCAGGTAAGAAATACTTACTAGCATTGCTAGTGTGTATTAGCTATTATAGGATAGAGTAAATAGCATTTCTAATATGGAAGTTACTTACTAATACATTTGGGCTAAAGGAAGCATTTTTTAATTAATTAATTTTCTTATGTCCATTAAGTTATTTATGTAATCACCTTATAATACTTTCATATCATTAGCAAAAAAGAGACACTGATATCAGTGACATTTGATTTTTGTAGTTTATTGTCTACAGAGACATCTTCCTATTGCCTTTCAAAATTAAGGTTGTTATAAACAAATTGTTAAAATTGAATAAAAATGATTAAGCACAATTCTTTGAAATAGTAGAACTAATTTATAGTAAAAGGTATTATTACAGACTTCCAAATTTCTTGAAATAAACTGTTTCCTAAAATGTAATTGGATAGAATAGAATTTAAATTAGTATTAATAGTTTCATTCCTAAATCTCAGACAATATAGGATTATCCATGATGTCATTTTATATAGGTTTGTGTGAATGCATACATATGTATGTGTGTCTATGTTTGTATACGGTGATTACTTTTCTCTACAAATGTTTGGAGGTGCTTTAAGTAATGTATACTACAGGCGTTTCATGTTAGATAATGTTAATTGGTGTACTTGGTCCATAATTTCTTGGTACATATATTGACTGTAAAATTTCACTAGTGGGTAATTACAATAAAGGTAGAAGGTAACTTCTAAGTCTCAGGATTAAATGGGACAAAATGCATTGCTATTATCTACCTTCCTACTTAAAACTGCTTCATCAGAAGCATTGTCACTAGGAAACTGTCATTAGGGGGTAGATAGTCCTGCCTCTCTTCCCCCATTCATTTGCTATTCCCTAAATGCTTCCAATCTTTTAGTTTTATGAGTTGAGGTACTCAAGCTCTCTTATTGCTTCCGAGTTGAAGTGACATAAAAGATTACAAATAGCTTAAGTTTACCTTAAGTTATAAGAGAAGAAAAAGAGCCCTGAGAAGTTTGCTGAAGTAGTGTCACTCCCACATTAAGTGACATCAGAAACATCTGGTTTTGGAGGCTGAAAAGGAACAGGGTGGGATTCATTGTTAAATAGGAACCAGATGGGAGGTAGAATATGTAGCAGAGTTCTCATAAAATGCTCCTGAAGTAAAATGGTGTGGGAAATAAGGTGGGGCCCTTTGTAGAAATAATCGTGTCTTTGGAGGCGGTTTGGTTCAGTACCAATTTGCAGACATATTAGAAATGTGAATGATTTGCAGCTTCTAGATATCATTTTCTCTTGTAGTCTTTTTTGTTGTTGTTAAGTTTATTTTTATTTCTTTCTTTCATTTGAGAGAAACAGATAGACAAGCACTCTTAACCATGCCTCATGCCATGATCCACACCTAACCCCCTCCAGTCTTTCAGTCAGCCAAGATCATGGGCACACATGTATGTGCCAGGCATACTAGATTGATCTGGGAACTGGATCCTGGTCCTCCATATGAATTCCAGCATTGCAGTACTACTTCACCACTGTGACTGTGGCCTTTTTTTTTTTTTTTTTAAGTTTATCTTTATTTCTGTAGTGAAAGAATACATGATAATGAGAGAGCATTATTTTTCTTTATACTGAACTTTGGAGGAAACGTGTATTATATACATCCTTGTCTCAGTGGCTTGTTCAAATCAAGTAGAGATAGAGTCTCTGCAATTTTTTTTTGTATACTAAAATTTCTGGCTATAATTTATCAAGTTGGTTGATATTTCAGAAAAGAAATCTAAAGGTGGTAAAGAAATATAATGCTGATGGGTCCAAAATGGAGACTTTTAATTGTACTTTATTTGCACTGAGTATTCTGGGATTTTTTTGTTTGTTTGTTTGTTTGTTTTTGAGAGGTTTTTGCTATAGGCTGTGTGTGCTCGCCAGAAAGACAGAGAAAGAGAGACAGAAAGTGAGAAATCACCCCCAGGGGGGATGACCACGCTGCAATCCCTTCTCCTCCATTCTCCTCTCAGGATCTTGTGCGTGCATGCACATGCGCCTGGTGTGAGTTTAAGCCACTGGGTCTGGGATTCGAACCGCTGTTGACTACATGAGAGTCCAGTGACATAGCCATTATGCCAACTGCTGGTCTCAGCAATGAGTTTTCTATAGTTTTGTTTTATTTTTTAGTTTGCTGTAGGGCACGTTTGCTCACTGGTGAGAGAAAGGGAGAGAGAGAAAGTGAGAAAGCACCTCCAGGTGGGATGACCATGACACAGTTCCTTTTTCTCTGCTCTCCTTTTGGGATTTTGGGTACACATATACACATGCGTAATGTGTTTTTCAAGTCACCATGTTTGGGACTTAAACTGCACAGTAGACCATAATGGATCCAGCTGCCTTAACCACTGTACAACCTAGCTGGCACCGTAGTTTATTTTTTTATAACTTTTAACTATCTCATAGAGTGACATTCTACTTTTTTTTTTTTTTTAATAGAGATTTTTGCTATAGGGTGCATGCACTCATTGGAGAGACAGACAGAGAGACAGAAAGCAAGATATCACCCCCCCAGGAGGGTGGTCACGCTGCAATCCCTTCTCCTCCATGCTCCTCTCGGGATTTTGGGCATGCATACACATGCACTGGCATGAGTTTTAAGCCACTGTGTCAGGGACTTGACCTGCAGTCGATTACGTGGGAGTCCAGCGATGTAAACATTTGCTGATCCCAATAATTATTATTTAATTTAAGTTAGTTATTATTTTTACTCAATTTGACCAGAGAGAGACAGAGAGAGAGAGAGAGAGAAGGGGAGAGAGAGAGAGAGAGAGAGAGAGAAAGAGAAAGAGAAAGCAAGCTGCAAGCTGCAAGGTCTGGGACTTGAGCTATGGTCATCCTAGTGAGAGTCCCATGCTTTAACCACCATGCCACCTGCTGGCTCCTTGTTCTTTTTTTTTTTTTTTTTCCTAATTATATAATGGACTAGTATTGCCTAGAAGTGATTATTTTTTTCTAATTAGAATGCTATTACTTGAACACTAAAATAAAAGGACCACATATATTTTTTTTGTTCTTTGGCTACTTGAATTAAACACAATTTCTAGACATTGGAAAAACAACAACTGACAGATATATGAGAAATATGAAACTTCTCAAGGTACTAAGCAATTTCATACATTACTAAACTACTCATGGAATAGGAAAACATAGGAAAGAAGACCCATAGAAAGAGACATTTCTACATAATGTTAGGCCACAGGATAGGCATAAATTTCATTCGTTCAGAGTGATTACCCATTTTCGATGATAGCACTCAGTTCAAACCCTTATTTTACCGGTCTCAATATGAGTGTGCATAAAAAAGACTGTTTCTTGTTATCAAGATTTTAATTTCCAATTTCAAGATATTTAACAAATTGGATAAAGCATTATGTCTTTAGTACCTTATATGTGATTCCAGCTAGTCCCAGGGTCCTGAATCATCTTTATCACATGAGAGTGATTGCTTAGTCTTGCCAAACTTTACAGAACTAGAACAGACTTGCAACTGGGAACATACATCTGGGACTTAGGGTCACTAGTTGGAGAGTCTAACCTTGTTTTTTTAATTAACCTCCAAATAAAGTGACTTCCCTTATTTGGACCCAGCTCACCAGAATATGGCCTTTTGCTATATTCCATCCTAATCTAACAACTCCAGTGAGTGTAGGTTCTGTACTCATCATCTTTCTCAGGGTTATGCATCACTAATAGCAGAGCTGGGATTAGAATATTTAATTCTTGAGCAGATACTCGAACTGCCCCCCTCCCCCCACCCTGGCTTTATGGGCGCGGGGGGGTGGGTAGACATCCTTGACAGGGTCTCTCTTTGTCTCCATTCTTCTGCTCCATTTTCTCCATTAGCCAGGATTATGAGTGTGTGTAAATTGAGCCTAATATGTTCAGGTTGACCCAGGAACTGTACCTGGGCTTTTAACCCTCATGTGACCACCAGCCTCCCAAGTAGTGGAGCTACCCACATGCCATCACAGGTGGGCCTCTGACCTTCCAAACTCTTTTATTTATTGTTTATATTCTTTGTGACTCACATAGGTAATGTTCCCCCTCCTTATTGGCCTGTTGTAAGATTCCTTTGAAAGCATTCATTCATTCAGTAGCTGTTTATTGAAAACTGACTGTGCAGCAGGCTTTGTATTAGAGAATCGGGGAACAGGACTGAGGGCAAGTTTCTTAACTTCTTTCAGCCTTAGTTTTTTTTAATCTGTAAAATGGTGGCAATACATACTAGTAACAAATTCTAGGTCGTTAGAATTAAATACATGTAAAATGCTTTACGTAGTGTCTGGTGTTTAGTAACTGCTTAGAAAATGTTATGTTTGTTTATATAGTCATTTCTGTAAGATATTTCTATAAATAACAATTAATTCCCTATAGATAGAAAATAGTAGTCAATCAAGATAGAATTGAGTTCACCCCAACAGAACTTACATTCTAGTAGAGAAAACTGATTATATAAAGCATTTGGGAATTAGAAAAAGTATTTTATAGATGACCAGCACTATGCCATTTTGTCAGTCTAAGTAAGAGGCCATCAGTTGTACGACATGTCAATGTTTTATATATACTTACTGAAGAAAAATTTTGCCATTAAATGTGAACTGTTGCTGAGGAATTCCCAACTCCAAGAGACATCCTGATTTCACAAATTGTAAATATGAAAAATGTTTTTAATCTTAGTGTTAGAAGAAAGTTTCATTATTTGAGTGAAGGAAAAGATGATATGATCTTTTTCTGTTTTATAAAACTAATGCTTTATATAAAAATGTTTTGGGATATTCTTTTATGACTAGAATATAAAAAAATGATTAAATAATGAAAAAAGTTAAGTGCTCCATTAAAATTTGACTGGTTGAGTGATATCTCCTGTGGGGTACCGGAGTATCTGTGATATTAATAACAGCTTTCTTGTATAGCTGTTTTTGCACTTAGTATCCAGAATCGATTTCCACTTGGGCTGGCTAGGGAAAAAAGAAATTATGCCAGCTTTCATTGCAAATGAGGATTCCAGGATGAGCAACATTCTGAAAAGAGAAGAGTTTTAAAGTTAACAATCAGGATTTGGGGTAGCCTCTTCTGCAGCATATTCAGATTTCAGGTACATTCAGTGAATCTTGATGCCAAGCACTGCAGAGGACATTTCTGTAGGCATTATTTCTCTAAATGACACATTTCAAGGAGGGTTATAAATTTCTTCAATGTGATTTTTATGGTGGTTTTTAAAATTTCATAAAATGATAAAATTTTATAGCTGGAAAAGTTCTTAGGAGTCATCTAGTGCCACCTTTTATTTCTCAGAAGAAACAGAAGCTTCTAGAATTTCAGAGACAAAGCACATAACTCCTTTGCAGCCTAGACAAGAACCCAGGAGCACTGATTTAGTGCCCTCTGAATGCTGCTACTCCTGCCTAGCGTACTGTCAGGACTTGGGATAAAAGTTTATTTCAGGCAAAAAGTTCTGAAGTATTGAACTAGTTAAAGATTATTTGTATGTTTTAATAGACTAGTAGTAGCCACTTACGTACTTTTAGTGACTGTTTTATATATCTATGTTTAAAGTTGCTGAATTCAATACCTGCTTCTTGGTACATGGTTTTCCCAATTTATGCTTAATTGGTTCATGTAGAACATACTTTTCACAACGGTAAATTTTGGTAGTTGGTGGTGGTGGTGGTTTGTGTGTGTGGAACTTTAGATAGGGTCTCACTGTGTTGCAGTCTTTCTGTCTCCGCCTCCAGGGTAGTTAGGACGACAGGTGTGCCCCACTGTGCCCCAGCTTCACATTGATAAACTTTTACTACTAAACCACAATGTTAAGGAAAACAGAGCAGACAAGGAAAATGGAAAATGTGTAACAGATTTCCCTTATGCTGGTTTTATATGGTATAGCAGAATTTTGTGAATGGTTTGTATTTTTTTTGTACATTGTAGCTAAAGACTATAGCATGTACTAAAGGTGTAAGGTGAAGTGGTCTATGGCAGCACGGTTATTAGGAATTGGGAATTATTTGTTATTCTTGTTATAGGTCACATAGGTCTCTTATTGTAGCTATCTTGCCTTAAAATCAAAGGTGTTTTGCCTTTGCCTACATTTTATATGCACTATGCAAATTGTCTTAGGCATTACTTTTTGTTCAGATTTGTACATGTTTGGCGGCTAGCCTTCTTTATATCTTCTTTGAGGTTTTTCCAAGCCTGATTATTGGCTGTGGGAGTGTGAGAAGGTAGATTTTAAGGAAACAAATGTAGAGAACAGCAGATCATAATTGTTATGTTGCTGGACTCCCATTGATCACGGTTCAAGTCCCAGACCCAGGGGCTTAAAACTCACGCCAGGCATGTGTGCGTGTATGCCCAAGATCTTAAGAGGACAATGGCAGAGAAGGGATTGTGGTGTGGCCATGCCCCCGGGGGATGATTTCATATTTTCTGTCTCCAGTGAGTGTATGCACCCAATAGCAAAAATCTTTCTCTAAAAAAAATTAAAAAACAAAAGAAATGTATATGCCAAGCACTTGGAATTTTTTATAACATTTAAACTGTATGGTAGAAAACAACTTTAAAAGTTTTATTTTATTTTTTAGAGAGAACTTTTTGCTATAGGGCACATGTGCTTGCTGGAGAGACAGAGAGGCAGAAAGTGAGAAATCACCCATGGCCACACTGCAATTCCTTCTCCTTCATTCTCTCACAATCTTAGGCGTGCATGCATACACACCCGCCGTGAGTTTTTTAAGCCACCGGGTCCAGAACCCAAACTGCAGTCAACTACATAGGAATCTACCATCTGCTTATCCCCCACAACTTGAAAAATTTTAAATGAAGGGACCAGCAGTTAGCGTAATGGCTATGTCGCTGGACTCCCATGTAGTCGACCGCAGTTCGTGTCCCGGACCCGGCTTAAAACTTATGCCGGGCACGTGTGCATGCGTGCCCAAGATCCCGAGAGGAGAATGGAGGAAAAGGGATTGCGGTGTGGCCATCCCCTCTGGGGGATGATTTCTCGCTTTCTATCTCTCTGTCTGTCTCTGTCTGTCTGGCGAGTGCATGCGCCCTATAGCAAAAACCTCTCAAAAAAAATTATTTTTTAATGAATAGAATACACAAGATGCTGGTCTGTAATTTAGGAATCATACAGGGTATTAGGGCATTTTTATTTTATTGGGGGAGGTTAAAAGGAAACACATGTATTATTCCTGTAGGATGTTTAGTATTGAAAACTAAAATAAGTGTAATTACTGTCATGGCTGTGAGGTTTGTTCCTTCCCTCCTCTCCCTCCCTCCCTTCCTTTCTTCCTTCCTATTGGTTTCTGTCTTCCATGAGTGAGACAGGCACTTCCAACTGGGTCTTAACCTCATAGTCCACCCACATCCTCAGCCAAATCCAGATCATCAGGCATGTACATATCCAGTGTCTTTAGGAAGATCTCTGTTCATGAACCCAGAACCCTCCTGTGAGGCTCACCCTCACAGAGAGGTGCAGTATCATTGTACCGTCACCCGGTTCTGAGGTTTCTTTAAGATTGGGTTCAACACATCTTTTCTCTAACAGTCTAGTTAGAAAATATTACCAACTTTTTGGGCCTTACAGTTTCTGTTACAATCTTCATCTCTGCTGCTATAGTGCAAAAGCAGTCATAAAAAATATGTAATAAAATGAAAAAGTAGTTGACTGGCCATATTTGACCTTTTGCTATCATTTGCCAACCCTTGTTTTAAGATACCATAATGTTCCTTTTGGTCTGTGGCACTATATGTCTTTTGTATAGGAATTATTTGGAAAAGGGATTTGACTGATGAAAGAAAAAGAGAACTCATGTTTTAGAAAAGTCTGGCTTCCATATTTTCTGTAACTTAACATTTTTTCCCCATTGTTTTGTTGCCTATCTCTAGCAGATAATAAAATTCTATGAAATCATTTCATTATGTTAGTGATTAAACATTTGTTTTTAAACATTTTCTTGGAGTTGGTTTTGATTTCCTAGGATGTCAGTTTTATGGTTTTTGTTTCCTACTGAAGCTTTGAATGTCAGCCAAGAATATTTCTCAGCCCATAAAACATTTTCACTGTGCTGTTCTCCAGCTAGCTCTCAATGATCTGTGGAAATAAAGGACAAAGGCAGTTAGGGTAGTAGGAATCCAAAGAATTCCCTTTACCTAATCTTTAAGATTAATTACAGTCATGGAAGCATCATCTTTATGATAAAGATTAATTTATGATCTTTGAAATAATTCACATCCCCCCCAAATTAATAATGCTCTAAATAATGCTAAAAAATTCAGTAGTTTTTGTGTATATTAAATTTAAATTTAATATTAAATTTAAAAGGAGGTTTAGACTCAGTAAACTTTGTCAGTTGTACTAGGGTACAGAAATGATAGATATTCCTTTTTTGTTTGTTGCCTTACAGTGTGTGCAGTTGCTGGAGAGAGACACAGAGAAGTGAGAAGTCACCCCCAGAGTGGATGACCACGTCACTATCACTATCCCTTCTCCATTCTCCTCTTGAGATTTTTGGCGTTCATGCATACATGCCTGGCATGATTTTCAAGCCACCGGGTCCAGGAGTCAAACCATAGTCAGCCATGTAGGAATCTGGCACCTTAATCACCATATCACCTGCTGGCCCCAATAGATACTCTTTTTATTGTCACTGTTAGCAATAGTAATTAAAGGATATAGCAAAGGATAGTAACCATAATGAAGATTGTGCTTTTTAGACTTGTTAGAAAACATTTTGATAAATCCTGATGTTATCCTGAGTTAACCTATAGTAGTTATATATATTTATGGCCATCACTGTGGTTTTTCAGTAAATGAACACAATGTGTAATGGTCAAATCAGGGTAGTAAACATATCCACCATCTTAAACATTTATCATCACTTTGTATTCTGAATATTCAAAATCCTCTCTTTTAGCTATTTTGAAATGTGCATTGAATTGTCACCAACTATCATTATTCAACTGGGCTATGGTACTCTAGAATTCATTTCATTTATCTTCTCCACTCTTAAATCTGTTAATCTAGTTCTCCTATGCTCCCCCTGCCCCCATTATTCTCCCCTTCCAGCTTCTGGTATCTCCTGTTTCACTCTCCAATATGATATACTAATTAATTTTGTAGAAAGGTCTTTATGTTACTGTCAGTCCAGAAAGCCATTCAGTCATATGTATTTTACTATAGAGAAATCTATGAATAATATATATGTATATTTTTGAGTTAGCTAACTCTCAAATCACTAAGGTTCAAAACTTGTTGTCTGTACTGCACTTAGAGCTATAAATGACCACCCTGAATGAATCATCTAAGACAAATAGTGTGAAAGTTCTTCTCCCTGACCCCCAGAAAGCTAAGTTCATTTGTAAATTATACAAAAAGAGTACAAAAGGATAGGTGGAGAGGACTTTTGATACAGAGTCAAGAAAACAAAGAAATAGGAATTTACTTCTTAGTGTTTGGTTTCCTAAGCCAGGCATTTCTGCATCTGAGTACATAATCTTACAGTATACAGAAATTATTTTGCTTGTTTTAGAGGTTTTCTTCTCTAAAAAAATCATTTTTAAATTATAAAAATATTTGAAAAGTAAGCTGGCCCCATTGCCTAATGGTTAAGGGAGCTGGATTCCACATGACTGACCATGGTTTGAAATCCTGGCCCTCGCGGCTCCTTTCTACCATGTTGTTAAGTGAGGCTAAATAGGGAACTGGCAATGTTTGTCTGGATATATCTACTGACCCGAGGTATTCCTAGGTTCCGAAATCTCCTACTAGATATCACACTCATGCTTTATTTCAATAAATATTAATGTGCTACACACTCCCTTGTTAATTTAATGTATTAAGATAACCTTGAAGGATTATAGGTAATGTCATTAAGTCAATTTTAGTGGGGATAATTATAATAATGATAGCGCTTCTAGCTACTATTTATTGACATTTCTTTTGTGCTAAGTACTGAGCTAGATTCTTCATGCATTCTATTTAAGTTTGAAGAAGTTTCTTAGTCTATCTGGGCTGCTTCTTACAGAATACCATAGTCTTGATGACATAAACAAAATAAGTTTAGTTTTGCACACTTTGGTAGGCTGGGAAGTCCAAGATGAGAGTGCTGGTAGATTTTGGTGTCATGGTGGCATGCTTCCTAGTTCCGAGACTGCTATCTTCTCGCTGTGTTCTCATGTAAAAGGGACAAGGGAGCTCCCTGGGTTTATTTTATTATCCTATTCATGAGGGGTTCACCTTCATGACCCAGTCACTTCCCATAGACTCACTTCTAGATACCATCACATTGGAGATTAGATTTTTTTTTTCTTTTTTTTTTTTTGAAGAGGTTTTTTTGCTATAGGATGCGAGCGCTCGCCAGACAGACAGAGACAGACAGACAGAAAGCGAGAAATCACCCCCCAGGGGGGATGGCCACATTGCAGTCCCTTCTCCTCCATTCTCCTCTTGGGATTTTAGGCACGCATGCACACATGCCTGGTGTGAGTTTAAGCCACTGGGTCCAGGACTCGAACTGCGGTCAACTACATGGGAGTCCAGCGACATAGCCATTACGCTAACTGCTGGTCCCTGGAGATTAGATTTTAACATATGTATTTTAGGAAGAAACAAACATTTGGTATATAGCAAGAAATTATGATCCTCGCCATGTTTTGACTGAGAAAGACCAAGTTGTAAAACTGGCATGTGAACTCAAAACTTATTTATTTTTTAAGGGTTTCATCATAGGGTTTGTATGCTTGCTAGACA
Source organism: Tupaia belangeri chinensis (assembly GCF_000334495.1). NCBI lineage: Eukaryota > Metazoa > Chordata > Mammalia > Scandentia > Tupaiidae > Tupaia > Tupaia belangeri. The sequence continues at coordinate 4,914,007 of NW_006159859.1, forward strand.
GACAGAGAAACAGAGGGAAAGCCACTGGATCCAGGACTCGAACTGCAGTCATCCATGTGGGAGCCCAGTGCCTTAACCACTACTCCATCTTTTGGCCCTAAATCCAAAGTTTATTAATACCAAATTAAAGCAACCTTTCTAATGAATACTTATCAGGACAGGTGTTACTGGAATGACTAAAACAACAACTTTATGTTATGTAATAATTTATTATGATTGCTATGGAATTTTTGTTTTACTATTTCTAGATCTATGGTACTAGAAAAATGATGCATATATTTCTAGCTAGCTTGTTAGAAAGTGAATTTGAACTATCATGTACTTGTCATATTATTTCTTTTGTCTAATTATGTTCATGACATTAGTTTGTGGAGATTCAGGATCAGGAAAAATTTCCTCCAGAAAATTGCCTTTGGATACGGAACAAAATGTTCTTAAATATAAACTGAAACATTATGGGATAAAGGGGCCTCATGTAAACAACCTACTCTCAGATGGTTCAGAGAAAAGAAAGGAAAGATGGAAAGGAGGGATGGATCACGTCGTTTCTTTAAGAGACAGGCAGAATAAAAAGACAAATGTGGCAAAATGTTAAGGGTTGATAAAGGATAAATTGAAATTCTTTGTCTTATCGTAATGTTTCTATAAGTTTGGAATTATTTCAAAATAAAGCAATAAATCAACAAGGCAAAATAATTACTTTGTCGGCAGGCAGGATATAAATTGGACAGTGAGTTTAAGACACGTTTCTCTTATCCTGCGTTTGAGTCAAAGCAATACAAATGTAATGAGTATTGCCTGCGTTAACTTCAGTTTTTACTGGAAATACATTGCAACATTGAAAAATACATACTTTTATGTCATTCCCTGTGTTAACAGTTTATACAAAGCTGCAGTTATGCAGAGCACATGTAGCTTATCCACTCTAGGACAACTGACAACACAACTGTGGATGTCTGCCCTGTGACCCACGCCTGTGACATAAGAAGAGTTGCTGATTTTTCAGTTTGCTCACATACGTACTTGTTAGGACATTGTTAAAACTGGCTCCTAAAATACCAGACCAGAAACTGGACCTGTACCACTCTGTTCTTTGCCCTGCAGCTACAGTGTTCCTCCAAAATGCAAATCCGATGATGGCATATTTCTCTTTGAATGTTCGGCTAACTTTAGCATAAAATCCAGACTCCATAATTTGGATAACAAGGTCTTTGTTATCCAACCTTAGGTTACCTTTGTCTGCTAATCTTTTACATTTCCACTCTTATGCCATGCTGAGCCACTTACAGGTCTCTCACTTTTCAGTGTTCAGTGTTCTTTCTCTCTCCCTTACTACCTTTTGTCTCTCTGGTCACTAAATTTTTAGGTCTTGGCTTAGAAACCATTTCCCCTGGCACAGCCCACCTGGACTCTCAGAAGACCTCTTCATCTCACCTTCCTTTGTGCCTTGTGGTGTAGGATCACAGCTAGTTAGCAGAGCACATACAGTTATAGGCGACACGTATAACTTATTGGCAGCCTTAAATACTTAATATGCTTGCAGTAATTATGAAGGAGACCTTAGAGCTTATGCTAGCGGTGTATCTGTTTGATAATTAAGCTCTCATATGTGGAAAAGTTATACTATTGGGTTTTTTTTTTTCATTTTTTTCCATTTTAATTTTTTTGGAGAGGTTTTTGCTATAGGGTGTATACACTCGCCAGAAAGACAGAGAGAGACAGAGAGACAGAAAGCGAGAAATCACCACCTGGGGGCGGGGTGTGTGTGGCCACGCCACCATCCCTTCTCCTCCATTGCCCTCTCGGGATCTTGGGCACACACGCACACACAGCCAGCGTGAGTTTAAGCCATGGGGTCTGGTACTCGAACTGCACTCGACTGCATGGAAGTCCAGCGACATAGCCATTATGACAATTGCTGGTCCCAGTGTTTGTTTTGTTCTTTGTTTTTTTTTTTTTTTTTTTAAAGGATATAGAATCCATTTATTTGAAATGTTCACTTTCTCAGCGTAAGTGAAGTCAGATCAGCAGATCTGTAAACCTAATTAGCTACTTGCAGGAATTAGTGCTCACCCAAACAATTCTCATTGAATTCCCAGGAAGTCCTTTCTCCCAAATATTTGAAAGCCTGGAAAAGATCATTTAAATTATTAAATTTACGTTGTGACTTATGTAACAACCTCATGTGCATTTGATTAGTGTGAATTAGAGGCTACTGTCCTGTCCTGTGGATACGCTAAATCTAATTTTGAACTTAAAATGCGTGTCAAAGTTAAATACTGTTTAGAGATCACAATTACTATTATTACTAACTAGTTATTATTAAATATGTTGCGTGAGGATTACTCTGAAGTGCTACTTCTTTGTCACAAATGCTAAGGCAAAGATAGTGTGTCCCTTTCTTCTTTGTCCCCTTCCCCATGACACCCAAGTGCATGTGATGGTGCATTTAATATACTTACAGTGCTATTTCACTCTATAATTGTGCACTCAGTTGTTATGTTTCTCAATTCTGGATAGATACAGGAAATCTAAGCTGTTGTTAATGAGATTGTAATTCTGGGGCTCTTGATTGTTTGCTCTTGATTGTTTGATTTGATAACAGGACTTGTTGAGTTTATTTCTTAAAAATCTATATTCGGGCCCAGCAGATGGTATAATGGTTACACCACTGGATCCCTATGTAGTTGAGCACGGTTTGAGTCCCAGACCCGGCGGCTTAAAACTCACACTGGGTGCCTGTGCATGTTTGCCCAAAATCCTAAGAGAAGAATGGAGGAGAAGGGATTGCTACATGGCCATTCCTCCTAAGGGTGGAGGGCGATTGCTCACTTTCTGTCTCTCTGGCAAGCGCATGTGCCCTATAGCAAAAATCTCTCTCTCTCAGAAAAAAAAAAATTATATTCAGATATTTTTGATGGTCAATAGAAATGTGATCAAATTAAAGGTACTGTGTCTACTGTTGATTTTTGTGATTGATCTTGGCATATAAACCAAAGGAAAAAATAATATGCTTTAATTTCCTTTTTCTCCAGAAATGGGGGTTGGGGTAAATACCTACCTACTGTTATGCTTTAAAAATATTCTTAATGTTTAAATATAATTAAGAAACATCAGAAATGTCTTATTTCTTATGGATATGTTAAGAATCTTTTGTTTGTTTCTTGTAGACTTACTTTAAGCTTCAAGGTTTGCATCTTATTCGGTATTTTCATTTCCAATTCCTGTCAATATATTTGCCATGCAGAATGCAAATATTGATTAAATTATATGCATAGGCAATTCTCTATGTATCTCATGATCTATTTATGTTACTTTACATCTTGCCTCCCAGCGCTTTTATACATTACACTCAGTTAGCATGTAAGTTTTGGAAAGAAACTGAGACTGATTCTACAGGAAAAGAAATTATTTGAATCTAGTAATTTTTGGATAAGATTCAAATGATTGAATCTCAAGATGCAAATTATTGAATTAATTATTGAAAGTATTAGTGAACTCTTAAAATATGAATTCTGTGTTTTGAAATAGACACAGTTTTTCTTCATTTATCATATAGAACCTTTCAAGAAATAATTGATACAGTATTTGAAGGTAGGCAGCAGATTTTTTTAAATTGTATTTTTTAAACTCAGTTCTTCAGGTGCTGGGAATGTGGCCGATCGTGTTTTGGCTCAGCTCTTAACGGAAATGGATGGGATTGAGCAGCTTAAGGACGTGACAATTTTGGCAGCTACGAACCGCCCAGATAGGATAGACAAGGTAAGAAGGAGGTATTGTGGGTGTTGTAAAGTCAAGAACTGGATCGTTTGATATCTATCTTTTCTTTTTTGGTGAAATGACCTTCTAATCAGCTTTTACTTAGAGGATATATAAGGATGTGAAGCAAGTTCACTGTGCACAGGTTACCAAGCTGCCTGTGTGTGGTGAGACAGAATGTTCATGTACACAGTTACATGAAGCAGTTTTATTACTGGTGTATAGGCCACACGGGACAGCAGAAACTTAGGAGTCATTGCAAGCCCATCCTCCAAGGTTCAAGAAAGCTGTTGAGGGCTCGAGTGGAATCTTGACTGCAAATGCCCCACTTGCACAGCAGCTAAGGGACCCTGGAAAGCAACCTGTCCTGGTTTTGAACACTGGGCAGTTGGACATGCTAGGATAATGCATTAGAGGACATCCTGTTTTTTGGGGGAGGGGGGTGTGATTTGAACAGAATCTCGGTTTTTTTTGACCAGTCCCTATTTTTCTCTGAGTGTTACATTCCCCACATATCCCACAGTTACTCTTGAGAATTAAAAGTAAGGAAAGGGGGAGAACTGGGGAGGCCCAAGGCCACCCAGGAACTTATCCTGCAAAGGATCTTAAACTAAAGGAAATCAAGAGAGTGAAAAAAAGCTTTTATTACATTTTTTATTGTTTACAGTTCCATATTAATGAAACTATTAGGTCTTCAGTAAAGTCATAATGTATTTTTCTGTGTTTTCCTGTGCAAAAATGCATCATGACTTTCCCAACTACCAATAGTTTGTAGCTCTTCAATATTCCCTGTCGTGTATTGCATCAAACTTTCAGCGTATTTCTCTAGGGAATTGAAGGCTTGAGATATTATGTTTGTTCCATCTAATTTATTTTTCTTGATAATTTTCAACATTTTCACCAGTATTAGGTTAATTTCTAGTGATTGAGTACTAGGCAGACTCAAGTTAACAACTTGATAACTTTCTAGAACTCCTAGCATTATTTTCAAAACAATTAAAATGATGGATTTTATTTTCTTAAGAAGTTACTTAGGCTATGACATTAAGTTAGGACAGATAAAAAAGTTAATCCTTTCAAATTATTATTGCTATAATTTTTTCCCAGGTCATGGTTCAGTAAAGGAGTTTATTAATTTCAGTGCTTCATTATGGTTACTATATAATTTTTATAAAGATTTAAATCAAGAATAAACATTTCAGAGCATAAGCCTTTCTCATTATTTTGTGATTATTAGCATTTTTCCCTCATAAATGACCTTATGAACTACTTCCTCCTTGTATGTATAAATATATAGAAATACACACACACACACATACATTCAGTTTTAAAAAATATGATTTTAAAATAACCATCTCTTTTGAAGATGTGAAAGAAGCTTTTCTATGAGAAGAAAGCCTTGCTTCAGTTCAGTTAGGTATTTTGCTGTGTGTAAAGACCCTTTTGGTCAAATGCAGGTAAAAAGCCTGGGAACTTAACAAGTCATTGTCTTACTGATGCAGTATTTTATTAGAAGCTAGCTGAGTTCTGAGCGTTTATGTAGTAGGATCTGGCTCAGTGCTGAGGCATCTCTGCATTTTTTAACTGAAATTGAAAGAGCCTTTAAAGATTACCTATTCCAACTTCTCCTTTTAGAAATAAAAGTACAGAATCCAGAAAAATCTTCCTTCTTATAGTACAAATACATTGTATTTTTATGATATTTGTTTCCTGGTGACCCCATAGTTAATAAACTCTAAAATTTCTTAATTTTCTTTTCTCATCAAAGCCTAATCTAATAGTAGACTTTGGTTTCCTAATGATGAATGTCCTTAATGTTAGCTGTAGCTATCAAAGTAGGAGTTAGGGCTTATAATAAAGTTTTTTGTGTTTATTTCTAAATCAAACTGTATGACTTAGCCTGGTTACTACAGTATTAGCTTGTTCTTGCTGTGTAACAAATTACCACAAGTTTAGCAACTTCACACAACATTATTAGCTCACATTTCTCTGCATTAGAAGATAGGCCCAGCATGACTAGGTTATCTTTTCAGGATCTTAACTAAGGGCTAAAGTGTGTTGGCTGGACTGCATTCTCACTGGAAGCTTGTGTTCCTCTTCCAAGTCCATGTGATTGTAGTAGAATTCACTTTCTTGTTACTGTACAGGGGAGGATTGAATTTCCTTACTTGATATTAATTAAAAGCCACTTTCAGCTCCAGGAGACTACCCATGTACCTTGTTACTCACACACACACACATACACACACACCCCCCGCTTTCAAAGACAACAGTGGAAAGACTCTATCATAGTTTCTCCTACTGTACTTTACATTGCTTTTGCCAGGAAAAATTCAGTCCCTTTTAAAGGTTTACTTAATTATATTGGGCTTGTTGAGGAAATAATTTCTCCTTAAAGTCAGCTGATTGAGCACCCATTTGTAACATGCTACTCAAGCGATGCTAAATCTGTTGGGTTGTCAGAAAAGTCATGATGTGGACCAGCAGATGGCTTAATGGTTATGTCACTGGACTCCCACATGTTACCATGTGCAGTTCGATTCCCAGACCTGGTGCTTTAAAAAACTCACATCGGGCACATGTGCATGCATGCCCAAAATCCTGAGAGGAGGGGAAGGGATTGCGGAAATCACCCTAGGGGGTGATTTCTGGCTTTCTGTCTTTGTCTTTACAGCAAGCACATGTGCACTATAGCAGAAATCTCTCTTAGAAAAAAAAAAAGAGAGAAAAGTCATGATGCATTTTTGTATAGAAAAATGCGTCATGAGTTTTCCAATGACTTACTATATGGAATATATAGAAGATCATGGGTTCAATTTCCCACTTATGCCCATAATCCTCACTGGCTAAATAAGACTGTAGGAGGGGATTGTGGGGCGAGATCCTGTTGAAAGTACTTGCATCCTGCCACCCTTTACCACCATCTCATGACCAAAAACAAGGTCTAAAAATTAAAATAGAAAAGTATTAATAAATTTAAACTTTTTTTAAAAAAAGAATACTCTTTTTTTTTTGGAGAGTTTTTTTTTGCTATAGGGCGCGTGCGCTCACCAGACAGAGAGAGACAGAGAGATGGAAAGCGAGAAATCACTCCCCAGGGGGATGGCCACACCGCAATCCCTTCTCCTCCATTCTCCTCTCGGGATCTTGGGCACACACGCACACGCTCCTGGCGTGAGTTTAAGCCACCGGGTCCGGGACTCAAACCGTGGTCAACTATGTGGGAGTTCAGCGACATAGCCATTACGCTAACTGCTGGTCCCCCTCCCCCCAAAAAAAGAATACTCTTGTTTTCATGTTTCTTTATGTAATACTTTATAAATCCATTATTGAGTACAGTGGTATTGTTGATATATAATCTCTTTTGCTTACTCTTACCTCTGTAAGGCCTAAATGGAACCCTACTTTCTGGGTGTCATAGGAAGGTTAATCTATTCTAGTTCTTATCGACACCTGATACAGAAGCCTTTAAGAAATGTGTTAGATAAACAGAGTTTGAAAATTATTCTTGAACTACTCTAAGATTTGGGGACAAATAAGTCTTTTCAAGTTCATTTTAGAATAAGTTAGAATTCCCAAAGTAATGGTAGATGACATTCATTCTCTTTAGGATACTTGAATTTTATGGAGTAAATGAAATTTAGGGCAGAACTTGTTTTCATGGGTGGGAGAGTGAAGGGGTTGAAATGATTCTTCTACATTTCAAGTTTTTGGTTTTTTTTTTAGTTTTTATGTATTTCTTGCCTTTTAATAATAGTTGCCATTAAAAGGTATATTCTATGTTTCATTAACAGCAACTTGTAAGTGACAGTCTTTAGATACAGAGTATGAGAAATAAAAGTTTGGGGACTATTTTCCCAAACTTCCAGTAATTTTTTTTTTTTTTTAATTCTTTATAAAATGTCACCTTAGTTCTCAAATTTTAAAAACATCTATTTTTTTTCCCCTCAAAACAGTGTTTTAAGTGTCAGTGTTGTAGATTGTAACACCTCTTGACTAGTGCTAACATTTATGTGTGTGTGTATACATATACCTATGTCTATATGTTCATACATTTTTATATACAAACATCATATAGTTTGATTACTTTTTTTTTAGGTTTTTGCTCTAGAGTGTGCGTACTTGCCAGAGAGAGACAGACAGAATAGAGAGAGGAAAAGTGAGAAATCACCTCCTGGTGAATGGCCATAGCACAATCCCTTTTCCTCCATTCTCTTCTCAGGATTTTGAGCACGCTTGTACATATACTCGATTTGATTTTCGAGCCACTAAGTCCAAGACTCTAACCATACTTGGCCATGTGTCACTAAGGTGACATTTTATAAAGGATAAAAAAAAAAATGACTGGAAGTTTGGGAAAATAGTCCCCAAACTTTTATTTCTAGCACCTTAACAACTACGCTACTTGCCAGCCCAATTCTTGGGTTACTTTTTTTTTTTTTTTTTTTTTTTTTTTTTGTGTTACATCTCGATGCACTTGCCAGAAAGAGATGGAAACAATGTGGGTTTTTTTTTTTTTTTTTTTTTTTTTTTTTTTTTTTGCTGTAGGACTTGCGCACTTGCCATGGACACAGAGAGGCAGAAAACGAGAAGTCACCCCCCTTCTCCTGGGGGATGACCACATTGCAGTCCCTTCTCCTGAACTCAGGATTTTGGGCACACATGCATATACTCTCAGCCTGAGTTTAAAGCTGCTGGGTTCAGGATTCAAGCTGCATTTGGCCATGTGGGAGTCCAGTGCCTTAACCACCACGCCACCTGCTAGCCCCAATATTTGATTACTTTATTAAAGTTAGAGACCTTTGGCCTAGCCACAGTGGCTCATGGTAGTGCCACTGTGTGCGAGGCTGGAAGTTGGATGGGAGGCCTGAATTTGGTTCTTACTCCAGCTAAACCTACCAGGAACTCCATTATCCTAGCTATTAGAAGACTGAGGCATGAGGATTGCTACACAGCAGACCTTACCGAAAATACTTGTATCTGCTTCTCTCCTTTTCCCTTTCTTCCTTTCTCTCCTTCTCTTTCATAAAGCGAAGAACAAAAACCAGTAGAAACCAGTCGTTTTTTAACCACTAATTTTGGACAAGCACATTCAAAATATTGAAATGTTTGCTAATTTAGATATAATGACTTCTTTTCGTTAGGTTGGGTGTATCCTAAAGTCTTTAATTTCCTCTTTAAAAATTTGTAATTAACTTGGCAGTAGATGAAATAATAAAATCAGTACTTGTAGCAAAATAAAATTTGCAAATATTTTTAAAAAGGGGTTTATATGTGGTGTGTGAAATGGTTTCAGAGTCTTCAGATGATATGCTGTACTTTCAAGTATCAGTTTGGAGACTAGCAGTTAGCGTAATGTCTATGTCGCTGAACTCCCATGTAGTTGACTGTGGTTCAAGTCCTGGACCCAGTGGCTTAAACTCACGCCGGGCACGTGTGCATGTGTGCCCAAGGTCCCAAGAAGAGAATGGAGGAGAAGGGATTGCGGCGTTGCCCACCCGCTCTGGGTGGTGATTTCTCACTTTCTGTCTCTCTGTCTCTCTGGTGAGCGTATGCGCCCTATAACAAAAATCTCTCCCAAAGAAAAGTATCAGTTTGAATTTACTACCACTGAACCATGGCCGAAATGTGCTGCATATATTCTGTTGTTGTCCCAAAAGAAAGAAACAAAACAAAACAAAACAGCTTTTCAATATCCAGTGATGTTTGAAAAAAAATATTTTAATAGCTAGTCCATTTCTATTTTAAGTAGAGTTCAATATTCACATGGAACATTCATTTTTTTTCTAAACTGTATTTTGGTTATTCCTTTTCAGAAGATCTATACTATTTCAAAAGTCTATTTCCTTGTCAAGGTCTCTACAGTTTGTTAATTTAAACAGAATATATGGAAAATAAGAAAAGTATTTATTTTTCAAATTATTTTCTCTGAAGAACTATTCTAGAACACTATGTATTATTTAATAGTGCTATAAAAGTTTTCACACTTGTGTAATTATGACCTGATTTTCTAAATGTGCCATGACTGTCCTGGTGGGAAGAAAAATAATCTCAAAAGTCAACTTCCTGTTATTAAATTAATAGATACTGTTTTTACTGCCTTCATTATCTGCAGGAAACTAGTAGGAAGAAAACTAACAAAAGAAATAAATTACACATGTTAGTGCTGAGAAGTAGGAGTTTTGTTTTAAGGTGTTTACTAAGGACAAAAAAGAAACAGGACTGTTTTGGTGACAGTAAAATGGATATTTTATTGGCTGCTTTTAATTGAGGAATTGGTCTTTTAAATTAGCTAGCACATTTTATAGTACTGTTGCCTGTTATTCCAGTTTGCATATCATCATGACCCTAAGTGAGTCTGTTAGAATGGTGAAAATTCTTGTACTGTCAAAAGGGTTAAACTGATATCACATGTTGTTCATGTTTAGTGTCTTTTTTGGACAGTTTCAGTTTTCTGTAACCTGAAGAGTAAAGCTGAAGTTTTTTGAAGATTCTGGTGATTCAGCAAAGGAAGTGAGACACCAGATCAATTAATGCATTATTCTAGTTACTTCATTGTCACATGTCAAAATTAAAATTAGGCTAGGTGAAATAGTTACTTATGGTCTCTGGTAGCATCCTCAAGTCTTTATAGGCCTTTTATCCCCTCTGGCTTATAGATGAGTAAAGAGCAGTTACATCCCCAGGTAGCCATCTTGTGTAAGAATGAAGTTTGTGGAGCTAGCAGATAGTATAGTGGTTTCGTTGTTAAACTCTTACATGACTGACCATGGTTTGAGTCCTGGACCTGGTGGCTTGAAAATCACACTGGCCATGTGTCTGTACATGCCCAAGATCCCAGGAAGAGATTAGAGGAGAAAGGATTGGTGGCATGGCCATTCCCCTGGGGGGGGGGGTGATATCTCAGTTTCCCTTTCTCTCTGGGTGGGCGAGCACAGAGCACATATGCCTTACAGCTAAACCCTCCTTAAAAAACAAACAAACAAACAAACAAAAACCAAATAAACAGGGACCAGCAGTTAGCGTAATGGCTATGTCGCTGGACTCCCATGTAATCGACCGGGGTTTGCGTTCTGGACCTGGTGGCTTAAACTCATGCCGGGTGCATGTATGTGTGTGCCCAAGATCCCGAGAGGAGAAAGGAGGAGAAGGGATTGCGGCATGGCCATCCCCCATTAGGGATGATTTCTCGCTTTCTGTCTGTCTCTCACTGTCTGGCAAGTGCATGCACCCTATAGCAAAACCTCTACCCCCCAAAATGAACAAACAAACAAAAAACCCTACAGGATTGGATATGACAGAAGAGTAATGAGATTGTGTGATGTCAGGTACTCATAGTCTTTAGATTAATGATAATAACCTCCATACTATAGTCTGTTGTTGTTATTATTGACAGAGAGTATGTGTGCTTGCCAGAGAAAACAAGAGAAAGCATCCTCAGCACATGGTCACACTGTAATCTTTTTGCTTTTGTTGCCTGTGATTTTGGGGTTGTAGCCAAAAAAAAAAATTAACAGGTGTGAGGTGATATTTCATTTTAGTTTGGATTTGCATTTCCTTAATGATTAGTGATGTTGAGTACCTGTTGAGCATTTGTATATCTGTTGTTTTATTTATTTATTTTTTTCCTAAATACACCGTCTCAGTCTGTCTCTCTTTTTTTTTTAAGTTGCCAGGGTGTTGTATTCGAGAAAGGCAGGCAGAGGGGAGAGCAATTCCCAGTAGAGCATGGTCATGCCACTCTCCTCTTTCCTCCATTTCTCCATCTGATTGGGACTTTGTTCATGTACACACTGGTGTTTCTAAAGCTGCCACAAACCCCGTTAGGCCATTTAAGATCCAGTTCCCTATGTACTGTTGTGCTACAGAGCCAGGCCTGAATGCCTTCTTTTGAGGAATGTCTGTTTAGGTCCTTGCTTAAATAGGTTATTTATTTATTTATTTGTTGCTTTTGAGTTGTGTCAGTTTCTTATATATTTTGGATAGTAGACTTTTAGCAGATGTATGGTTTGCATATATTTTCTCCCATTCTGTAGGTTGTCTCTTTGTTCTGTTAATTGTTTATTTTGCTGTACATAGACTTTTAGCTTGACATAATCTCACTTGTCTATTTTTGCTTTCGTTGTCTGTACTTTTGGGGTCATATCCAAAGAATTATTGCCCAGACTAGTGTCATGAAACTTTTCCACATAATTTCATCTAGTAGTTTTACAGTTTCAAGTCTATATTCAAGTCTTTAATTTACTTTGAGCTGAATGAGCCCCAGGTTTAAATGAGCCATTGGGCTTGAATGAGCTACAAGGTTTGAATGAGCCACAAGGTTTTTCTCTTTCTGAAGAGACACTATATTATATATGAGTCAACAATATACAGTTTCCTTTTATCCATGGTTTCGCTTTCTGTGGTTTGCTGGTCAGCCACAGTCCAAATATATTAAACGGAAAATTCCAGAAGTAAAGCATTCATAAGTTTTAAGTTGCCATTCTGAGTAGTGTAATGAAATTTTGTGCCACCCTGCTTTGTCCTTCCTGGGAAATGAGTCATCCCTTTGCCCGGCATATGCATGCTGCCTATATTCTACCTGTTAGTCACTTAGCTGTTTGATTATCAGAATGAAAAAGCATAACACGTGTAAGATTCTGTATTATCTGCGGTTTCAGGCTTCCACTGAGTCCTTGGAACATATACTTTTCAAATAAGTAGAGACTTACTCTAATGCTGAACTAAAAGTAGTGATAGTAGAAAGGTGTATTAACTTCTGTTAAGAATGTCTCATCACGTCTTAAAAATTGTCTTAATGTTTATTTTTTTAATACATTTTCATGGTCTAAATAATTATTCTTTCTAACTGAATGACTCTTTAAAATCTACAAATCTGCAAGTTTTACTATATGACTCATGTAAGTATTTTTTCATGGCATCCAAATCTTAAAGTGGCTTCAGTTTTTTTGCCTTCTACATTTATGAGTTGAATGCTCTTTATTTGTTATCATTTGGACTTTTCAGCTTTTAGATACTTAAATTTTGACAAGTGAAGATTTTATATTTAGATATGTTTGGTAAATAATATTTAATGATGAAAACATATATGTAGAAGTATGTTTTATCTTCCATCAGAAAAAGAATATTTATGTAATGAAATATATGTTGCCCTCAGTACCCAAGGACTAGAAGAAATTTGTTTTTCAAAATTAGGAAGGACTTGAATGCTTCATAGTGCAGTTCTTTGATGCATCGGCCTCTCTTCTGAATTGTCTACCTGTCATTTCTCCATCCTTTGAGGGTAGTCAGGAATGTCATGGTACATTTTTGCATAGAAAAACATAGACAAATATGTCATGACTTTCCCAGTGACCTAATAGTATTTCATGAAATAGACCATTTCCTTTGTTAAAGAATATTCAGAAACTTTTTTTTTCTTTTGTGTGAAACTCTTTTTTTTTTTTTTTTTTCCTTCTGAACCAGCAGCTGTTTGTCTCCCTTAAGCTTCTGCATATCAGTCTGATTTTATTTCAGAATCTCTAAGGAACCTTTTTTAATCTCTCCTCTATATTTTTAAAAACTATCATGTGTCTTCTCTTTATTTCACTAACCAGTCTTTTCTTTTGTAGACTTGACATCTTGGATTATTTCCTATGACATTATTATTCTGTGTTCAGTTTTTTCTAAGCTGTTTATTTGTCCTTTTTTCTCTGAAAGTGACATCCACAAATAATTTTACCCTGGTAGGTTGTGGTCTGATTGGTACAGAGCTTATTGAGACTTGTACTGCTATTAATCAGAATACTAAACTTCTGCCAGTGCCTTCTAGGATTGTGTGAGCTTACTTGCCAGCTGCATGCAGTGGACTGGTAATGAACTTTAAAAACATTAAGAATGAAAAATAAAAAGCCCAGGTCTTTCCTCAGAGTCTATTAAGTAATAGCTTCCATGCCTTGGGCTTGTGCAGTTTTTTTTATTTAAATTTCAGAAGTTGAGCCATAGTACAATCAGATATAGAGGTCTTCCTCCCAAATCAGTTCCTTTTAAGTTTCTCCTCTTTCTCCGTGATTCCCAGATAGTCTTGTCCTTAAGTCCAAGTGATTTCTCAACAGTTTCCATGGCAGTAGCTGTAAGGGCTTCAGGCCTTAGGAATAGAAGAATTAATTCTTACTAAATTCATCATATTAGATTTGATCAGTCTCTCAAACTCGTTATGTATGGGATCTTGTTCTCTACGTGTCTCTTTACTCATTGATGGCAGAGGTACTATATATCATAACTATAAGAATTTATGTAGCTTCCTGACTTTAAGAAAAATTTGATGTATCTAAACAGGTTACTTCATTTACATGAGCTCCACGAAACATTTAATTTGCCTAATGATAATTAGGGGGTGTTCTGAAGAGTTACCAAAGAGCACCTGGAAGAGAAAGTAGGATGAGTAAGATATTTATGGAAGACAACAGTTGAAAGTAAAATTCTTATAACTTAACTAAAAATACCATCTAAGTAAGGAAATACTTTGTTCTCTTTGACAGAAACAGACAAGAGTGAACAAATTTACATTCATTGACATTTAGATATATTTCATAACTTTAAGGCTTTATTATATGTAGTGTTAAAGCAAAGAGTTCAGCATTAATCAGAATGGAAACTTGTAGCTATTTGAAACCTATATTTTTTTAGCTGAAATCCTGAAATATGTAGCTCATTTCTTAATTATGTACCCTTAATTTTTAGCTGTACTTTCATGAATTTGTGATATTAGATTTACTGTCTTATACTGTATTGTATGAGGAGTTGTGTGATATTCTTCTTTGCTTATAGTGTTTGGTCACAGTCCTTCTTAAACCTTAATATTTCTTGGTGAGCGTTTGGAGCATGCACAACATGAAGAGAGGCTTTTGCATAATGCAAGCAACGTAGCTGGGGAAATGAGTTGAGAGGAAACTAAGACTGACATTTCTGACAGAGGACAAAGATGATAGGGACCAGAATTGCAATGCAGAATGTGTTAGGAAGGCATGAAATCAACTGTGTGAAATAAGCAGTGGAAGAATTAAGGCCACAGACAGACAGAGATCTCAGTATCTAATTCTAGCTCTGTTCCTAACAAACTATTCTTTGAAGTTATTCTCTCTAGGTCTGTTTCTCTACTTGTGAACTAGTGAAATACACTATCAGTAGATAATCTCTGATACCTCATTCAAGTTTTACAGTTTTCCTTTTTGTAACACAGAGACAGTAGTAAAGATTCCAAATGCTACATGAAAGGATGTTATTTATTTACTAAACAAGTCTGAAGATTTTGTTTTGTTTTTTCCTTTTAGGTAGGACTTTTCTAAACTTTGTAGTTATTAAAAAAGTTCCTTTCTTCCACCAGATCATAAACCAAGCAAATACTATCCAGGTGTGCAAAAGTGACTTTTCTTTCTAACCTGTGATTTTCGGAAAAAGGGAAAAAAGTCATAAGTCAGCCTTAAGGCAGTTGTTGTGAAATAAAAATCTTGGTTGACAGTTGAAGAACACTTAAACTTTTGCATTTGAAATTTATTACTCTTTGAAAAAGAGAAACTTGTTGAGCTGCATATTTTCTTCTTTCACAGATGTTTGATCAGCCTATAGTGGCTTTGATTCTGTGGAATATGCTTTTAACTATTTGTAAAAACTGTGATGAATATAAAATTAACCCTGAGTTCAAAATACCTAACTATATGGTTATTTAAAATTGAGTCACTTAATAATTTGAGAAAGCTTTTCACTGTTGGTGCTCCTAGACTCTCACATTCAGTAACTAATGTTCTGTAGCCAAGAACCAGATCAGATCGGAAGCCATCTAGTGAATGTCTTAGAGTCATTTGGCAAATTTTGGCAAAATAAAAATTTGGCAAATTTTTATAGTAAAAAATTAATTACGAAGTACTGTTTTTGTTTCTCACATTCAATATGTTTAGTGTATGTATCTGATTGTGGAAGGAGGTGTGAAAAAGTATTGGGGCATGTCACAAAAGAAACCTCAGTTCCTGTCTTTATAATATGTATAATCTAATTAGAAATGCATGTGAATTTTGGTGCATCGTAATGATAAAACATGAACAAAATAAACTCTGCATTACATTTTTGACATGTGCATCAGAGTACATTTGGAAAAATGGATTTTGGATCTCATACTCTGGCTGGTCTGTGTCATTTGTATCCTTCTGTTTGACAATGAATTTGGCATTGCAGTTCCTCTTTTTAAACACAAGATGGTGATGCTCACCTGAAATGTTTCCTGACTACAGCCTCTACTGCTTTCAGAGACTCTCCTCCCCTTCCATCAGAAGGAAAAACAGATTAAGAAAATGAGTGGAATCGATTTTGCTTTCAAAAGTAATAGTTGAAATTTGTGTGTATGTGTGTGTGTGTGTGTGTGTGTGTGTGTGTGTCCCCTAGTATAATTATTTGAACAAATAATGACTACAAGTTAAGTACAGGTTTTTGTGAGTTGGTGATTGGGGACCCTGGAGCACTGGGAAAGGGAAAGTTGAACAATAGAGAGCTAGCAGTCATCAAGCACAAACTTGGCACCAGGCTCCAGGCTCCAGGCTCCAGGCTCCAGGCACCAAGCACTGTGCTAGGTGATACTTGGATGGAGAGCTCATTGGTTCTCATTAAATAAAGACAATTTATATGAGTAATTTTATACATTCTAGTGTGTTCCTTGGTTGAATCAGTTGTGTAAATTTAGTAGTGCTTGTGGTGTTCACTCTTAAAAAATTACATTATACCATCAGCCAGCTTTATTCACAACTTAAGTGAAGTTGGCAATTAAAAAAGATTTTTTAATATAAAGTTCTTACATAGTTTATAGACACTTGCCATACCATCTAACAGCCCTACTCCTAGGTATTTACCACAGAGAAATGAAGACTTTTGTCCATGAAAGACCTGTATGTAAATGTTTAGCTTAATCTGTAAGCACCTAAACAACCCAAATATTCATCAAGTAATAAAAATGAACAAATTATGACATGTCCATACAACGAAATACTACTTAGTCATGAAAAGGATACTTCAGTAATAAAAAGGAACAAAGTACTGATATATGCAAAAGATGGATGAATCTTAGCATTATGCTAATAGAAAACACACAAGACTGCACAATATACTTATTCCATTTATATCACATTCTGGAAAAAGCAGGACTATAGGGACAGAAATCAGATGTGGAAGCTGGGGGGAGGGAAAGCAGCATGAGGAAACTTTTTATTGGGTGGTCAGCAAACTAATGATGCATTTTGCATAGAAAAATATGTCATGACATTTCTTTTTTTTTGAAGAGGTTTTTGCTATAGGGCACATGTGCTCGCCAGACAGACAGAGACAGAGAGATAGAAAGCGAGAAATCACCCCCCAGGGGGGATGGCCACACCGCAATCCCTTCTCCTCCATTCTCCTCTCGGGATCTTGGACGCGCACGCACATGCATCCGGTGTGAGTTTTAAGCCACCGGGTCTGGGACATGAACCACGGTCGACTACACGGGGAGTCCAGTGACATAGCCATTATGCTAACTGCTAGTCCCTGTCATGACATTTCTGATGACCCAATAACTTGATGGAAATATTCTATATCTTGGTTGTGGTGGTGGTTACTGGAGTGTGTATGTTTGTCAAAACCTGTTGATGAAGCTTTTAAAAAAGAGAATTTTATGGTAAGTATATTTTAATAAACCAGGCCATTAAAAAATACATGAAAAAAGTTTCAATCAAAAACATGAAGGAAAACGTTAGCTTTATTTTAGCAACAATTCCTCCACCTTATAGATTCTTCATGACAGTATTAATGCATTTAGACAGCATCAGCTTTTTCACATCAGCTATAGTTTTGCTGATTCATATGTACCTAATTTGCTGAGCTAAATTGTAAATCTTTCAAATTTGTTTTATATGTTCTTCATTGAGAAAATTAGTATATTCTGTTTTTAACTGCACACTTTATTAAGTTATATTCTGGACACATTTTGTTTCTTGGAGATGATAATTGTTTAATAGAAAGTAGGTCAGTAATATATTTGCACAACAGAAAAATATGTACTAATGTTAGAGCTCATGTTAACTACTATGATGGCCTGGAGGAAGTAATATGATTGAGTGTTTAATTGCCATTGGATAATTAAGAATAAGATATATTTTCTACAGCTGTATTCGTGATTGTATGTTGGTGATAGTTGATTACTCTGCTTCCATGGTTGCAAAATTGGCTGTTATCTGCAGCCAGGTTTCAAGAGTTGATACTGCACATTCACGTTTGTGACCTAAACCTGTGTCCCTTTCAACACTGAAAAAGCCTAGTGTTCAGGTCCTATGCAGCAAGGGTTTTCTTGATAGGAAACAAAGAAGTAAAAATGTAATCCCAACAAAACTATAACATGTATATTCAGTGTTATACACAGATCTGCAGAAAAATAATAAGGTCCTTTTATGCATTTCAATGTGTGTTTTTCCTTAGGTATTATATTTGAAGCAGAAAAAAAATTTAATGTATGAAGTCATCAGAGAAATTCAGAAATCCTACTCTAAGAAAATAAGTTAGTCCCACCTTTATGTTAACATCAGTAGTATATCAGGCACCTTGTACTGTTCTTTACATCTTCTGTAATTCTCCTAACCTGCAAAGTAGGAGTTCTATTTACATTTAGAAAGTTAGGAGATTGTTGTTTGGAGAGATTAATAGCTTGTTATTGTTTAGGAATTGATAAGTAATGAAGGCAATATAAGGCAAGGCTTCCTATCTAAGTACCTTTTTTTTCTTTTAATCCTGTTGCCTGCCATTTTTCTCATGCATTGTTATGATATGCTGTAAGATATACTTTTTATCCAAAGTTCATTTTTTTGGTTATTGTGTAACCCTTGAGAACCAGTTTTTTTTTAAAGCATTTATTAATTCATTTATCTATTTATTTATTGTGATTTTTCAAGCCATCAGATCTGGGACTCATATTATGGTCAGCCATGTGGGAATCCTGCACCTTAACTGCCATGCTACCTGCAGGCCATGCAGGTAGAAGAAGTTTTAAAATAATAGTATTGTAGGGGCCAGCAGGTGGCCTGGTGGTTAAGGTGCTTGACTCACACATGGCTGACTGTGGTCTGAGCTCCAGATTTAGGGGCTTGCTTTCTCACTTACCTTTTTCTCTCTCTCTCTCATCCTCTCTGTCTTTTCTCTCCCTCCCTCCCTCCCTCCCTCTCTCTCTCTCTCTCTGGTGATCACATGTGCCCTATAGCATAAATAAATAAATAATTAATTATTTAAAAAATAGTATTTTGCACTATCAGAATAACATCTTTATATAAATATACTGCTGAAGAGACTGTGATTTTAGCATTTTATCACTATTATTTATTTTGTTCGTATCATTAGCTGTCATTATCTTAACTGTGTTAGCCAGAAAATTGAGATGATCTCATTCTGTAGTTTCTCACATACAATTTACTTTACAGTTTGTCTAAATTTAAATATTTAGTTGTCTAAGAGAGTAATTTGCCTCACTTAAAGAGTGAGGCATTTTATTTGCCTTTTTTAAAGTATTAAGAAATAAAGTATTTTTTTCATTGTGATTTAGGGGTATGTGACCAATGAGTACTTTGTATTCTCATTTAGTGTAGAAGTTAATAATCTCTGCTTAGCATAAACTCCTAAATTTTTAGATACTCCTTCAATTTCAAATTTATTGGACAAGGAAGAGGACTCATTAAATCTTTCATTTGATGAAAAAGCAATGAAGGAACTAACATTTCTGATATATTCCAGTCATATAGTGGCATATGAAAAAGACCTACTCTGGAAAATTGAAAGACTTAAGTTTTAGTATTAAAGTATATAAATATGTCATTAAATGCCTCCTATCCTTTTGTCTTAGTCATCAATAGTTAAACCTTTTCCCTTTTGTAGTAGATCATATAGTCAGGAAAGAGCAAAAGATCAATTGTGGTAATATAGCAAAGGTGTTTTATACATACTAAACATATAAATGTGAATTTATTATAAAAATGATTATAGCTGGAGGACTTCATGAACACTGTTCATTAATACCAAAGATTGCCTTAAATTGTTATCTGTTGAAAGAACGGTGAGAGAGAGAGAGAGAGAAAGTGTTCTGGGGGATGGCCATACCATTGTTTCCTCTCCTCCATCTCTTTTCCGGGGATTTCTGGCACATGGGCACGGGCACATACTCAACCAGTGTGCAGTATGTCCCTCAAGCCACCAGGTCCGGGACTTAAATCATGAAGTCAGCTATGTGAAATCAAGCTGCCTCACCACCACACCATTGGCTGGTCCCGGCATTAACAGTTTGGCTGTTTCTACCTGTTTGTCTACCAGAAGGCAAGTGCACTAACTGTAGAAATACAGGAGAGGAGAGGGAGAAAGCATCCCCTCAGTGGGGCGTATTCACACTGCAATCCATTCTCCTCTCCACCCTGTTGGGATTTTGAGCATGCATGTGTGCACATGGTTTTACACACACACACACACACACACACACACCTTGTGTGTTTTTTAGCCACCCAGGCTGGTACTCAAATACATGGTCAGCCATGTGGGATCCATTTCCCTTAACCACCAGACCATGGGGACTGTCACATTTCTAGCCTTTTTAAGGTCCTTGGAAAAGTATCCTGGAGCACAGAAGCTTTATTTAGATCTTTCCTAGCTTTATTGTCTCTCTATTTTCATTTTTGCCAAAAGGAATTCTACTGTTTTCTTTTTTAAAAGATTTTTTTGTTTGTTTCATGCGGGAAGGAGAACGGGAGGGAAGGAGAGACAGGCAACCCCATTTGAAAGGGTCTTTACCATACTGGGGTTTTGTCCCTTTAAGATCTCCAGCCAGCCTGATCACAAACATAGGGCCTCCCCCAAGGCTTTCAGTATGCATTGTGGAGCTCTGCTGCATATGTCGCTACAGCTGGGCCCACTATTCATTTTTTATAAAATTAGTATCTGTATACCTTTAGATTCTTATTTCTTTGACTTGTAGGATAATCCAAACATTAAATTTATAAGGCTTTTTACATAAATGGTCATTAGTAGTCTAGTGTGGTTTGTAATGTACTATAATGTATTTACCAGAGATTAATGGGGAGTCACTTGCATGTTTAAACTTCCTGTTTGATGTATTTATAAATACTTGTTGATTGTCATTGACTATTTTCTCTAATGTGTTTGAACTTGAAGGAATTAAGTTCTGTATAAATACTTGTCTTCCTGTATGTGCATTTTCTTGTGTTTATTTTCATTGGTTTTGATTTTGGTTTACTACACAAATAATTGTGCATTTAAAGGATGGTCCTTCCTAAGCTTTGCTTGGGGTCTATACTGGGAGGTGGTCTAGATGGATGGCGAGGGTTGCTTGCTTTACTGTTCATCATTTTCCCAGACAAATCCCTGGAGACAAGCTGCTGATAGGATAGGAGAAAAACAACGAAAACAAATACAGCGCTTTGGCCTGGAACTGAACTGTATTATCTGCGCTGTCAGCTACAGCCTTTGCTCACTTACCCAGACAATCTCCCCCAGGATTAAAACTTCCCCCGGCATTAGTGATAGCCTTCAGTGTGCTGCAGCCTCATACTCAGTTGTACAAAGTCTGGCTATCAACAGTTTTTAATGGCTTGCAAAATCTTCACCAGTTCAAGCTTTAGGAGGAAGAGTGTTTGTGCTGATAAATCAAACAGGAGTGTCAGTTGTTAAAGGAATGTGGATCACCTGGATTTTATTTTCAGTTTCCATGTTTAGCTCCCCACACCTCCCAGCTGTGGGCCTGATTTGAATGTGTGTTTTTTTTTTTTTTTCCCCTCATCTTGGTTAAAAGTGAAAAGAAAAATATGGGCATATACAAGGATGGGTATACTGGCAGTTCAAGGGTTATTTTCAGGACATGCCTCTTTTTTAAAAAATTGCTAATAAGAAAGACTTTCCATGAAGGTTTGGAAGGATGCAGTTAGAGCAATAAACAACAACAAACCTCAAAAGACCTTAAGCAGTGTATATTTGAGCTACACAGGAAGCCAGTTCTCTTCTTTTTCTTTTTGGAAAAGTTTTTGCTATAGGGCACATTCACTCGTCAGAAAGAGACAAGAGACAGAAAGTGAGAAATCACCCCCCAGGGAGGATGGCCGCATGGCAATCCCTTCTCCATTCTCCTCTTGGGAACTTGGGCACACACGCACACACGCCCGGCGTGAGTTTAAGCCACTGAGTCCAGGACTCGGAACCACGGTCAGGGAGTCCAGCGACATAGCCGTTACACCAACTGCTGGTCCCATCTCTTCTTTTCTTAATGATTTGTAATAACCAGGATTTTAAGAAATTATTTTGAAGCAGTGGTTCCCTGCTTCTCAATTTTGCCCCCTCTACTCCCAGGACATTTTTGGTTGTCACAACTAGAGGGATGCTCTTTGCATCAGATAGGTAGAGACCAAGGATGTTGCTTAACTGTAATGTTCAGGAGAGCTTCCACAGGCCCAACATCTTTCCCAACCCAAAAGGTCAGTAGTGCTGAGGCTGAGAAACCCTGCTCCAGGGCATGGAGTTAAGTTATCTTGGAAATTCTTCCAAACAAATAGCCACATTTGTGTTTACATGATTTTAGGGATTTTTGTTTTGTTTATGTTACTAATTAGAGAGAAAAGAGACTTTAGAAGCTGATTTGAGGGTTTATGGATGTGGTAAATACATTCTTTGAAAAATGGTTATGGAGGCAGTATGGTAATCTCATGATACTGAGAAATGAAAAACAATCCTATTTCATCATAGAAGGACATGAGACATTTTACATCATTTTTTGCCTTTACAAACATGAAAGGAAGGTTCTACTTTGTAGGAGGTGGGTTTTACAGTATTATTTAATTTGCCAGAGGGCATGTGTACTCAGGAAAGAGAGAGGGACAGGAAAAGTGAGAAAGCATCTCTCAGAGGAGGCAGTCATGCTGCAATCCCTTTACCTCCATCTCCCTCCTTTTGGGATTCTGGGCTTGTGTGCCCAAATGTCCGGAGTGCTTTCGAGCAGGTGGATCCGGGACTCAGAATGGGCCGTTAGCCATGCGGGATCTAGCTGCTTTAACCATGCCACTGGCTGCCCTCAGATTATTTTTATATTGCTGAATTAAATTATTTAATGGAGTATAACAGTATCTAAAATTAATCATTTGGGCAGAATATTCATTTACTTCTTTCTGAATTTCTGCATTTACTTCTTAGTTGTGGCTCTGAGTGATTTATCTGATGTCTGAGTTAACACATCTGGAAAGTAATGAAATTATTTTATACTTGTCCAATAGATGTTTACTGATTTGTGTTGATACTAAAATTTTATCAGATGTTGAAAGAATTTTCCAGTCTTTAAGTACTTAATTGGTGATCCTCAGTTTAAGGAGTAGGCATTCCCTTGTTCATTTCAGAAACTGAGTTACTAAACCTGTGTTTTCAGCATTGTCTGCTCAATCACAATACTTTATAGTAGGAGGACATATGTATAAATAACTACATGCATTTAGACTCAAGCACACTAGCCACTTAGGAATAGGAAAGTTAAGGACTGACAAAAACTCGTTTTAAGTTTAGGTTTTGGAACCTCACATTCCTATAGCTATTATGGTTCATGGATTTAGTACATAAGGTAGAGCACTTAGCCTCTAAACAGATTTTTGTTGTTGTTGTTATTGAACATATGCATTCACTGGGAGTTGGGTGGGGAGAGAAAGTGAGAAAGCTCCTTCCCAAGAGAAATGGTCACATTGCTATCCTGTCTCCTCCATTCTCTTCTTGAGATTTTTAGGCACACATTCATGGGTGCTGGCATGTTTTTCAGGCTGCCAGTCCAAGATGTGGGATCTAGCCACCTTAACCACATGCCACTTGCTGGCCCAACTTCTTCCTTCCTTTCTTCCTTCACTCCCTCCCTCCCTCCCTCCCTCCCATGTGGGTCAGCATCAGAGACCATTGCATTTTCCCTCTGCCTTGTCTTGACTCAGCCTCAAAACCGATCTATCCCATCCCTTGTGCTAAAGCAAACACAAATATTTGAGAGTAAATGTGATTTTTTTTTTACATTATATTTTTAAAAATTGCAGTTGATCTTTTAATTCGGTTATTTGCCATATTACCCACACCCATTAACTAACTAATTGTCTGTTGTGAAAAGTTCTGCTTTTTGTAAAGGAGGAAAAGATGAAAAAAATGTGGTTTGAAGTCACAAATCATAACAAGTTACTTTAGCCTTATTTCTGTGTTTAAGAAGTTGTCTTTTTTGGTGTACACAGATCTGTATTCTGTCCCCACCAAAAATCTTCTTAGGGCTTTTTATTTTTATTTTTTTAAATTTATTTATTGTTTGTCTTTAAATTAAGGAACCAGCCAGAAATATCCAGAGGATATAGAGAAAAATTCAGATCAGAAATTGGATCTCAGATAGAGGTGAAAAATGCAAAGTTTGATGATCTCTTAGAAATTGTACTGCAGAAAATAAGCATTTTCACTGATAACAGGAAGCAAAGTTATAAATTTCACATTTTATTTTCTATTTGATTTACGCCTTCATTATTTTTCCACCTTTAAGAGCTATTTTGTTAGGGTGGTATTTCGTATTAGTATTGTATGTTACACGATTAGAAGATCAAAACTGTATGGAAAGATAATATTGGGTTGATGGAAAAGTCATGATGCATTTTTGCATAGACAAAAAAAAATATGTCATGACTTTCCAACCACCCAGTAGGTGCTGGTACCTCACTCCCACCTCTGTAACCTTGGCCTTGTTTCTTCTACCTCGTTTATATTAGTCTCTTGTTTCTCCTTCCAATGTCATTTTTAATACAAGACACATATATATTTTATTTCTAATACCCATTGCTGTCCATACACAAAATGTAGGAAAACGTATCCTTCTTTCATTTAGGTCTATGCATCCCACCAATCCAGTTATCTGAACACTGAGGCTGTTGCCAGCCTTTTGCCATTACTAATGGCATTACAATGAGGAATTTTGCCTGAGTGTCATTTTATAGTTTCAGGTTTACTGTAAAAGTGAGATTGCTGTGTTAAAGGTTAATGCATTTATAATTTTGCTAGATAGTGCTGGTGTTTCCTTCTTAGTCCTACCGTTTTACACATTCAGTAAGTTTTAGTGTATCAGGTTTCAGGTTGATACCAATAGTAGCTAATTGAAAAGGTCATTAAATAAAGAATCATTAAAATATTTCACATAAATTTAATGATTTTATGTTACATAAAACAAAAATTTATTATTTTGCCAGTATAATTTGTCATAGGACTAATCATTTTCTTTGTGTTCATCGAAGTTTTGTAATATCTCTTATCTGAACTGCAGTGTACTGATTTCAGTGTGTGACTTTTATAAAGTGGAAGGAGAACTGAAGATATTCTGAGCTACACTGAGTATCCCCATTCTGCTGAGTCCAGATTAACAGTTGTTTTATTCACCTTCATTGGAATTTAACAATTGTGTTTTTGGTTCATATACTATTTATTTAAATTTTATAGTGTTAATATAAAGTAAGTGTTAAACTTGGACTTTTAAAATAGTTGTCAAAGGATGCTTGCCCTTGCCTGAGAGAAAAAGAGCCTAGTGTTTTCAAGCCACGGGGGCTGAGAATCAGACCGTGATTGTCCATGAGGGATCTGGCTCCCTTAATCACTTTGCTGCAGGACCAACCTGTAAGCTAGAGTTTTTGACTCAGGATTTTTTAGTATGTTTTGCTCACTGATATGTCACCAAGCTTACTGTGATACTGTAGAGCATTAAGTAAATTTTAGCTGAATGGACGAGAAGAAGAAGAGGTGGTATGGAAACAGATTGAATTGATAATTGCTATGTACCCCAAACAAGAAAGCACAAGTTAAGAGAACAGAAGGAGGGGCACAGCCGCCTGGATGTTTAACCTGTTGGAGTCCAGGAAGTGATGTTTTTTGCCTTCTAATTTCCTAACCCTCTTAGGCACAGAACAATGAAATGAAATAGAAGAATCCATGTTTAGTTTTCATTTGGCTCTCTTTTTCCGACTTGTTTATTCTTGAAAATCATAACATTTCCAGCAAAAATTGATAGATTTGATGCTGTAGACCAGATTATAACAGTAAATGTTCACGTTAGTTAGTAATCTATTTTGATGTCATAATTATGGGATATTTTCTTGAAGTGATCAGTATTTTTTTTTTTTTGCTGTAGGGCACATGCACTAGCTGAGGTAGAGACAGTGAAAGGAAAAGTAAGAAACCTTCCCTTGGAGGAATGGCCATGCCGCGGTCCCTTCTTCTCTATTCTCCTCCTGCGATTTTGAGCATGTATACACACGCCTTGTGTGATTTGCAAGCTGCCAGGTCTGAGACTCAAACCACAGTCGGCTATGTGGGAGTCCAGCACCATAACCACTACCTCACCTGCTGGCCCCAAAGTGGTCAGTAATTTTATCTTTTTTTTTTGGAGAGATTTTTGCTATAGAGCATGTGCGCTCACCAGACAGAGAGAGACAGACAGATAGAAAGCAAGAAATCAACCCCCAGGGGGGATGGCCACGCCACAATCCCTTTTCCTCCATTCTCCTCTTGGGATCTTGGGCACGCACGCACACGCGCCCGGCATGAGTTTAAGCCACAGGGTCCCGGACTCAGACCGCTGTCGACTACGGGGGAGTCCAGCGACATAGCCATTACACTAACTGCTCGTCCCAGTAATTTTATCTTTTATTTTGTTTCTTTTTTTTTGGAGAGGTATTTTTGCTATAGAGCGCGTGCGCTTGCCAGACAGAGACAGAGAGACAGAAAGCGAGAAATCACCCCCCAGGGGGATGGTCACGCTGCAATCCCTTCTCCTCCATTCTCCTCCTGGGATCTTGGGCACGCCTGGTGTGAGTTTTAAGCCACCGGGTCCGGGACGCAAACTGCGGTCGACTACGTGGGAGTCCAGCGACATAGCCATTACGCTAACTGCTGGTTCCCTAATTTTATCTTTTAAACTCACAGAATTTATCATCAGACAACCAGCTATTTCAATTTTGCTTCATTCGTTAGAAGAGCTAGTTAAGGGAATGCAAATGGATTTTTGCAAATTAATCATTTCTGTTGAGAAAACAATCCATAACATTTGAATATATACAATAATTCATTAGCATAATTCCCATAATTAAAATTGTTCCTTTATGTTTTTTGAAATTTCTTTTTATCCCATATTTTCTCAGAGAAAGTCTAAGGAAAAACAACAATAATTAAGGGCTAATAATGAAGAAAGACTTTCAGTGCACTGGTTACATAATTTTATCCATTTTTTTAAAGAATTATTTATTTTGATCAAAGAGGGACAAAATGAGAGAAAGTGAGAAAGCACGGGACGCAAACCACTGCTGGCCCTGTGGAGTCCAGCACCTTTAACCACCACATCACCTACGGGCCCCTGTTCGTTATATTAATTAACCTTTCAGTTTATATTTGCAAAATTTTTTTTTCTCATTGTATGTGCTGCTGTCACACACATGGCCAGCCTCTGGCAAGTACTCATTCATTCTTGGCTAGCAAGAACTGTTACTAGTGGGACCAGCAATTGGCGTAATGTCTATGCTGCTGGACTCCCGTGAGCTGACTGTGGTTGGAGTCCCAGATTCAGTGGCTTAAATTCCCGCCGGGCGTGTGTACGTGCATGCCTAAGATCCTGAGAGGAGAATGGAGGAAAAGGAATTGCAATGTGGCCATTCCCCCAGAGGGGGGTTTCTCACTTTCTGTCTCTGGCGAGTGCATGTGCCCTATAGCAAAAACCTCTCCAAAAAAAAAAAGAATTGTTAGTAGTATCAGATTCAAAGATACTTTATCCTATAACCTTCTTGTCCAATGGAATACTTCAACTGAGTCAAATTTTACAGCCCTTGAATTTTTTCTTTCCAAGTTTTAGAAGATGAGTATATTCAAGGCCAATTATTTACAGAAATTTCTAAGAGCAGATTGGATTTTTTTTATTTAAATTAGACTTGTCTCAGGGATGCCATGATCCTGTATCACTCATGCCCAACACAGGGCCTAATTGACCTGATTGTTTATTTGTGGTGTTACTTATTCTGCATATTATTACCCTGTACTTCCGAATATGTAAATTCAGACTTTGACTGTTTTAGTATCTAGGCTGAAATTTAGATAATCAAGTTGTTTCTTCTCAGGATGTGTCGATGAAAAAGAGATTTATTCTGAGATACTTCCATTGATTTTTTTTTTTTTTGAGAGGTTTTAGCTATAGGGCACGTGCGCTCGCCAGACAGACAGAGACAGAGAGACAGAAAGCGAGAAATCACCCCCCAGGGGGGATGGTCACACCGCAGTCTCTTCTCCTCCATTCTCCTCTCGGGATCTTGGCCATGCACGCACACGCGCCCAGCGTGAGTTCTAAGCCACTGGGTCCGGGATGCGAACCGCGGTCGACTACGTGGGAATCCAGTGACATAGCCATTACGCCAACTGCTGGTTCCCACTTCCATTGATTTTAACTGTGCCCCTCTGAATGTAATACTGCTACTTTTTTTTTTTTTTTTATTGAAAGGTTTTTGCCATAGGGAACATGTGCACCCCAGAAAGAGATAGAAGAAAAATGAAAAATCACCCCGGGGGGTGGGGGGGATGGTCATGGCACAATCCCTTCTATTCTGTTTTCCTCTAGAGATTCTGGGTGCGCGCACGCGCGCGCGCGCACACACACACACACACACACACACACACACTGTTTTTTCAAGCTGCCAGGTCCAGGACTCAAACCCTGGTCAGTTTTGTGGGAGTCTAGCACCTTAACCACCATGCCACCTGCTGGCCCCAATACTACTACTTTTTTTTTTGAGAGATTTTCACTGTAGGGTGCGTGCGCTCGCCAGACAGACAGAGAGAGACATAGAGACAGAAAGCGAGAAATCACCCCCCAGGGGGGATGGTCACGCCGAAATCCCTTCTCCTCCATTCTCTTCTCGGGATTTTGGGCACGCACACACACGCGCCCGGCGTGAGTTTTAAGCCACCAGGTCCAGGACACCAACCTCGGTCGACTACGTGGGAGTCCAGCGACATAGCCATTACGCTAACTGCTGGTTCCCAATACTACTACTTTTGATACCTAATACTTTAGTCTATAAGTAAATGGGAAAAACAGCAGGAAGATTTTTACATTGTATTGATAAACTTTCCTTTCTATACATAGGACTCTTTATATTGATATTTTCTTAATGAATAGAGTATAAAACTGTTCTTTTTATCATATCATTTGTTTGTATTTTTATTTTGCATTTGGTACCCAGCATATTAGCATTGTCAGTAATGTTTTTAAATCCACTTCCACTCATCATCCAGGTATGTTTTATTTGCAGTGTATATTAAAATCTGCTTTGCAATTTCTAAGCTTAAAATTGTCATTCCTATTATTTTTTCGTGTGTATTTTACTTTCTGAAAATTAATCTTCTCTTAAAATTTATCTAAATATTTTTTTTGCTGGGAAAACTACTGTCAGAGGAACTTTTAATTTTTTTTTGAAAAGACAATTGCCTCTAAAAAAGGTTTAGTGTGAAAATAGAAAATTGGCATTTTTAATTACCAAAGATGTTTGAAATATCACAAATGCTATAGAATTGTATGTATGTGTTCATGTAAAAGACTGAGGTTAGAGACCAGCAGATGGTGTAATGATTGCATTGCTGGACTCGCACATGGCCGACCAGAGTTTGAGTCCTAGACCCAGCGGCTTCAAACTCATGCAAGGTGTGTGCATGCGTGCCCAAAATCCTGAGAGGAGAATGGAGGAGAAAGGATTGCAGTTTGGCCATTGCTCCTGGGGGGTGATTTTTCGCTTTCTGTTTCTGTCTTTCCAATGAGCACACATGCCCTATAGCAAAAATGTCTATTAAAAAAAAAGAGAGAGAGAGACTGAGGATAATGAAGAAAACTGGTTAATTTGATATTTTTTCCAAAATTTGATTCGATAACATTATAGAATTTCTTCCTTTTAAAAGGAAAAGATACCAGGTTCCGCCTATTTAACTTTAGAGAGTACTTGATTTGGTCTCTTGAGTTAGACAGTAGTAGCTTAGCACTTTATTTATTTTGAAAATACTTGTGACTTCTTGATGGTCTTTAATCTTTTTCTAAGAAGTACTGGTGTTAGCATATCATACCAATTTTACTGTGACATTTAGAATCTTTAGTCATGAATAAAAATTGGTCGTACCCCCAAAACAGCTGATATACTCACCTGTAAGCATAATATGTCCTTATTGCAGCTCTGCACATCATGCTATTTATTTCATTATTTTGCAATTATGAGTTTCTAGATGAAATTTATTACAGTATTCGCTTTTGAAAACATACATTCCATGACACAAGATAGTGAACTTGGGTCAGAATCATTTCACATGATTTGCTCTGTAAGCAAATGATTTAATTGAAATCTATCTTCAAGCATTATAGTGTTTTAAACATAAATTTGTTTGCTTTGAACATGTAAAATTCAGAAAATATGGTTTCTCTTGTTATGCTGGGTGATTCTAGTATAGTTGCCAAGAGACAGTACTTTCCCATGAGTTAGTAGCATGACTGCTTTTACCTAGGCATATGAATATGGACTACTCTTGAGATGCATGCTTGATTCCAGATGTTTTCGCGTAAGTTGAGTTTGGCAAGACTATACTCATACATTTAGGAAGTAGTGTCATCGGTTGGTCAACTGAGCTTTTTTGTATAAAATAGCAAATAGATTTTTCTAGACAGGTAAAGAAAAATGAGAAGACTTGACTAGATGAAAGTATCCCCTGGGACTGGACATCTCCAGGAGAAACTGAATTTCTGAGTGAAAAAGTGATATAGAATATTTTCCATGTTTTTTTCCAATCATTAATCTATCATTCTTCTTTGTGAAATGAACTTGGAAATTGATTTACAAAGATAATTGAGACCAGTTGCCACCAACTTCCTTGTGTATCCCCATCGTCAATCAGGACTCACCTTATTTTGTGCTGCTGCTTTTCTCTACTCTCAGAAGAACATTTTCTCCCTAAAGTGATTTGTTCTGTTGAGTTTCTGTAGCTCATCTTGATTTTTAACATTTTTAGCTCTCCAGTTCTTCCTGACTGCACAACTATGTTAGATGTGAATAAGTAATTGGACGGACCAACAGTTAGCGTAATGGCTATGTCACTGGACTCCCACGTAGTCGACCACGGTTCGTGTCCTGGACCTGGTGGCTTAAAACTCACGCCGGGCGTATGTGCGTGTGTGCCCAAGATCCCGAGAGAAGAATGGAGGAGAAGGGATTGCAGTGTGGCTATTCCCCATGGAGGTGATTTCTCTCTTTCTGTCTCTGTCTCTCTCTCTGTCTGGCGAGCGCACACGCCCTATAGCAAAAACCTCTCCCAAAAAAAAGAAAAAAAAAGTAATTGGATAAGGCTGGGGATGTTCAATTATATTAGAAGTAAAGGTCACTAGCGACTCTCAAACCAAATTTAATGGCTTCTTGTGCCTTGGATTTCACAAAGTTGATCCTGCTGACTACCTACATCTTCAAACTCTGTACCCTATTAGCTCTAATTAAACTACAGTTTTCCATTCTGCTACTTTGTGTCCACTACTTTTTTTTATTTCAGCGGAATTTGACGTTCACTTAAAATGGCATAACAGTTGGACAGAATATCTGAATTTAGTCAGGGCACCAGTTTTGTTTTTTAATTCAAATATCTTCCATTTTTTAAAAATTTTTATTATTTATTTTATTTTTTTTTAGTATGGGGCACATGCACCTGCCAGAGAAAGAGAGAAAGAAGGAAAGTGAAAATGCAGCCCCCATGGGAGATGGTCATGCCACAGTCTTTTCTCCTTTATCTTTCCCTCCTCTCAGGACTTTGGGCACACATGCACATGCATCTGATGTGTTTTTCAAGCCACTGGGTCTGGGGTCAAACCATGCAGTTGAACAAATTTGGATCCAGGCACCTTAACCACCACGCCACTGGCTAGCCCCCAAATATTTTTTATCTTAATTTCTTTTTTATGCGTTCTCATTGCTGTTCTGATTGACTTCTTTCCCTGGATTATGATATTTCCTTTTAACTGGGTTTTCTCTGTGCCTCCTGTCTCTTCCTCTTCCATTTCATCATCCTATTTTCTGGTACTCCTTCTATAGGAGTGTCTTTACCAAGTTATTATTCTACCAGGAATCCACGGGGATTCCCTGTTGTTGCTTTTTTAGGTCTTCATTCTGAGATTCTAAGTTTGCAAAAACGGAGTGTTCCCATCCTCCTCCAGTTACTTTCTGTTCTCACTGAATGTTGTTTTCCATTTATCCTGGCAGTTAAGTCCTCTGGTAGTCATGTGCTCTGCATATGCTATGTTCACTATTTCCTCCAGACTTTTGCTTATTTTAATCTCTTCCTCTGAGGCCATCCTCATTACTTTTCCTCATCTGTCTCACTCTTAACAACCTCTTCTGTGAAGTTGTTCTTTTGGGGTTTTGGGGGTTTTTTACTCTTAGGACTTAGTAACTTGCCACTGCCAGCCTCTTTCTCCGCTTACTCTACTTCTGTACCCATTAGGTCAGTTCTTGATTTTCTTTTAATAGTTTGTATGTTCTAGATTTTTCCTATCCATCTAATATCTTCTGAGTATCTTGCAGTCAGAGAGGTCAGTTCATATTTTTGATACCTTTCAGGTTATAGATTTTCTGTGAATATTTGTGTATTGAGTGAAAATAAGACAGAGGTTAAATATTTGAATCTTCTTAATTTCACAGAGAATCAATAATGAAACCAGAATCTGAGTAGAAGCAGTTATTTATGAAATGATAACATTACAGTTTTATCAAGTCAACTTTGTTTGTTGTAAAAATTTCACATCAGCAGAGGGCAGTCAAACCAAAGTTCATTCTGCCATCTTACAGGAAATTAAAATTTTATCTCGGTAAGAGTTATTATTCTTTAGGACATTACCTGTATGTTATAATCCATGTGGAAATGAATTTCAGAGATTTATAACCATGGAAGATAGTTTCTTTTTAAGAAAAAAGTTTTGAAAGTCTTTTTTATAAAACATGAACTACTTCAGTATTTGGTATTTTTATGAGTAGCCACTTTACATGGAAATGTGTTTTTCTTGCCTCAGAAGCAGTGTGTATATTAAATTAACTTTTATTAATTAGGCTAGTTTTCATTAAAAACTACTATTATAGAATATCTTAATTTTCCTCTGTGAACTTGAGAATATGAATTTTTACTAGAAACGGTAGTGTAACACTAACAAACGCATAGTTTAGTTTTTTTTTTTTTTTTTTTTTATGAAGTTTTATTATGTTTTCTTCCTGAACCTTTCCCCTGGCCAGCTCCAAACAACTAATAGCATTTTATTAGTTTATTTTCATCCTCTTTTCCTGGAGGTTTACCTAGTGTTTATTAAAGGAGAAACACATTTTCTGCTAAACAGTATTTAGCATATACCAATGATATTACTGTATTTCCTATTTTGTGTTCACAATAAGATTCTGAAAAACTGCCTTTGTGTAAGTACTTCACTGACATTCCAGACAAGTATCATCTTGTCTACTGGTAGGCAGGAAAGAGGGGTGTCCTGGAATGCTGTTGAGAAGGAAATCTCTTTGTGTTCCACAAATGATACCCCTAAACCTTTTAAGAATATAATTTAAAAATGACAGCTCTGTATTTGCTTTTCCTTCCGTTTATTAACTCTGTGTGCATTTAGTTCAGAAATGCATTTAGTTGAAAAGAAAAATTACCTATTGTGTCTGAAAAAGAAGCAACTTCCTGGTAGTTCACTGGAAATTATTGGTAGCAACATCACAGGGTAAACATAAAAACAAGTTTAGGAAATAATTATTATTTTCTGTTCTTTTAGCTCAGTCTGTTTTGATACATGAATCACACTTTCAATCACTCTCTGCAAGCTTAAAAGATGCTTGTCTATAACCATCTTCAGAAGCTTCTCCCAAAGAAATGATTTAGCGAGATTGTTTTTAGTACCCAGATTATAATTTTTTAAGTTAAAGTTGGTGATTTTTTGTCTATTTTATTATGCAACATGAGTCATTAAAAATCTGTTGTATAAGTTTAACCTTGAATATATACATTTTTAAGTATTTATTTTGCATAAGTGAAAGAGAAGGAGAGAGACACACACATACAGACACACACAACCCTCTGACAGGGTCTTATTTACCATGTGGTGACTTGGGAAGTGAACCCAGGGCTCTCCTGTATGACTCTAGAATCTTGCAGTAGTACCCACAGCTGCCAGATGGCTGTGCCTGGCTTTGAATATTTTAATGATTGACTCCTTCCAAACTTAATTACAATAGCTAAGACTTCATTTAAAATCATTCTTAACTTTCTGTTCAGTACCTAAAAAACCATGGTTAATGGTTAAATACTTAAATAGTAGCCAAAACGAACACTACAGACTATGCCTACGTGTGATTTCTATGTTAATGGTTCTTTTTCTTCTTTCTCTTCATTACTCCCATCATTAATATGCCTAATTACTTAAAATGATTCTTTACTTCAGCCTTCACTTTAAAACCCAGCAAAATGGATACTTGCCTGTAAGAATTTCTAGATATTAGATTTGAAATGCTTATTTAGAAAAGTATCGTATGCTTTTTAGATCAGATAATTCGTACATTGTTAATGATATGTCATATGTTGTACTCCATTTAAAACGTTGCTTAAAAATATGTTGACCATTATTCTTCATTTATGTCCCCCTCATATAAATCTGTTATTTTGGATTCTAAAATACTGAGACTACTGCATGTTCAACTAAGAATGTTTAAGGACATAATTTAAGACATTAGAGCTACTAACCAGTATGGTGGTTCCATGATATTAGAAACTCAGATTCCTCTTATAAAATTTTTTTTTAATCTTTTTTTTTTTTTTTTTTCATGACAGAGGGTATGTATGCTTCTCAGAGACAGAGATACAGATAGAAGGAGAAAGCACCTCCTATGGGGCATGGTCATGTCGCAGTCCCTTCTCCTTCAATTCTCTATCCTGTTGGGATTTGAGGGCACCATACACAGGCACGATTGAAGGTCCCCATCCACAGGCACCCCGCTTATTATTTTTTTTTCTCCCTAAGCTGATGAGGCTGGAATTTGAACTGCTTAGCCAGCCATATAAGATACAGTTTCCTTAACTACTAGACCATAGACTGGCCCCAGATTTCTTCTGTTTTGCTGCTGTGTCCCCTCAGGCTACATGATTTAAAAAAATAATAATAAATAAATAAAAACCTCACTGTCACATCTTTTGGGTTCTCATAGAGATCAGCAAGAATAAGAAGACGACTTAATGAACAGCTCATTTTCTCTCTTAACGGGCTACAAGATAGGCTATAAAATAAATATATTTTCTGTTTTGAGTACCTGGGTACAGAGCTTGAATTTGGGGGGCTTATTACTAAAGGGGAAATATAAAAACTAGTAGTCTCTGCCCTTTTCTGTTTTTAGTGTTCTTTGTCATTTTCTACTCTTTTTCTCTTTGAAATACTCTCCTACTTTATTTTACCTTACACAGTAGTCCCCTAAGTTTTCTTTCGTTTCTCTTTGCATATTTATTCTCCTCTGCCAAGCCATAAAATGTTGCAGTTTATCAAGGCCAGACACAAGGACTCCTCTCTGTCCCGTGGATAATCTCATTCACATCCATGGTTTTGACTATCAGCCATGACTCAGCACTTGATTTAGCCCAGATTTTTGCTCTATACTGCAACTGCCTGCTTACATGTTTCAAAGGCACTTGAAATTCAGCATATTCTAAATGTAAGTTTTGCACCAGCTGCTTTGTGTACACACACACACACACACACACACAAATAAATCATGTACTCTTCTCAGCAACTTTCTGAGGTAATTTTTTTTTTAACCATACGTGATCGACGGATACAGAAAACTTGAAAAAAGTCACAGAGCTGCTAAGTAGTGTTCAGTTCTGTAGCTTTTGACAAATCCATGAAATTGGGCAACAACCAACACCACAACAATACAAAATAACTTGTTTACTTCAAAAAGTTCCTTCATGACACCACCCTGTTTTTACTACTAACCCATAGCACTACTGATGTGTACAGTTTCGTAGATCAGATAATTCTTACATTGTTAATGCATGTCATATGTTGTACTCCATTTAAAACGTTGCTTAAAATGATATTGACCATTATTCTTCATACATGTCTGTGCAGTTTTACAATTTCCTGAATGTCATATAAATGGAATCATGTAATATGTAATCTTTTAAGTATGACCTCTTTTACTTAGCAAGTTTTATGAGATTTACCTATGCTACTGTGTATATTAATAGTTTGTTCCTTTTTATGACTGGGTAATACTCCTCTCTATGTTTTTTTATCCATATACCTGTTAAAAGAGCATTTAGATTGTTTCTAATAGTCACTGTGAAGAATGTTCCTATAAAGATTCCCAGATAGGTTTTTGTATGAACTTTAGTTTTTCTATTGATAGCTCTAGGATAATTGTAGGAGTGGGACTCTAAATCATAGGATAATTAACTGTATGTTCCACTTTATAAGAAAATGCCATATTGCTCTCCAGATAGCCTGAAGTTATTGCATTCTCATCGGCATTGTGTGAGAGTTCACTTGCTAGCAATTGTTACTGTCAATTTTCTGTGTTTTTTTTTTTCTATTTTTTTAAAGTTAGCAATTTAAGTGTAACCATTCTGTTAGGCGTGTAGCATTATTGGATTGTGGGTTTAATTTCTGTTCCTCTAATGACTAATGATGTTGAGCATCTTTACCTTTGTGTATTTGTTTTTTGAATATTTTCTTTGATAAAGTGTTTTCACTGTTTTTGAGCAATTTTTGTTTTTTAATGGGTCTTTTGTATTCTTTTATCCTTAATGATTACAGGTTAAAAATGTTCAGATATAGTGAAAATAGCTTATCTTAGTCTGTAGCTTGTCATTCTTTCTCTTAACCGTGTACAGTATTCATAAGCAAACATTTTTTAATCTTGAAGTCCAATTTCTGTTTTCTTTCCTCTAATTAACTCTTACCTTAAACCAGCATCATATATATATGATGTCTCTTACGTTTGTTTGCTTTTTAATTGCCAGAGAGGGGGGGAAAGCACCCCTCAGTACTGTATAGTCATATCACAGTTCTTTCTTCATTTCTCCATCCGATCAGGATTCTAGACATGTACACACACGTATTCTTTAAGCTAAGTGGTTCAAGATTTAACCACTGCATAGGATCTGGCTCCTTTAATTACCAGGCCATGGGACTGGCCCTCCTATCTATTTGTCTGTCTGTCTGTCTGTCTGTCTGTCTGTCTATATTTACTGTGGTAAAAACATACAACATAAAACATACTGTCTTAGCTGTTTCTAAGTGTATAGTTCAGTAGTGTTAAGTACGTATGCAACCAATCTACAAAACTATTTTAATTTTGGAAAACTGAAAATCTGTACACATAAAACAACTCCCACCCTTTGACAACCACAGTTTTGCTTTCTGTTTCTATGAATTCTAGGACTCTAGGTCTAACAAAAATCGAATAATACAGTCTGTCTTCATGTGACTGGCTTATTTTATTTTAGCATAATGCTCTCAAGGTTTATCCATGTTATGGTATGTATTAGAACTTCCTTTTTAAGACTTTATAGTATTTCAGTGTTTGTGTATACTACATTTTGTATATCTACCATCGTTAATGGGTACTTAGGTTACTTTTCCCTGTTGGCTATTGTGAATAGTGCCTTTATGGTGTGTAGACATCTGTGAAATCCTGCTTCCAACTTCTTTGACTATATGCCCAGAAGTGAAAATCCTGGGTTCTATGGTAGTTTGATTTTTTAATATTTTGAGGAAGGCCATCCTGTTTTTTGCAGCAACTGTACCATTTTACTTTCCCATCAACACCGCACAGAGCTCCAATTTCTTAAAAAGTTTTTAGCACTATGCATTTTCTGTTTTGTTTTTTGTTCTGTTTTGTTTTGCTTTGCTAGTAGCTATCCTAATGGATGTAAGGTAATACATTTTGTTGTTTTGATTGGCATTTCCCTAATGATTAGTGATTTGGGGTATCCTTTCATACACTTTGTAGATCTCTCCCCCAGCATTATTAAAGTATGATTAACAAAATTCCATGTATATAGAGTGTACAACATATTGTTTTGACATATGTGTACATTGTGGAGTGATTACCACAATCAAGCTTACTAATATTCATTACCTTATAATTACCTTTTGTGATGAGAACACTTGAGATCAGCTTTCAGCAGATTTAAGGTATGCCATTTGTCTTTTGAATTTTTCTTTATGATTATTATTATTATTATATTTTATTATTATCTGTATTTACTGTGGTATACATTAAGTCTCTAATATTTAGCTTAGAGCTAAATTGTACCTTTTGACTAATGTCTCTCCTTCAGCCCACCTCTAGCCCCTGCTAACCATCATTTTGCTCTCTGTTACTGTCATACAATATCTTTTTGTCACTGTTTTTTTTCGGATTCCACGTATAAATGATCTTGATTACGCAGTATTTGTTTCTCGTGTCTGACTTATTTCACTTATCATTGTCTTCAAGGTTCATTCATATTGTTGCAAATGGCAAGACTTCCTTCTTTTATAAAACTCAGTTCTGTTTATTTATATGGGCATGTGTTTGTTTATATTTATATAGACAGGTTGAGCATCCTTAATCCAAAATTTCATAGTTCAAAGCACTCCAAACCTAAATTTTCTGAGTGCTGACATGACATCACAAGTGGAAAATTCCACACCTAGTACCATGTGATAGGTCATAATCAGAATGCTACAATACAAAAATATTGTTATAAAATTATTTTCAGGCTATGCATATATGGTGTATATGAAACATACATTTTATGGTTTGACTTGGGTTTCATCTCTAAGATACCTTGTTTTATATAAAAATATGAAAAAAAATCTGCAATACTAAATACTTTTCTAGTCTTAAGCATTTTGTATAAGATATTCAGCCTATACCATATTTTCTTTCTTCATCTGTTCAAGGACATTTAGGTTGTTTCCATATCTT
The DNA here is from genome assembly GCF_000334495.1 of Tupaia belangeri chinensis. Lineage (NCBI taxonomy): Eukaryota > Metazoa > Chordata > Mammalia > Scandentia > Tupaiidae > Tupaia > Tupaia belangeri. Next base: position 4,952,856 of record NW_006159859.1, read on the forward strand.
GGCTATTGTCAATAATGCTACAGTCAATATTAGAATACAGATATTTCTTATTGGTGTTATGTATATCATCCCTGAAGAAATATCTACTCAAATACATTGCCTAATTTTTATTTTATGTATTTTCAAATTTTGCCAGAGAGTGTATGCACTCACTGGAGAGAGACAAAGAGAAAGAAAGGGAACATGAAAGTTCACTTCCCATGGAGAATGGTCATGCTGCATCTCTTCTGGTTCATTTCTCCATTTTTCCAGGATTTTGTAAGTACATACACAAGTGCCTAGCATGTTTTTCCAAGCCACTGTGTCTGGGACTTGAACTGCACAGTTGGTCATATGGATCCAGCCACCTAATCACGACACTTGGGGCTGACTACCATTGCCTGATTTTTTTAATGGGGTAGTTTGTTTCTTTTGTAGTTAAGTTATAGTTATTTCTCTATATTCTGGATGTTAATTGCTTTTCAGATGTGAATGATTTGCAGATATTTTCTTGCACTCCATAGATTGCCTTTTCACTCTTTTGATTGTGTCCTTTGATGTACAGAAGTTTGTAAGTGTGATATAGTCCAGTTTGTCTGTTTTCACTTGGTTGCCTTGCTATCAGTGTCATATCTATGAAATCCTTGCCAAATTTCAGTATCAGGAATTTTTTTCCCTATATTTTCTTCTAAGGGTTTTAGAAGGGTTTTAGAATTTCATATTCTGATGTTTAACTTTTAAATTTGATGTTTTAAATTTGATATTTTTAGGTCTTTGATCCATTTTGAGTTAATTTTTGTAATTGTGTAAGGTAAAGACCCAGCTTCATTTTTTTCTATATGTATATCTTGTTTTCTCAGCCTTGTTTGATAAAGTGAGTCCTGTGTGTTTTTGTTAAGAGTTTTATATTTTTACATTTCTCACTTAAAGCTATAATCTGTTTTTGAGTAAATTTTTGTATGTAGTATGAGTTACAAGTAGATGACCATTTTTTGCATGTGGTGCATTCCAGTACTAAAAGATATTCTTTCTCCATTGAATTGTTTCTGTCTCTGTGAAAAATCAACTGAGGTCCAATTTCATTACATCTCCAAATATAATTGTTGATTTATCTATCTCTCATTTCATCAGTTTTCCTTCATCTGTTGAAACTGTCTTCTTAGATACATGTACATATACATTTATCATGCCTTGTATTCTCTATATTCCTAGTACTCTTTCATATTCTGATGTTTAACTTTCTCAGCTATTAACACTGTCGTTCTACTGTTCTTTTGCTGGTATTTGCATGATATCTTTTATATCTTTTTACTATATGTATTTTTTATTTCAGTTGAATTTTATATAAATAACGTTTAATTGTGATACAATAGTCAAGAACCTCCCTTTTTTTAAGTGATGTGTTTATATCATTTACGTTTAGTATAACTGTTCATACATTTGAGTTTACATCTGTGCCTTTAGTGCCTCTTTTCAGTTTGTCATTCTCCTAGTTCCCCCTTTCTCTTTTGATTTATTGGAATAGTTTTCATTGTTTCCTTTTATGTCATCTATTAGTTTTTTATTATATTTGTGTGTATATTAATTACAGTGTTCCCATCTAAATTTCCAGAGTCTGTTTGGAATTAATATTTTATCACTCGAGGTAAAGTATAGAAACCTTAATAGCCATCTAAATCAAGAAGATAAGGGGGGCCTGCAGTTAGTGTAATGTCCATGTTGCTGGACTCCTATGTAGTTGACCATGGTTCAAGTCCTGGACCGGGCAACTTAAACTCAGGCTGGGCACGTATGCGTGCATGCCCAAGATGCCAAGAGTAGAATGGAGGAGAAGGGATTGCGGTGTGACCGTCCTCCTGGGGGGTTGATTTCTCGCTTTTTGTCTCTGTCTTTCTACTGAGTACACACACCCTATAGCAAAAACCTCTCTCCCCCAAAAATAAATAAAACAGAAGAAGATAGGGAAAATGGATATTTGATTATAGCTAGGTGTCTGCCGTGGAAGGCAACATTAAGTTCCTTTCTAGCCTCCTCTGTGCTTAGGCTTTTTCATACTACCTATTATTCCATAATAGGAATAATTTGTAGGAAGAGGAATGATTTGTACAAGTTTGTTGAAAATAACTATATTTCTGCCTCCCTTCTTGGGATATTTCTTAAATTCAACATGAGAAAACTGAAGAGCAGAGGTATTTAGTTGCTGCAGATTGCACAGCAAATAAGTAGCAGGGCTGGAATTTGTACTCTGGCAGTCTTGCTCTAGGATGTACACATTTGACCACAATATTACTGCCTATATTTTACTTCAATAGTAATGTTTATGGCAAGTCTCTTTTTAAATGTATGACTTCTAAATTTACATGTTCTCATACCTTTTTGATGTTCTAATTTCATTGTTGTAAAAGTGTCTTTATTTTCTTTCTTAAAGGCCCCTGTAATGCTTCTTTAAATAACTCTTAAATTTATTCCAGCAGTTCTTAACTTTTTCGAGTTCGTGGAACTAGTTCTGGCATCAAAACAGTTTGCGATTTCCACATAATTTCAGTTTAATTTTCCCAATGTAATTGAAAAAATATTTCATGGAAAAATACAGCTGTGAACTGTGTAAAATAATTTTCTGTTTTGTAATCAACAACAGTATGTGCATATTTTTTTAAAAATTAATATATATATATATGGGTTCTTGAAAAAGTTCATGGGAAATACATATTGCAAAGAAACTGCATGGATTTCAAACAGTTGTCACTAAAACTTGTACTTCAATTCTATTTTTAATATACTTTCCATAAACATGTATGAGTCTCCTCATATGTACAAGGTGTACTGTTTATTTCTTCTTTTGGTATTTGTATAGGTCTCCAAGCTCAGGAGTCTACAGTGCACCGAATAGGTACCGTATTTTAGGTTAGTGATGAATGATGACACCAGAGTAAGAGTTGCATTTTTCCTAGGATACTAGAGTTGAATAGATTCAAATGTAGAAACATAAATGTGCACATATACACACAGCCACTTCAAAAGGTTTGTGGTAAATGGACTTACAATATGAGTTTACTTTGGTGCAAATTGTAAATACATGTATTTTCTTTCCATATATGCATTTCTGTGAGCTTTTTGAAAATTTTTTAAAAATGCTAATTGTAATAAAGCTCAAACTTTACCATTGAAATGAAAATACTTTCTACATTTTTCAACTAAAATGTTTCTATTAACATTTTATAGCTGTGGGATTAAAAAGTATAATTTGGAAAATTTTAATAGCTATCTTTTTCCCCTACAGCTTTGATTATAACATATCTCAAGTAGGAAAATAAACAGATGTAAATACTAAAAAATATTTGATGCCTGTGAAACAAGTTTTTCTAGGGATATAAAGCAAAAATACCTAAAAAGCTTTTGAATTTCTCAACTTTCTCTTTGTATTCCCTTTTCCAGTTCTCTAGTAAACATTATCTTATTCTTAATGAACACTGGTACTCAAAGGTCATTCAAAAGATCATTAATCCCAGTAGTGAAATAATTATGAACAGACTTCCTTAACCAGACTCCTTGCCTTTTTTTTCTTTTCTTTTCTTTTTTAGCCTCAGGCATATAACAATCTTTTGTTTTTTATTTCTTCCTGGAACCAGATAAGTTTTAAAAATTTGGGAAAATCAGCACTAACCTTTGAAGGTCAAAACCTGATCCATCTGACAAAAATATGTTCTGAAAAGCTGGAGGTAGAAGTATAAATTCTAGTTTTATAAATGCGATAATGAATGTACCTTACTGGTATCTTAATCTTCATATTAGTGAATTAGTATACTCGATACATTCTCATGTATCAGGTTGATAGACCAGTACCTGAACTATGTACTTTTTTAAGGTGAAGGAAGACTAGTCATTATGGGGCAAGCTTTTATTTCTCATGTAAGTCAGATTTATGTTGCATTTTATATTCTACAAAAATTGGCACGTCATTACACCACCCAAAGGCCATAAGTAGGTAATTTGGGACAATTTATTTTGTGAATGGTTACTGATTTTCTGAATCATTTAAATTACACTTTCTATTAAATTTAATAAGCCTATTATTTAATAAGAAATCCATTGCTTTTTTAGTCATAGCACAGGAAAAGGCTTCCAGGATAAGATACTGGATTTTTAGAAAAGTCATGACGCATTTCTGCACAGAAAAAAATAAGTCATGACTTTTCTGACAACCCAATAAATGGTTTAAAATCCTTTATCCACAGAAAGATACAGATATCAAGCAGAGATAGGGTCACAATTGGAGCATTCATGTTCTTTCTTTTTAAGACACACAAAGCATAAAATTATTTGTCCTCTTTGGTATCATTAGGATATATCAAATCCATGTGCCAAAATAGTAGCCTTTTGCTATCAGACCTGTGTTAGCTATCCTCCAGAATACTGGGGTTAAATCACAAATGGATTATTCAGGTGCTTAGTGAACCCCTAGGAATAGGCAGACATTAACTCACAGATTATTGCTAGATCAAGGAATTTAACCTTTTCTTTGATGTATCATAGCTCATGAAGACTGATATTTTGTTAACTGTTTCAGGAAAAGAATTACTATACTATATTTCCTTTCTTTCTTGCAATCCCTGTTACACAAAGCAAACAAACCTTGTTTACAGAACATCCAGCATTTAGCTGAGTAAATGACAAGTAGGAAATTAAGCTGTTAATACAGGAGGATGACTAAGTGAGGAAATCCTTCTTTTGTCCACCACTCTTATGTTGCCTTTTTTTTTTCCCCACTTGAACCTGCTTTCAATTTCAGTGGTTAGGAGTTTAGATGCACATGGTTTAAAGGATTTTGTACTTAAAGTTCTGGTTTTACTCTTTCACTGAACATGCAACATCACAATAGAAAATAATGCAAATAGTCTTCTAAGAGATTGAGATGGGATGATGGTTGGGCTTCTTAATAAAGTTAGTACTCCATATCCATTCTGTGTCATAACACTTTCCTCAGAGGATGAGTTGTGTGTGTGTTTGCTTGTTCGTTCTTTTTAAGCCATCTTTTTTTTTGCAATGCTAGAGTCATTATAAATCTCCAAAGTGAAAAATCCTAACTTAGATTTGGTTCTTATTTCAATCTATTTAAGATTAATACTTTCTATTCTTGCTTGTTTTAAGAATTGATTGTTGGTTATGCCTTTGCTCTGTGTTTATTTTCTTTTTTCACCACATTGATAAATGATTAATCTTGGTATTCAGAGTAATAATAATAATTGTAATGTTATGTAACAGTGTTCTCATAAAGTTTATTGAAAACAAATCTAAAATTTTATAATTAAGTTCACCGAAGTAGCATATATAAGATAAAAAAAGATAAATATTTGTTTGATGGTATATGGAAACTTGCACCCACATTGACATAAATTAATATCACCTTTTGAAATAATCTTATTTTAGACTGCATTAATTATAGCATGAAATTGCATCAGCTAACACTGGGTCTTTGGAAAACTCAAGACGTATTTTTTTTTTTTTTTAGTGTTTTTCTATGAAAAAGTGCATCATGATTTTTCTGATGACCCAGTAGCTTCATAGTGCTCTGTTCTGGTCAGATCACATCTAGAATAAAACATGCAATTTTGGAGTTTCATGGTGTGAAAATTTCGGATGTAACAGGCAAGGAACAGAACATGTTATTACCCTGGAGAACAGATTAATACATGCAGGTACAGTTACTGCCATCATATGGTTAAAGATCTGTTCTGTAGAAAAAAGAGAATTTCAAAAGAGAGGAATTCTAGGAAAACAAAAGAAATGACTTTGCAATGCATTCAAACTGTTCACTAGTTGACTTGCTTATTCTGGGAGGCATTGATCTCCCTATTATTCCAGATACTTTAAATAAAAGAGTTGGCCAGAATGTGGCACAGCAGTTAAACTCTAATCTCTGCATGGGAACGTTCCAGGCTCACACTGGAGGAGCTCTCTGAGCACACCAGGCATGCCTGTGCCCGTGATCTGGTTCTGGCTAAAGCTGGAGGTGTATTGTGGTATCACAATTCTCTGGGGTTGCAGTCTTTCTGTCTTTCTCTTTCTGTCTCTCTGATGGAAAAAAGAAATCAGTAAGTAAACTTTAAGGCTGATTATGTTAAATGATTCCTATATTGATTACAAAGTTGAGAAAAATAGTTTCCAATTTCTTTTCAATTTTGAATTGAACTGGTAAGCATAAAATAATTTCAAGGGTTCCTTTATTTCATGGTTCAGTCACTTTTTAGTGTTTAAAAAGAAAACATAAAATTTTATATGGCCCAGATAGTATAAATTCAGTCTGAAGGTAGAGGTAAGAATAAGAACGAATAATAGAAGTTCTCTGTTTAATATATGATGCCCTCTTATCCACTCATTGTGAATGAAAGTTGGATGTTAGGACCTTAATAACAGAATAATAACACTAATAACTTGCTACTTTAAAATTTTTTATTATGGTAAAATATGTAGAGCATAAAATTGACCATCTTAACCATTTTTTTTTTTTTTGGAGAGATTTTCACTGTAGGGCGCGTGCGCTCGCCAGACAGACAGAGAGAGACATAGAGACAGAAAGCGAGAAATCACCCCCCATGGGGGATGGTCACGCCGCAATCCCTTCTCCTCCATTCTCCTCTCGGGATCTTGGGCACGCACGCACACGCGCCCGGTGTGAGTTTTAAGCCACCGGGTCTGGGACACGAACCGCGGTCGACTACGTGGGAGTCCAGCGACATAGCCATTACGCTAACTGCTGGTCCCCCACCATCTTAACCATTTTTAAATATATAATTTAGTTGTATTAAATACATATATAGTTGCAACAGCTAACACCTTCTATTCACGTAGCTTTTTTTTTCAATTGCCAAGGGTATGTGTCCTTGCCAGAGACAGACAGAGAAACAAGAGACAGAGTTTGAAAAAGAACCTCCTCAATAGACTGTGGTCATGCTGCAATCCCTTCACCTCCATTTCTCCATTCTGTCACAATTTTGGACATTGTACACATATATCCGGTTGTTTTTCAAGCTGTTGGGACCAGGAACTGTGGTTGGCCATGTGGGTTCTAGCTCCCTTAACCAATAGGCAACAGAACCAACCTTGCGTAACTCTTCATCTTGTAAAATTGAAGCTGTATACCTATTAACACCTTACCATTTCCCTCTCTGCCAGCCCCTGTCAATACCATTGTACTTTCTATCTGATTTTGACTACTCCCAAGTACCTCATATATAAATGGAATCATAAAGTACTTGTCTTTTTTGGGCCTGGCTTGTATCACTTAGCATAATGTCCTAAAGGAACATCCACATCATAGTATATGTCAAAATTTCTTTCCTTTTTTTTTTTTTTTTTTGGAGAGATTTTCGCTATAGGGCGCGTACGCTCGCCAGACAGACAGAGAGAGACATAGAGACAGAAAGCGAGAAATCACCCCCCAGGGGGGATGGTCACGCCGCAATCCCTTCTCCTCCATTCTCCTCTCGGGATCTTGGGCACGCACGCACACGCGCCCGGCGTGAGTTTTAAGCCACCGGGTCCGGGACGCGAACCGCAGTCGACTACGTGGGAATCCAGCGACATAGCCATTATGCTAACTGCTGGTTCCCAAAATTTCTTTCCTTTTTAAGGCCAAATAATATTCCATTGTATATATTTATCCCGTGTTATTTATTCATTCATCTTTATATGGATGTTTGGGTCGTTTTCATCTTTTCGCCGTTATGAATGATACTACTGTGAACATAGGTATACAACTATCTCTCCAAGACATTGCTTTCAGTTCTTTGGGGAATATACTTAGAAATGGAATTGCTGGATCATGTGATAATTTTATTTTTAATTTAATTTTTTTTGAGCTGCCATACTGTTTTCCACAATGGCTGTACCATTTATATTCCCACCTACCAGTGGTGCGCAGGGATCCAATTTCTTCACATCTTCACTAATACTTGTTATTTTCTGGGGATGCTAGGAGGCAAGGGGTGTTGCTAGTAGCCATCTTAATGGATGTGACGTATTTCATTGTAATTTTGATTTACGTTTTCCTAAAGGTTAGTGATGCTGAACATCTTTCGTGTGCTTAGCAGTCATTTGTATTAACCCTCACCATGTGATTTTTGCAAGTAAATTATTTAAACAGTGATTTAAAATGCAAAGTTACAAAAGTCCCTCTTTTAACAAAAAAATACTTTCAGTTACTTTATTTTTACTCAGTTAATTGTTCTTTTATACATTGACTTCACTTTGTACTTGTGCATATATCCACATATTAATTAATCATGTAGATAGTCATGAGTAGTCTGTGGGGAATCAGACTTTCATTTTCCTAGAAATTTTCCATATAAATGCTAAAAAATGTACTGCTGCTTGAGAAATAAGCCGAGTATGTATGCATGGGTACCAGAAATCCTAAAGGAGAAATACAAGGGAAGGGATTGTGGCATGATTGTCCCTGTGGGGGGAGGAGTGTGCTTTTTTTCTCTCTCTCATCTATCTGTCTCTTTTTGGTGAGCACAAAAGCACCCTCTGACAAATTGGAAAATAAAAAGGTAATTTGTAGAACTGGTTGTGTGTGTGTATACATACATATTTCTCTCTGTTATCTAATTTTCCGCAGTGAACATGCATTTTTCTTGACCTTGATTTAAAAGTATTTTAAAGAAAGTGTGTGTGTTTAGGTGGGTATGTTTTGTGTAAATACAGTATTTTCCTGCTGTGAAATGTGGGTAATGGCTAAAAGTAAGTTTCCTAAGTTAAATATACTACTGTTTCCTAGCACCATAACTAGATATATACACTAGCTCTCAATTCCATGTTATGTCAAGACAAACTCAACAGTGATTGGGCAATGAAGAGCTCATCCAGATGTAATAAATCGTCTTTCCCGTAAGTGCCAGTTGATGACCTATTTTATTTAGGCATGTTATTTTTTCAGAGTTCCTAGCTGGCTCCAACTTGTTATAATTGTGCCCACTAATGATAAAATCTTTGATAGTTATTATGGAAAGGTCTAAAGATCTTTACATTGTAATGAAATATTTTACCAACACAAAAATGTGTGGTAAATTTATTCTCTGATAGCAAACCAAAGGTTAGGGTTTTAAGAATTAAATAATTAATTCTACAGTTCTTGCATATGTTATACTGAAAATCAGCACTAGTAAGACAGTTAAGAAAAATACTAATCTTACACTCTTAAGAATTAAATTATGTGAATATTCACATTTTAAGATTATTATATCTTTTTTTGTAGACATAGTGATAATTTTAGTGAAAAATAATGTTGAATCAAAGTACTCTAAAAATAAAAACTTATGAGTCCCTAATGGTACATGAATCTGTTTCAGTCCAGAAAGTTCACTTTGTAGATATGTATATCCTCAGAGACTAAGCCATGCCCTGTTTATAGCCCCAGAAGTAGTAAATGACAGTTACTTCTTTTTTCTCTTTTTTTTTAAGGTTTGTGCCGTAGGGTGCGTGCACTCATTGGACAGACGGGGAGAGACAATGAAAGGAAAAGTGAAAAATCATCCCCTAGTAGAGATGGCCATGCTGCAATCCCTTCTCCATTCTCCTTCCTGGATTTTGGGCTCACACACTCCTAGTGTCGTTTTAAGCCACCAGGTCTCAGACTCAAACCAGAGATGGCCATGCGGGAGTTCACCGCCTTAACCACTATGCTACCTGCTGACCCCAATCATTCCTTTTCTACAAATGGAAATACCGAGGGACAGAAAGTGTTAGCCTAGCCATGGCGGCACACGCTATAGAGGCACTGATAGTGATTCTGGAGGCCATGGGGGTGTGGGTGTGGGAATGAGATTTCCAGGTTTGTGCCCTGGGTCTATCTGAACATTCCAGGTGTACCTAGGACCCTAGCTGGCTGTGAGGATTGGGGAGGATTGTAGCATGAAGACCCTGTTCAGGGTGTGTCTGTCTGTCTCTCTGTCTCTTTGTCTCATAGGAAAGAAAAGAATACACTTTAAAAAAGAAAAGAAAAAGAAAGAAAGTATTTGCTTTTTTTCTCTCTCTCATCTATCTGTCTCTTTTTGGTGAGCACAAAAGCACCCTCTGACAAATTGGAAAATAAAAAGGTAATTTGTAGAACTGGTTGTGTGTGTGTATACATACATATTTCTCTCTGTTATCTAATTTTCCGCAGTGAACATGCATTTTTCTTGACCTTGATTTAAAAGTATTTTAAAGAAAGTGTGTGTGTTTAGGTGGGTATGTTTTGTGTAAATACAGTATTTTCCTGCTGTGAAATGTGGGTAATGGCTAAAAGTAAGTTTCCTAAGTTAAATATACTACTGTTTCCTAGCACCATAACTAGATATATACACTAGCTCTCAATTCCATGTTATGTCAAGACAAACTCAACAGTGATTGGGCAATGAAGAGCTCATCCAGATGTAATAAATCGTCTTTCCCGTAAGTGCCAGTTGATGACCTATTTTATTTAGGCATGTTATTTTTTCAGAGTTCCTAGCTGGCTCCAACTTGTTATAATTGTGCCCACTAATGATAAAATCTTTGATAGTTATTATGGAAAGGTCTAAAGATCTTTACATTGTAATGAAATATTTTACCAACACAAAAATGTGTGGTAAATTTATTCTCTGATAGCAAACCAAAGGTTAGGGTTTTAAGAATTAAATAATTAATTCTACAGTTCTTGCATATGTTATACTGAAAATCAGCACTAGTAAGACAGTTAAGAAAAATACTAATCTTACACTCTTAAGAATTAAATTATGTGAATATTCACATTTTAAGATTATTATATCTTTTTTTGTAGACATAGTGATAATTTTAGTGAAAAATAATGTTGAATCAAAGTACTCTAAAAATAAAAACTTATGAGTCCCTAATGGTACATGAATCTGTTTCAGTCCAGAAAGTTCACTTTGTAGATATGTATATCCTCAGAGACTAAGCCATGCCCTGTTTATAGCCCCAGAAGTAGTAAATGACAGTTACTTCTTTTTTCTCTTTTTTTTTAAGGTTTGTGCCGTAGGGTGCGTGCACTCATTGGACAGACGGGGAGAGACAATGAAAGGAAAAGTGAAAAATCATCCCCTAGTAGAGATGGCCATGCTGCAATCCCTTCTCCATTCTCCTTCCTGGATTTTGGGCTCACACACTCCTAGTGTCGTTTTAAGCCACCAGGTCTCAGACTCAAACCAGAGATGGCCATGCGGGAGTTCACCGCCTTAACCACTATGCTACCTGCTGACCCCAATCATTCCTTTTCTACAAATGGAAATACCGAGGGACAGAAAGTGTTAGCCTAGCCATGGCGGCACACGCTATAGAGGCACTGATAGTGATTCTGGAGGCCATGGGGGTGTGGGTGTGGGAATGAGATTTCCAGGTTTGTGCCCTGGGTCTATCTGAACATTCCAGGTGTACCTAGGACCCTAGCTGGCTGTGAGGATTGGGGAGGATTGTAGCATGAAGACCCTGTTCAGGGTGTGTCTGTCTGTCTCTCTGTCTCTTTGTCTCATAGGAAAGAAAAGAATACACTTTAAAAAAGAAAAGAAAAAGAAAGAAAGTATTATAGCAGTTTGCCAGGAGATAGGCAGTAAATAGTTGGAAGAGGTCAAAGATAATCTAGGCTTGTGCAATCAACAGTTTTTGTAGTAGCTCCAGCAATTATTGTAATCATTTTGTTTTCATTAGACATGACAGAAATTTTGGAAAGAGCACATCATTAATTGTTGAGATTTATATATTGGTTGATTTTATTTACTTTTTTTTTTTGGATTCATGATTATGAATCATGAATGTGTATGCACACAAGAGAGTATGTGCATACACACAGGAGACAGATGCACCCTCAACCGGCTCTCAAGCTGCAGTCCCCCAGCTCATAGGATCGTGGACACGCCTGCACGTGCCAGGCATGTTTTCAGGTCAACCCAGGGATCCAAATCTGTGGTCAGCCATGTGGCTCTTAGCACTGCTAGGGGTTCAGTTTGCTACTGATGGTGCCACAAGCTAGGTCTCACTTACTTTTTAATAGTCTTTCTAATAGATTTCTATCTTATCCAGTGAAGTTCAATTAATATAAAAATAAACTATATAAATTATCTACTTCAATTTATTTACATACTCTATATTTAAAGTGATGTTAACTATGCTGTCCCTGGCTTTTGTTCTGTTGTGATCTGAGCTCAGGTTATAGTTTTATATACTACGTCCTAAACTGGGAAGCCAGTAAATAACTTAGTAATAGCCAGAGATCCCAGCTTTAGTTTAAAAAACATGGTGCTTCATGAGACTGTTGTAAACCACACAATAATTATAAAACTCTAATTACAAAGGGGGTGTTTTCCCTTTAACCTGTCTTAAGTGTTAGATACGAGTAAAAGCAGAAGCATTTTTTTCAGTAAGGACAGGAGAAAACATACTTGTCTTCACAATTTTTGAAAAATAAAAAATTCCACTGAGATGAAAATAGGATCACAGAGAACCTGTCATATAAGAGTTTAAGACTCATTGGGACTTTAACATTGTTTCCTTTTCAGTCTGTGATTGACCATACTAATTTATTAATATTTCTGAATGTTCTCCTATTATTTTATATATAACTGATTTCTTTAAACTAGGAGACCCCATATCTTAGTGTGGATGGTAAACGTAAGAATGATAGTTTAATGACATCCATTAATGGTAGTTTGATGAGATTTAGAGTATCTAAAACTGACTGCCTAAGAATCTACTTGTGAGCTAGATGCAGGTTTCTTTTCCCCAAACTCTTAACAACCTCTGAGGCACTAAGCAAGAGAGCAGCAGGAAATACACATTAATAAAATGTGGTCTAGAGGCCATAATAATTCCTGTTTTCCTTTCACTCTCATTTTCTCACTAGTCACAATGAAAAAGGGCATTTGGTTGTCATATGTTTGTCATCTTTTCTGATAATTAACACAGATTTTAAAAAACTGAAGGAGGTTATTAGAACAGTAACTCTTCCTTCCTAAGTGAACCACGGCTTACACTTTATTCTACTATTTTTTCAAAATAAAGAATTTAAAAAGAATTGAGTCATAACAGTAAGTTGTAGTCTCCCATATTAAGAACTCATTGAGGAGGGGGACTTATATAATTCCATTTGTCACATTATGAAAGGAATTTTTAATGATATTTAACATTTTTATTTAAATATATTTTCCCAAATTTTTTCATTTATTTATATAATTGTTCTTAAATATTGTAATGCTAGTTCAGTATAAAAAAATTAAACATTTAGAACTTTATGTTCATGTGACCGCAACTGTTTTAAAATTTCAATATGTATGTATATATTTGTTTGTTAGAATTAGTACAAGATAATCAGTGAAAGAAGGAAATTCTGTTGAAGTGGTAGAGTAGAGGTATGAGTTCAGGAGGAAAAGTAATCACCATAAAATTTCTCAAAACTAGTTTTTAAATGGATGGTAGTGTTAAATCATTGTGGGTGGAAATCTGTTAAATACATTGGAAAGAGTTGATATGAAGATCTTATTTTAAAATCTCAATATTTATACTATTCTGAAAATTACATCCTTTACAACTATTTAAACCTGGATACATGTGAGAAGGCAGAAATCTCAATTTTCTCTTTTAAGTATATATACAGCTCCTTTTTAGCATTGCTGAGAGCTATATGCGCACAGTGATTGAGACCAGAACTCTACATTTTTGGAGAAAGCAGGACTATGAAGAGAAGAGAAATGCTTTTAAAATTAAACAGTGAAACTTTCTGGAGACTAGTGAAGGGTGGGTGGTTAGAAAATGACTTTTGGAAGCAGATCAGCAAAAAGGGTATGAGGATCAAAATGCAAATATAGCAAAGGATAATGGAGTTGGTCCTTAGCCAGCCTGTAGCAACTGCCTTATTATATTTTAATATGTGCCATTAGCTGTGTCTCTTGATTCCTTCAGCTTTCTGCCAAAGTGACTGTTATAACTAGAGTTGAGTTAGCTGGCCCACTGATAGCACCACAGCCTTTTAAAATTTTTTTTTAAACTTACTTTCCTTTTTAAAAAATTATTTATTAAAAATTTATTTATTAAAAATTTATTTAATTTATTATCATTGTTACTGTATTTAAATTGCTATAGAACAAATGTGCTCGGAAGAGAGAGACAGTGTGAAGGAAGGTGAGAAAGCAAGCTGCCACATCCGGACTCAAACCACTTACCGGAATTCAGCACCCCAAGTACCACACCACTGGTCAGCACCCACCACAAACTTTCCCAATTCATTGTATATTTCCTAAGTGGAATAGTAGGCTAGTAGTGCTTCTCTGATGACCAGTAACGTAATTGGGCAAAAGATTGCAACATGATTGAATTGAAGTTAGTGAAGAGCACATACACTTTTAAAAGCACAGTTTTTTTCACTTTACTCAAGTTATAAGAGATCTCTCTCTTTTTTTCGAGAGATTTTTGCTATAGGGTGCATGTGCACACTGGAGAGGCAGAGAGACAGAAAGTGATGGAACCCTCCACCCCTGCCAGGAGTATGGCCATACTGCATTCGCTTCTCCATTCTCCTCTTAGGATCTTGGGTATGCATGCACTCGTGCCTGGCATGAGTTTTAACCTGCCAGGTCTGAGATTTGAACCGTGGTCAACTATATGGGAGTCTAGCCGTGTAACCATTATGCCTTCTCCTGGTCCCAAGAGAGATTTTATTTTTACTTAGTAGAGAAATTATGTTCTTTTTATTGAAAAAATAGAGAATCTGAAGGTTAGACTGAGTGGAGATAAAACTGTTGGGTTGTCAGGAAAGTCATGACGTACTTTTGCATAGAAAAACACGTCACAACTTTCCCAATGACCTTATAGATAAGATCAATCTTTGCTGCAACAATCAGCACAATTTTAGGAGAAAGAATTGAAGTCATGTGGGACCAGCAGATGGCATAACGGATATATTGTTGGACTCTCACGTAGTCAACGGCTGTTTGGGTCTTGGCCCCAGCAGCTGAAAATGCATGCTGGGCATGTGTATATGCATACACAATATTCTGAGAGGAGAATGGAGAAGGGATTGCAGTGTGGCCGTCCCATTGGGGGGTGATTTCTCACTTTCTGTCTTGTCTCTCCAATGAGCACACAAGCCCTATAGCAAAAATATCTCTTAAAAATAAAAACAGGATTTGAAGTCTTGTAATTCATAAGATTTACTTAGGGTCAGTCTCTATAATGCTCACAGCCATGTGGAAGATTAGGATTCAGTTCGCTAGCTGTACGTGCCAAGTGCAGGCGTGTACCTGTGATTCTGGCTAAGAAGGTTGGGAAGAATTGTAGTGTGAGATGTGGTTGAGAGCACTTGTCTTTCTCTCTTTCTCCTATCTCTGTTACAAAGTTTTTTCAGCTAATGGCGAACAACTGGGAAGTTACCTGCTATGATCTGGAACATGGCAAAGATATCTTCCTTCACCACTGTTTTCAATGTTATACTCTAAGTTCCTGGTAATGTAATAAGACAGGAAAAGGAAATAAAAAGTATACAGATTAGGAAGTAAGAAACAAACTATTTTGTTCACAAATGACATGAATCATTTATGTAGAAAATCTGAAAGAATTGACCAGGAGATACATGGGAAGCTTCTGTGTGTCTCTTCATATGCAAAAAACTGGGGCTAGCAGGTTGGTATAGTGGGTAGTTAAGGCACTGGACTCCCACATAGCCAACTATGGTTCATGTCCCAGACCACGTGTGCATGTATGCCAGAAATCCTAGGAGGAGAGTGGAGGAGAAGGGATTGCGGTGGCCCCCGTGCGGGGGGGGGGGGGGGGGTTCTCACTTTCCTTCTCACTATCCCTGTCTCTCTGGTGAGCACACATGGCCTGTACCCAAAACCTAAAAAAATTTTAAAAAAAAAAAAAAAAGAAAGATGCAGAAATTGAGCTGTGAACCTAAATCTACTTTAAAAAGTACTCTTTAAAATAAAAATCTTTATCTTCTGGAAAAATGCTAAGACAGTGGATACTAAGTGTTCTCACCTCAAAAATGAGGCAATGCATATGTAACTAGGGAGATTTAGTCATTCTACAGTGTATATATACTTTAAAACACCACGTGTGCAGTGTCTGTATAATTTTATTTGTCAGTTAAACATATATTAAAGTAATTTTTATCATTCATTTATTTTTACATTTTCCCACATTTACTTTATCAGTAAATTTTTGCTCAACCCTTTAGTTCCTAAAAGTTAATAAACAACTTTCAAAATTTCAAGAAACTGAATTTTAAAGATAATGTTCAAAATATTTGTTATAATTTTGTTTGTGACTCTATAACAACAGAGATAGTATGGATTTAAATATTTCTGAGAAAATATTTACATGTCAACTACTCAAACTGTTGAAAAGCAAACACTCAGCACACAATTCACAGATAAACCTTCTCAATTCAGCCCTACCTAACAAATATTCTGTGATATACCATCTGCTAGGAAAGATCAGTCTCTTTTTCTTCCTTCAGTCTTCCTCAAGATAATCCTCTGATTGAAGCAGTTCTTTTGCAGTCTCTACTGATTTCAATGCAGGGCTGGAAAAGTCCGGGTTATTTTGTGGTAGGAATTCTTCATATTGCTTCTCTAATCCTTTCTGCCAGGCAGAACTGTTTATGGTGCCAGACCATCTTTCTAAGAGCCTCTGTTGGCTTAGTTAAGATCTACCTTAGTTCTACAGTTTTCTGGTTTCATCTTCAGATACGACATTCCAGTCAAAGGCCTGTCCAATAATGAGTATTTCCGATTTCTGGTTCAAGGCAACAGGTATCATACAATTATCAAGTAATTTTTATATGAGCTTTTCTTTGGAGTAGAAAGTTTCCTAGTCTGATCTATGATCAGAGCAGCATGGTACATCTGTGTTTTCTCAGACTGCATTCCAGTATAGACAGCCATCCAAAGAAGGATTTTAACACTTGATTTCCACAACAAAGTATTACTTAATAGCATCTCATTTAGTTGACATGAAACAAACCTCTGTCCACATTTACCTCTGCTTCCACTATCACAAAATATGTGGTCTTTCCTCAAAACAGAACTCTCTATACTGTATCCATATCAAATGAAATTATTTCTCCTTTCGTGAAAGAGTAAAACCTATTAACCTTAAATAATGAACCAGGTCAATGTTGAAAGAGTCCTTTCCATTCATAGAATCACAGAAACTGTATGGTGGAAAGAACCTTTGAGTGAAATTAGTCCGTAGCACTGGGAGTTGGAGTAGAGGAAGGGTTGCAATGACATCTTCTCCTGCTATATGCACATGCAGGCATGCGCGTGCACACACACACACACACACACACACACACACACACACACCCCACTTTAGGTTTGTCAGATATACCTGAAAGTTTTTTCAAATACACACAAATCCTTTACAGGCTCTCCTCTCACTACAGCATTACAAAGGAAATGAACCACTGTGGATGATGATACTGCGTCTTGAGTGCCTCTGGTGTATTGAGGCAGAAAATAAGGTGAAACCACTGGCAGTTTAAATCTTCATTCGTACACATAAAACCACTACAGCTTTGAGAAGATAAAGTGACTTGTCTAAAGCATCAGTTCTGGCAAGGAATATAATAAATTTGAATCTCAGATCAAGTTCTTCTCTATTTCTTCTAAACATTTGAAAGTTTGGGAGTTGTCTTGAAATGAGTCTGTGACAGTGGATTTGCAATGAAAGGAATTTCTGAGTGAAGGCTGTATGTGTGTGTGTGGAGGGTGGGGTGGGGGGGGACACCTACAGTTTTGGGATCAGTGCAGTATATAAACTGTCAGTATAAGACCAGGTTACTAAGCTATCTATTAATTTACTTCAGCGTAACAATAGTAGAGACAAATAAAACAGCTTTTCAGTATTTCATCTCGGGTGTGGTCAGACCTATTATGTAGTGGGTCCCCAAAGAAGTTCAAGTGAAGAAAGAAATACATGGTACCTAGGCAGTGTGTAAACATACTTATTGTTGTATCATGTCAGTGAAAGAAAATATAGAAAGGACATTTGAGTGCAATAAATCTCTCCAAAAGAGAGCACTACTTGCTGCAACCTGTCTGCAGCAGTCAAAGGAAGGAAGTCAGTAGAAAGGGAAAGAATGCCAGGTTACCAGTGCCAGAAGGTCTCATCATTTGCATTTCAAGAGGAAGAGCAGATTCCTACAACTCAAAACAAGGTTCAGTTTCAGCTGCTAAACTCAAAATGGTGTCCTAGATTTTGAAATCCACTTTTCTACCATGAAGGTGATCTTAATCTCAATATCGATACCCAAAACCACAAGGAATAAGTTTAGATATCATGTCTAAACCTCTGATTTTCAGAAGAGGTTTAACGTGGATCAGAGACCATTTCTTATTTGACTCTTAGTTCAGTGTTCTGTTCATTATTACTCTTTCTTAACAAAGAAGAATAATTCTAACAGATTTGTTTTTAAACTCCAGGTAAATCATGCCCCATGAAAGTGTGTGTCTTCATTATTTCATGATAGCTAGTAAGTGGTGCTGAGGAACTACCTCTTTACTACCACATTTTGAACTCGAATAAGGAAATCATTCAAATTTGCTTTTTCTCTAACATTTACATAGCTTAAAATACATATGAACAGCAAATAATAGATCATTTTCCAAAAAAGTCAAGAAATGTACACTTAAATGCTGTATAACATAACCACACTTGTTTAAGAATGCTCCCCATATCGAATGGCAAATTTTAAATATTGCCAAATTACAATTATATTTGTACCAAAACCTGATTGCCTTACACTTTTATTTCTACAGTGTTAAAAGATGAAGAATTGTGCTCCTTAAGATCATTGTAATATGGGCGGTAAGTGGTTAGGAAAGGTAGCAAAGGCCTTTGTGAAAGGGAAGAAGCAGAGTAGAGCCAGGAGTGCACAGCAGATAGGACCTAACCTACAGGCTCCTTGCAGGAGCAGTGGGAGATAACTGGAAGGCTGCAGGAGTTGGGCTGGCAGGTGCAGAAAGTGAGGACTGCACTCAGATCAGAGCCCATTGTTCTGAGCTTCAGACTTCAGACTCCTGGCCGCTTAGTAGTAAACAGACTACTGTGTCAGAACTCAAAGCTTCGTAATTTGAATGTAAGAACAACCTCAAAATCTAGATACTCCTAAAATTTTAGAAGAGAATGAAACAACTGAATGCCACCCTAAAGCTTTTGACCTGGTTTTTAGGCAACAGTGAATCTTCAAAAGGGAATGAAATAAACAATATTTTAAAAAGACGAATCTAGCAAAAGTATGGATAATTATGATCTCCCCAAATCTTGTCCTTTTTTTCCCCCCCTCAAAAGTATTTTTGCTGGAGAAACAATAATGATATGATGACTAGTTGTTTTTTTTTTTTTTTAATTTTATTAAAATGTTCTATTACTTTGGAAAAAAATCCAAGTTTTACACTTGATAGTAAAGAAACCAGTAATTATTTACATGAAATTTTTACCCTAATTAGTAGAATAAAGTGGTGTAAAACACAACATTCTAAATTAGGTTACGACCGTTAAAAAAAAAAAAAAAACACTTTGGGTGGAGTACCGACATGCCCATAGCCATCAGTTTATTGCAGGTAAAGACACTCCTCTTCCTGAAAACACAACAAAGATTACTGTGGCCTGCTTCGTGAATTACCATTTTTACCCCACTCATCCCTACATGCCAGTCATCTAGTAGTGTCAGTACAAACACTGCCCTTTCCAAGCACCAGGCTTCTTTTGGTAGTATTCGAGAATAACCTCTCATTCTATAGTATCTTCCTTGACTTTTCTCTTTCCTACAAAATTCTCTGATCTCTGACAGTGTATTTTATCACCTCTATTATAACACCATGCAATAAACTATCTTCCTATTTATCTGCTTGCTAAGTTCCTAATTCACCTTTTGAGAATCAGATCTTCTGACTACTTTAGCAAAGATTTGGGCTTCTATTCATAAAGTGATCATCACTCACTCTCCTTTCTTTTTTTCTTCCTCCTCTTTTATTTTTTTTTTTAATTTTCCAATTCTCTCATTGTATTATACTCTCCTTAAGGGAAAAGACTTCTTAGGAAAGATTTCTCATGTCTTCTCTTTTTCAACCCCAAAACTTAGCTATATGATAGATGGTTACTTAGAATCTTTTGATTGATTGACTAGATTATGGAAGCTTTCTATCACATATCTAGCTATAAATAGGCATTATAAGGTAGATTATTTGACCTTGGAATTAGAACATAATAGTAAACTTGAGGAAAAACTGATTTGAAGAAAAAGCATGAAAACTTTACTCTAGAACAAGACTTAAGAACATCTAGGAAAGTTAGACCTTTTTCAGCAAGAGTGACTAAGAGAATAATTATTCTAGGTCTTGGAGATAAAGGTTGATAGTTTGGGAAGTAGAGGAGCGGAATAGGTAGGCATTCCATATTGGAATTACACTCTAGGCACAGACATAGACATAGGATGTATTTGGAGACTAGTGTACATTCTAATCTGTGTGACCCAGAGTTATAAAGAGATCAGTGACTGATAAAGCTAGGCGAGTAAGTTGAAATATCATGGAGGAGTTCAGAACTTAGTAGGCAGAGGGGAAATAACTTCTAAATAGGAAAGAAATTATTGTCAGGAGATTTTACAAAGATTAGTCAGTGCTCAGACTGGTTTAGAAGACACAGAAACTATAGGCTAGGCACAGGGGCTCTTTGGGAAAGGAATTTAAGACAAGCAAAATTAAGAGTACACACAAGGGGTCTTTAAAAAGTTCTTGAAAACTATATTTTAGGAAAAAACTGTGTATGGACTTCAAAATCTCTGCACCAAAATAGACATATTTTTAAATTCCATTTTTCCATTACCGTTTTTAAGTACCCTTGTAAACACTTCAGCATTGAAAGCAAATTGTCCCACTGTATTTACATGCTGGTCAATTTAAATGTGTTCACCATGTTTTAAGAGAAACATTGAGAAGCCATGGGAAGTCCAGAAGAGATTAATCTGGATTTGGGTGGAAGGGGAAGGGTGAGGGTCTAGAAATTGCAAATTTTGATTAATCAGGAAAAAATAAAGCCTATGAATAAGTGTGATAGGCATCCTCAGTTATTGAAAAGGCTGCCCTCTAGAGGAGACATCTTCCGGAAAATGGTGACCAAGATGTGGAAGGACTTGGAAACTCACACAGGAAGAATCGAAGATATTTTGCTATCTGATAAAGGAGACTTGTAAGGAATTTGAGCACTATTTTCGGGTACATGCAGAATCTGCCACGTGGAACTTGGCAGACAGTTCCTTTTTTTTTTTTTTTTTTTGCTATAGGGCGCGTGTGCTTGCCCGACAGACAGAGACAGACAAAAAGCAAGAAATCACACCCCAGTGGGGATGGCCACACCGCATTCCCTTCTCCCCCAATCTCCTCTCGGGATCTTGGGCACGCACGCACACATACACACCCAGCGTGAGTTTAAGCCACCGGATCCGGCCAGGCCTCGAACCGTGGTCGACTACGTGGGAGTCCAGTGACATAGCCATTACACTAACTGCTGGTCCCAAGGCAGACAGTTCTTAAAATGGAACTTTTTTTTTAAAAAAATTTATTCTTTCATTTAATTTGACCAGAGAAAGACACACACAGAGAAGGAAAGTCAGAAAGCAAGCCACCAGGTCCAGGTCTTGAACCGTGGTCGGTCGTGTGGAAGTATACAGTGCCTTAACCACCATAGCACCTGCTAGCCCCCTTAAAATAGAACTTTTAAACAGATTCATTTAACTCCATACATCAGAACCATTCTTACATGACAGAGAAATAGTTTTTCTCCTTTTTTATTTCTTTAGAGAGACATTTTTGCTATAGGGTTTGTGTGCTCACTAGAGAGAGAAAGAGACAGAAAGTGAAAAATCATCCCCCAAGCGGGGGTGGCCACACTGTAGACCCTTCTCCCCTTCTCTCGGGATCTTGGGCACGCATGCACATACACCTGGAGTAAGTTTTAAGTCGTGGTCCACTGTGTGGGAGTCCAGCAAAGTAACTATTATGCCATCTCTTTAACACAAAGCATCTACTATAAATTATAGCAGACCATCAGTCAGAAGTATGTAAGGTGTGGATATATTGGAAGGGAATATTGACAGTGGACAGTGATGAATGTTTGATAAAGGACATATTAATGGTGTTCATTGGATTTATATTATTAGTATCTTTAATATCAGAGAGTAAAGGAAAAAAGAATCAATGGACCTAATTCTGGCTTAAATTTATACCCCATATTATTTATTCATGTTATTGCATGAATATTTCAGAATTTATAGTATATATATATATATATATATATATATATATATACACATACATACACACACACACATACATAGATATAAACACACACATATATACATACATATTTATATATATATAAAACAAGGTATAAATTTTTTTAAAAAAAGGGAAAACCTTTCAAAGATTTTTATCCAGAAGTGAGACTGAATGTTGAGAATATTTTGCTGAACACATTTTCATGTATTCATTGCTGCTAATTATCTAGTTCAATTGGTGGAATTCAGATTTTTCCTTATAATTCCATTTGTAATAGCAATAAGTGTAAGATACAGAAAATTTTACTTACTACACAATTTAAAATGATCTTCCTTTACTTATTTTCCTGAAGCTCATGATTACATCAAAACTATCTGAATTATCTTACTGGCAATAGCATCCCCTGTCTAAGCTCTTCATTGTTAAAGTCTAGTTTCTTTGTGCTCTCCTCATTTCAGAAGCCAGTTACTGCTCATGAGTCACATCAGTTGACATGACTGATGTCAAGAAGACATTTTCGGGACCAGCAGATGGCTTAATGACTATGTCGTTGGACTCCCATGTAGTGGACGGTGGTTCGAGTTCCAAACCCGCTGGCTTAAACTCATGCCCGGCACGTGTGCATGCATGCCCAAGATCCTGAGAGGAGAATGGAGGAGAATGGATTGCAACATGGCCA
>NW_006159859.1:4979861-4999965 GCF_000334495.1 Tupaia belangeri chinensis
TTTTTTTTTTTTTTTAATTTTATTAAAATGTTCTATTACTTTGGAAAAAAATCCAAGTTTTACACTTGATAGTAAAGAAACCAGTAATTATTTACATGAAATTTTTACCCTAATTAGTAGAATAAAGTGGTGTAAAACACAACATTCTAAATTAGGTTACGACCGTAAAAAAAAAAAAAAAACACTTTGGGTGGAGTACCGACATGCCCATAGCCATCAGTTTATTGCAGGTAAAGACACTCCTCTTCCTGAAAACACAACAAAGATTACTGTGGCCTGCTTCGTGAATTACCATTTTTACCCCACTCATCCCTACATGCCAGTCATCTAGTAGTGTCAGTACAAACACTGCCCTTTCCAAGCACCAGGCTTCTTTTGGTAGTATTCGAGAATAACCTCTCATTCTATAGTATCTTCCTTGACTTTTCTCTTTCCTACAAAATTCTCTGATCTCTGACAGTGTATTTTATCACCTCTATTATAACACCATGCAATAAACTATCTTCCTATTTATCTGCTTGCTAAGTTCCTAATTCACCTTTTGAGAATCAGATCTTCTGACTACTTTAGCAAAGATTTGGGCTTCTATTCATAAAGTGATCATCACTCACTCTCCTTTCTTTTTTTCTTCCTCCTCTTTTATTTTTTTTTTTAATTTTCCAATTCTCTCATTGTATTATACTCTCCTTAAGGGAAAAGACTTCTTAGGAAAGATTTCTCATGTCTTCTCTTTTTCAACCCCAAAACTTAGCTATATGATAGATGGTTACTTAGAATCTTTTGATTGATTGACTAGATTATGGAAGCTTTCTATCACATATCTAGCTATAAATAGGCATTATAAGGTAGATTATTTGACCTTGGAATTAGAACATAATAGTAAACTTGAGGAAAAACTGATTTGAAGAAAAAGCATGAAAACTTTACTCTAGAACAAGACTTAAGAACATCTAGGAAAGTTAGACCTTTTTCAGCAAGAGTGACTAAGAGAATAATTATTCTAGGTCTTGGAGATAAAGGTTGATAGTTTGGGAAGTAGAGGAGCGGAATAGGTAGGCATTCCATATTGGAATTACACTCTAGGCACAGACATAGACATAGGATGTATTTGGAGACTAGTGTACATTCTAATCTGTGTGACCCAGAGTTATAAAGAGATCAGTGACTGATAAAGCTAGGCGAGTAAGTTGAAATATCATGGAGGAGTTCAGAACTTAGTAGGCAGAGGGGAAATAACTTCTAAATAGGAAAGAAATTATTGTCAGGAGATTTTACAAAGATTAGTCAGTGCTCAGACTGGTTTAGAAGACACAGAAACTATAGGCTAGGCACAGGGGCTCTTTGGGAAAGGAATTTAAGACAAGCAAAATTAAGAGTACACACAAGGGGTCTTTAAAAAGTTCTTGAAAACTATATTTTAGGAAAAAACTGTGTATGGACTTCAAAATCTCTGCACCAAAATAGACATATTTTTAAATTCCATTTTTCCATTACCGTTTTTAAGTACCCTTGTAAACACTTCAGCATTGAAAGCAAATTGTCCCACTGTATTTACATGCTGGTCAATTTAAATGTGTTCACCATGTTTTAAGAGAAACATTGAGAAGCCATGGGAAGTCCAGAAGAGATTAATCTGGATTTGGGTGGAAGGGGAAGGGTGAGGGTCTAGAAATTGCAAATTTTGATTAATCAGGAAAAAATAAAGCCTATGAATAAGTGTGATAGGCATCCTCAGTTATTGAAAAGGCTGCCCTCTAGAGGAGACATCTTCCGGAAAATGGTGACCAAGATGTGGAAGGACTTGGAAACTCACACAGGAAGAATCGAAGATATTTTGCTATCTGATAAAGGAGACTTGTAAGGAATTTGAGCACTATTTTCGGGTACATGCAGAATCTGCCACGTGGAACTTGGCAGACAGTTCCTTTTTTTTTTTTTTTTTTTGCTATAGGGCGCGTGTGCTTGCCCGACAGACAGAGACAGACAAAAAGCAAGAAATCACACCCCAGTGGGGATGGCCACACCGCATTCCCTTCTCCCCCAATCTCCTCTCGGGATCTTGGGCACGCACGCACACATACACACCCAGCGTGAGTTTAAGCCACCGGATCCGGCCAGGCCTCGAACCGTGGTCGACTACGTGGGAGTCCAGTGACATAGCCATTACACTAACTGCTGGTCCCAAGGCAGACAGTTCTTAAAATGGAACTTTTTTTTTAAAAAAATTTATTCTTTCATTTAATTTGACCAGAGAAAGACACACACAGAGAAGGAAAGTCAGAAAGCAAGCCACCAGGTCCAGGTCTTGAACCGTGGTCGGTCGTGTGGAAGTATACAGTGCCTTAACCACCATAGCACCTGCTAGCCCCCTTAAAATAGAACTTTTAAACAGATTCATTTAACTCCATACATCAGAACCATTCTTACATGACAGAGAAATAGTTTTTCTCCTTTTTTATTTCTTTAGAGAGACATTTTTGCTATAGGGTTTGTGTGCTCACTAGAGAGAGAAAGAGACAGAAAGTGAAAAATCATCCCCCAAGCGGGGGTGGCCACACTGTAGACCCTTCTCCCCTTCTCTCGGGATCTTGGGCACGCATGCACATACACCTGGAGTAAGTTTTAAGTCGTGGTCCACTGTGTGGGAGTCCAGCAAAGTAACTATTATGCCATCTCTTTAACACAAAGCATCTACTATAAATTATAGCAGACCATCAGTCAGAAGTATGTAAGGTGTGGATATATTGGAAGGGAATATTGACAGTGGACAGTGATGAATGTTTGATAAAGGACATATTAATGGTGTTCATTGGATTTATATTATTAGTATCTTTAATATCAGAGAGTAAAGGAAAAAAGAATCAATGGACCTAATTCTGGCTTAACATACATACACACACACACATACATACATACAAACAAACAGGGAATATAAAGAGACATCAGAAAGCTTAAATATACATATATAAATAATAAAATATTTTTCTTAAAAATAAATGCCAAGTTTTATTAATAAGGACTCGTCATGACTTAGTATAAAGAGCAGTAGGTTAACGTCAGGAGTACCTGATTTCGGAACTAGCTCTGCAGCTTGCTGACAATTTTAATCTTAGCCTGTAGCCCGGAATGTATGATCTATAAAGCAGGGATATAATTACTCTCTCCAGAGTTATATGGATTAATAGTAATATTATATAATAAATAGAGAAGCCCTTAGTAGATATTTGCTGTTTTTAAAATACATATTAATGTTACTATCTGGAAGGTTCTGATAAGCCCACTACTTAGATACACCATGGTAGAGTGGAAAGATCATGGGCTTTGGAGTCAGACTGTCCTGGCTTTGAAACATAGATCTGGTAGTACACATAGCAACCTGTTCCACGAATCCAGGCTCATATTCTTTATCTAAAATGAAAACAATACCCAAGTACTTCACTTCTAAATATTAGATTAGGTAATGTTTATTATTTCTGTGTTTAGCAGAGTCTTGGTATGTAGTAAAACCTCAGTGTTAATTTTATTTAATTTTCTCAAATGTATGAACAGGCTGTACTCCACTTATGACCTGTTAACACATATTTTTACAGACTTAGGTGGATTGAAAGTCCTGGCGAGGCTCCACAGCCTTTGAGGGAGGGAGAGCTTGGCCCTGTGTGGCAGTGCAGTCTCCAGGGACTGATTCATCTACTGGACTGTCCTCTATTATGCAACCCCTGAAAGGAAGTGACTTAAGTTTTAATAGATGAAGAGAAGGCAGACACTTATCTCTTGTTTTATACAGAAGAGTTTAAAGTACTAACATCCAGGTGCACTTATTATAATTACGTTGTCGTAGACTTTAGTACTTCTGAAGCTGTACATCTTTCATGCTGGTTCTAGAAAAGTTTTGGAGTTACTGCTTGTACCGTTTTTTTACCTCTCATGAAAGTACTACATCTATTTATGTAGATCAATTGCACTGATCAGGCTAGTTTCATTGTTGCTGAGCTATGTTATATACCTGGTTTTTCATATATATACATATATATATATAAAAATATAAAACCCACGATGATTTTTCCCTGCCTTCATATCTTAGAGCCTCTATTCTCTAACTTCTACAATTTGATAACTTCACCTATCTGTTTTGAATTCTTTTAATTATATCATGTATGTAATTTATTTCCCTAATAAAAATATCAGTCCTTGAAAGATAAGAAACTGTATTATTGGGACCAGCAGTTAGCGCAATGGCTATGTCGCTGGACTCCCATGTAGTTGACCATGATTTGGACCCGGTGGCTTAAATTCACGCCAGGTACATGTGCGTGTGTGTCCAAGATCCTGAGAGGAGAATGGAGAAGGGATTGCGGTGTGGCCATCCCCCACCCCCCCGGCCCCGGGGTGTGTGTGTGTGTGATTTCTCGCTTTTTGTCTCTCTGTGTCTCTCTATCTTTCCGGCGAGCATACACGCCCTATAGCAAAAATCTCTCCAAAAAAAGGAAAAAGAAACTGTATTCTTGGATTTCTTTTATGTTCCTACTGCACTTAAAAAAAAAAGAAAAGTCATGTATTATATAAATATGCATTTAAGATTTATTGAAATGCTTAGTTTGGGGATTTTATTGAAGTCTCTCTGCCAACAGTTCATTACTTTGTTCAGTTCATTTGTCTTTGAGAATTTTCTGAGCATTTCTGATTTTTTTTAATGATTGGCAAAACTTTGAGGTATCATGACTAGGAATCATTTACAGGTTGAGCATCCCTAATTCAAAAGTTTGAAATCTGAAACCCTCAAAATCTGAAACTTTTTGTGTCTTGCATGACACCACAAGTGGAAAATTCCATACCTCACTTCATATGATGGGTCACAGTCAAAACAGTGCAATACAAAATTATTATATAAAATTACCTTCAGGCTTTGTGTTTAAGGTATATATTAAACATAAATTAATTTCATGCTTAGACTTGGATACCATCCCCAAACTCTCTTGTTATGTATCTGCAAGTATTACAAAACATGGAACACTTCTGGTCTCGGGTATTTTGGGTAAGATATACACACACTGTAGTATTTGAAATAGGCCAAGTATTCTATTCCTAGTCCAGTTTTCTTTCATCTAGATACAACACTAAAGCAAACGACTAATGCCACTTATATTTATTTTGTAATTCTGATATTCGGAATATATTTCTAGTGACAGTAAGAATTTGAAATGTGTAGGCTCTTTTACTGTCTCTGAAAAGGATTAAAATGCTCCTTTTCATTCAAGATTTAGACTATTAGGTTGTCGGGAAAGTCATGGTGTAACTTTTTATGCAAAAATGCATCATAACTTTCCTGACAATCAAATATACTCTTAGTAGACATTAGAACTTTGATTTTCACTTGACTATAAGGTTAATTTTATTCAGAATACCCTAAATAAAAGATCTAATAGGCTTTTAAAAAGTCCATTAAGTATAAAAGCAACTGATAAATTTTATGATTCCATTTATATTAAACATCTAGATAAGGAAAATCTGTAGAGAAGTATATCAATACCTCCTTTCATCTGGGATTAGGAGTTGCCTGGCTGGTAAACTATTAACAGGCATCAGGCAGCTTTGGGGGCAATATAATGCTTTAAATTTGGATAGCAGTAAAGGTTACACAACTCGATAAATTTATTACAAAATCATTAAATTGTACACTTAAAATTGGTGGACTTTATGGTATATAAATTATTTCTTGATGAAGTTAAGAATAATATGAGACCATCTCTTTAAATTTTATTTTAGAATAAATTGCCCATAATTTCTATAATGAAAGCAAATATGTTAGTTGAAATCATTTCAACTAGTTGAAAAACTATTGCTGTTCTTTATTTTCTGTATGGGTATACCTAAGTCTCATATGTAATTTCTGTTAATAAATTTGTATTTTGCTCTTCAGTAGAATGTTTAAAACTATGTCTACTCATATGTAAAAGTACTAGAGTGATTATCTTATTGTTTTATTTTTCTGACCTTTTTATATCCATATAATGCAGATAAATTTTTATTGATATTTATGATTTTCTACTCTGAAAATATAATAATAGTCACTTGCCATTTTAAATCAAGATATTCTACCAGAGTTTATTATAAAGTGAGGTCCTTCTAAGGAAATAATTTTTCATATCTTTCTAAGATTTAGTTGGAGAAATATTTACACTGATGGAAAAAAAAATTCAGTCGGACACCAAATACATACAAAAATATGTAGAGTAAAATGTTTATACTGTGTGCGTGTGGCACACACACACACACACAGGTATCTATATATAAAATCATAAACAATGGGAAAAGTTGAAAGTTTTTCCTCTCCAAACTGGAATAAGACAAAGATGTTAGTTTCTCCAGTCCTATTCTGTATAGTACTGAACATCTGGCCAATTCAGTCAAGTAAGAGAGTGAAATGAAAAGCATCCAGATTGGAAAGGGAGAAGTTAAAGTGTCCCTGTTTGCACATGATGTGGTTATATACATACAAACACCTAAATAATTTATTTAAAAAATTATTCGAAGGTTATAAATTCAACAATTTTAGGATACAGAATCAATACACAAAGATAAGTAGAGTAAAATGTTTGTTCTGTAACAATAAGTAAACTGAGGCAGAAATGGTGGGGGGGGCGGTGCTTTCTCACTTTCTCTAATCTTCCCCCCTCAAACAAGCATATGTGACCTCTACCAAATACTTAAAAAAAAAATTAAGTCCCCAACACATAAATTTTAGGGAGAACATATTCAAAACATAGTAATCCCTAATCTGAAAACCTAAAATCCAAAACACACCAAAAACTGAAACTTTGAGGAGTACCAGCATATCACAAATGGGAAATTCCACATCTGACCTCATGTGATAGGTCACATTCAAAATCCTCAGACAAAAATCTTGTATGAAATTACTTCTAGGGTATGTGTGGAAGATATGAAACATAGATGCATTTGGTGGTTAGACTCAGGTCCCATTCCCAAGAGATCTTATTATGTATATGTAAATATTCCAAACTCCAAAAAAACTCAAAATGTGAACCCTGGTATTGAGCATTTTGGATAAGGGATACTCAACTTGTGCAAGGATGCACCTTGAGTTGGACAGTAAATTCTTGGTAGGCTACAGCTGGGCTGAGACATTGGCCTCAGAAGGAATGAAGTCTAAGAGATTTTCGGGAGATAATTCTATGTATGTGTTTGAAGACAGAAAGGAAGATCTCTGAGTTATTAAGGGTGCTTTCTCAGGAGTCAGCATCTCAGTGCAGAGCATAGTACCTAACATCTGGACAGATGCTTATAAATATGTGTTGAACAAATTCTGAGAGATGAAGGAAACATAACAGAGTGTGAAGCCGTGCCCTTGCCCTGTAGAGGCAGCAGAAGCAGGAGTGTTTTTCCACATGTCGGGAGCCTGGTGCAGGGTAAGGGTGAGTGGCAAGGGTGAGAAAGAGAGTGCAAGTCAGTTTTTCCTCTTGATATGGAATAATGGATCTAAAAGGCGAGAAATTTTGAGGATATAAGCAAATTCAATAAGTTAACAGCTGATACTTTCAACCATTTTTGAAGGGTAGGTAATCATTGAATCTTTGAGAGAAGTAGAAAAAGTTTGGATTAGCTGCTGAGGCCACAGTGAATGTATTCATAGAAAAATAGCAAAATAGCAAAGTAGCAAGGACCAAATTGATATTCGAGAACTAAATTTAGATTCTGTTTACTCCACAGGATTTTTCTGTTTTCTTTTCAGAAATCTGAGATAGAGTGCAGAGCAAATAATGAAGCCCTAATATTAGCCATTCCATATCTAACAAATCCTGTCAGGTGCCATACTTTTTTCAGGTTGTGAGACCTGACAGCACATACGTGCCTAAGCCCTTGTATAGGGTCGGAACAGAGTTTAGACACAAATTAAAAATACTCACCCTGAACAATTTCTCTGGAGAATGTTTGGAAAAGCATTTAGGTCACACAGCTCAAGTAGTAGAGCTAGAAAAAATGATTTAGTGGGGAGAGCTTAAGGGTTCATCTTGGCAGCCCAGACTTTCATAGTATTTTTAGTAGTTGTGATGTAGAGCTCCGTCCTTCCCGTCATTTAATTATAATGTGCAAGGACTGATTGCATGCACTCTTTGACTGCAGTCTCTGGCACTAAAAACCCTAAACAAAGCTGCAGGCACTAATTACCTCCTTTTTCTAATCTGAATTTTGATGTGCTTTTGAACTGGTAAGTCTTCTGGCATTCTTAGAGGCCTGGGTTCATCATTGGAGAGACATTAACTTCACAATTCAGGAAGCTACATTTTGAAGTAAAGTTTTTTTAGAGTTTGTGATGCTTATACTTTTATAACAGGACAAATAAGTTGGGTTTTTTTTTGTTGTTGTTTTTTGTTTTTTGTGTTTTTTTTGAGTTATATATACCCCAGTCAGCATTGCCTGCATATAAGAAGGCGGTAAGTATAAAAGGTTACTCTAACACAACCATGAGATCTGTGCTTTTGAATAGAAAGCATGGAGGCTATATCGAGTGTTTATTTGGTCTTAGTTGTGAGATTCTACCTATAATTAACTGGTAGTGTGATCCTGGAATTTTTTGATGTGTTGTCACCTGAGTTTCTTATGGTAAACTAAGAAAGTAAGAAAGAGTAAAAATTAACTTTAGATTTATGCCGATTACTGAGTACATCTGAAAAATGACAAGGCAGAGGGTATGTATTATTTTTTAGTAGAAGACCAGGAAACTTTTTTTGAAAAATGACATTGTTATTAGTTTGAAGCATTGAACTTTTGATTTTCTCCAAAATCTTGATTAAGAGAATGTGGGCTCATATAAAAATAATGTATTTATTGGCTTTTCTTTTTTATTCAAAGTTGACTTCCTTTCTTAAGTATTTTTTTTTCTTTCTTTCTTTGGTTTTGAACCTTTAATTATATGACTTGGACTACTCAGTCTGTCTCAATGTCCTTATCCTTACAATGACCCTGTTACCTATTTAAGATATTCAAGTCATTGTGAGAAATAAACTAAACTATATCTTTGGAATGGTTAAAACAATCCTTGATAATTTCTCCCTGAAATTAACCTGTTGTATTTATTTAATCATTTATTTATTTTTAGTTAACAGAGGGTATATACACTGGCCAGAGAGAGAGAGAGATAGATAGAGAAAGCACCCTCTCCACCCCCCGCATTCAGGCAGGGCTACAGTCCTTTCTCCATTTCTCTATCTGTCTGGATTTTGGACAGGCACTCTTACCTTCCCTCCCAGCCCCCCATGTTTTTCAAGCCACTGGGGCTGGAATTCTAACCACTTAGTCAGCTATGTGGGATCTGGCTCCCTTAACCACTAGACTACAAAGCCAGTCCAGCTGTTGTTTTAAATTAAACCACAGCCATGCTGGTTGGGGTAATATTTTAGCTCTGCCTTTTGCTAGGTGTGTGACCTTAGGAAAGTTACTGGACCTCTTTTTTTACCTCAGTTTCCATATCTGTAATGTTATTTGTACATAATGTTTATGCCTACCTTATGGATCTTGTGACAAAGTAGTTAATGCATGTGAATGTGTTTAGAATGATATGATACATGATAAATTTATTATAATTGTGATCAACATTATCACTATTTCCACTCAAATAAAGGTAGTAAAAGTATTTATGTGGTCTCCATTGTGGTCAAATAAGAAACAAAATAGACAAGGTAAAGGTACAAAAAATGAGGAAGACAGAGAAAGCAAATTGACAAGAATAGGCAGGAGAGTATGTACTATTGACACATACTTAAGTATATACACTAAGGAGAAAGTACAGATTAGAAAAGATAGGAAAGTTCCAGAAAGTTCTATTTTGGGGGGCAGAGATTTTCGCTATAGGGTCTGTGCACTTGCCAGAAAGGCAGAGAGAGAGACAGAGAGACAGCAAGAAATCACCCTCCAGGGGGAATGGTCACTTCACATTCCCTTCTCCTCTCGGGATCTTGGGCACGCATGCACATGCACCCAGAGTGAGTTTAAGCCATCAGGTCTGGGACTCAAACCATGGTTGACTACATGGAAGTCCAGCGACATAGCCATTATGCCAGCTGCTGGTCCCAGAAAGTTCTTTGTGTTTCTAAAATTTATTTGTTTACACTTACACACATACGTATGAAATAAAATCCTAGACTCAAGTACTCTGTGTATCTCTGACTTTATAGCATTTATTGCCCTGTTTTGTTTGTCTGCGTACTTGTCCATCCTCCCCATTAGACTCTTAAGTTCTTCGAGGACAAGAAACATGTATGTCTTGTTTATCCTTGGAATCCTAGCATCTAACATGTAGAAAGCCTTCAGTGAATACTTAAATTGAATTGGAAACAGGGCTTTGCAATACTAACTTGTCATTTTCAATAAACATTTTTCTAGTATTTTTTAAAAATAGTTTTTCACAAATTTGCCTTGAATTATATATATAATTTATATATATATATACACACATACACATACCACATACACACACATATATGCCTTGACTATATATGACATATTTCCTTTTACTGAATGTAACTTTTTTTTTTTTTGAGAGGTTTTTGCTGTAGGGTACGTGTGCTCGCCAGAAAGACAGAAACAGAGAGACAGAAAGCTAGAAATCACCCCTCAGGGGGGATGGCCATGCCACAGTTCCTTCTCCTCTATTCTCTTCTCGGGATCTTGGGCACACACGCACACATGCCCGGGGTGAGTTTAAGCCACTGAGTCCAGGACTCGAATTGTGATCGACTACATGGAGTCCAGCGACATAGCCATTACGTTAACTGCTGGTCCCAACTGAATGTACCATTTTTAGGAAGTTTTATTTTCTCTTTCATGTGAAAGTCTCAGCACATTAAAATTAAGTGCTTATGCTATTTACTATAATAATGCTTGCTGCATCCTTAGATAAAAGACAGTTGTATTATTCACTTATATATATCAAATATTAATTATATATATTATATATTAATTTTTCTATTGTTTTTTTGCTTTTAGAGTATGTTATTCTTTTTGTTTGTGGAGCAGCATGCTTGATGCCGTAACCAGTGGCTTTTTGCCATGCATTCTTAGTACTTCTTGGAATATTTGGTTTAGGAAGTGGGGTAATTAGTACATAAACATTGTGTAGCAGAACTACCCTAATTAGTGTCTTTTGGCTTTCGTTCAGTGATAAACAAAGTAAGATGCACGTCAGCATTCATCCTAACAGTTTATAAAAATCCTGTTATGGCCCTATGGGGAAGCATACACAAAATATATTAAATAATTTGGTAGTTGAGACCATGAGAAAGAGTTTCATCATGTCAATTTAATAGTCTTTGCATGATAAATTAACTGCCTAGCTTTGAAGACCTTCATTAGTCTTAATTATCCAGAAATCCTATACTTAGCCATCAAAGTACATCCCTAATAACTTCACATCTTCAGTGAAAAATGCTGCCTCTAATTTGTACCTAAGCCAATTTCTCCCTTCCTATAATTGATAGGCAAAGAAGAATATTGGCTTGTTAGCCCAGCAAAGTGCTATAGATTCAGGAACTGGGTTCAGAGGTAAAGAAAAATTTCTCACCCACTTCATGGGGCCTTCAGCAAAGTTTTTTGGATCAGTTCATTGTTAAATCTCTATGCAAAAGCCCTACATCCTGTTTCTGAAGTATAAATGAGAGATTTTTCCATTCAGATTATTATTTTTTTGGTCCATAATCCTGAAGCTGCTCTCCATATAGGAACATATAGGATTTTCTAGAGATTAAGAACACAACTTTTGACTAGACAATCATTTTGTTGAGAAGCACTGAGCTTAGAACTAGGGTCTCAGAATGTGGTATAGGTAAAGGTGCTGAAGAATTTCATTTGTATTACAAATTTTGTCAAAAAATTCTTTGTAATTAATTTCCTTGTGTGAAACTGCTGGGCTAAAACTGCAAAGTAAACAGGTAAAGAAAAAAAATTAAAATAAATTATATTTGTCAAAGAAATAGAAATAGTAATCAAAGCCGTCTCCCAAAACTACATAGGAACACCTGAATAAACAAGCATACCTCAGCAAGCCAAACCAGTTTTATGGGATAATTCTACCAAGTTTCAGGGGATATGGCTTCTGTCTCATATTGATCCCCCCCCCCCCGCAAAAATAAAAAAGTTTGTGTAGATACCTATCTGCCTAATTTTGTAAGACTTGTACAACTGTCATTCCAATAAATTAGTACAAGAAAAGAAAAGATTTGGTCTAGCTTACAATCACATATTGGGAATTCTGAATGAGATATTAGTTAAATAAATTCAACAGTAAATACTTTAAATTTTAGTATTTATCTCTGAAAGGCAATGATGTCATAACGTTTTTTTGTATTTTTTTTTTTAAATCAAATGAAGCACAGGCAAAATATTTATGGGATACAGAAATGGATAGTTACCTGTTGAAGATAATGTGAATAATATCCCCAACTGGACTAATGTGAGGTGTATTTGTGTTGGGTAAATTCACTTTACAAGCTAAGTAATATATTGCAATTAAATTCATAAAATAAATTAAAATTGAGAAAAATAAATGAAAACCAAAAAATTAACAAATAAAACACTCATTATATTAATGATGAAAGCACAATAGGCAAAAACGATTATTTAAAAGAATTCTTAAATATTTGATAACGATCAATTCCAATTTGTGATTAAAAGTCTAAAAATTAGAAATAAAATAAAACTTTATAAACTTGATGAAACTATATACAAAACTTAGAGCCAGCTTCAGTAGTAAAACTTTAAACAAGCATTACACAAGACACATACTTCTAATACTAATATTCTTAATATAGTTCTGGCTAATCCAATAAATTAAAAAATAAGCTAAAATAGGGAGATGGGGGAGGGGGGAAAAGAAAATACAACAGACAACTCGTCTTATTTGAAGGTTAAATGTTGTTATATGGGCAAACTATTAGAACTGACAAAGCAAGCTATTTTAAAAAATGAGTAGTTTTGTTTTTCACATTCAGCACTAACTGTGTTTCAAAATTTATAATGGTTACAAAAACGATAATACATGTAAACATTAAACTAACAAAAATTCAAATAACTTTATAGAACAAATTGTAAACCCTTAATAAAGGACATAAATGAAGAGTTGGATAAATTAAGAGCTTTAACATGTTTGTTTATAGAGCATATAGTGGTATAAGATTGTTCATTTTCATATGCAATTTCAATTAAAATTACAATAGAATGTTTAATCAGCTTTAAAAATTGTTTATGTTATAAAGTGTTCACACTCACCAGAGAGAGACAGAGAAAGAGAAAAGTAAGAAAGTTACCCCCCTGGGGGGGGGCGGGGGATGGCCATACCATAGTCACTTTTCCATTTTCCTCTGAGTTTAGGCATGCACACACATGCCCAGCGTGTTTTGCAAGCCACCAAGTCTAGGACTCAAACCACAGAGTTGGCAATGTGCAATCCAGCTGCCTTACCTACCACACCATTGGCTGGCCCATAAAATGACTTTTCGAGAAACTTTATGAACAGATTCTGATGAAGAAGAAAGTTTTATAAATAACTAAGTCTATTTTGAGATATATCTGGAAGAGGAATGATTTTTCAATCAGGTCTTAGTCTACATTAATAAAGGTAGTGTGGAACTTAGAAACAGAAGAGGTAGATTGGTGGTCCTGCAAGTGGCATAAAAGTTAAAGACCCCACGTGGCTTTCTGCACAATTCAAGTCCTGGACCCAGTGGCTTGAAAACCACGCCAAGTGTGTGCGCATGCATGCCCAAAATCCTCAGAGGAAAATGGAGGAGAAGGGATTGGGACATGGCCATCCTCCACGGTGTGGTGATTTCTCACCTCCTTTCTCTAGTGAGTGCACACACCCTAAAGCAAACTAAAAATAAAAGCAAAAGAGAGGGAGATAAAAAACAGACCCATGTTGGGAAAGAGGGATGTTCTTAAGGTTCTTGGAAAAATTGGCTTACAAAAATATTGGGTCCCTGCCCCATGTAATGTGTCACATGAATTTCACAAAGGACAAAAGCTTAAAAGTGATAGGACATGTTAAACCATAGAACTACTAGAAGAGAGTATTTTTCTGATCTTGGAATAAGACACAGTTATTCCAACTCAACCCCAAAGGCACAAATTATAAGGGATAAAATTGTTATCTTTATGATGTCAAAACTAAGAATTTTGGTTCAGTGAATTATAAAATAAAATTAACAGAATAGTGACAGATCGAAATATTTCTTCAACATCAAAAGTCGAAAAAAGGCAAATATGTAGCCCATACAAGAAATACTTGTAAATCAAAAAGAATAAGAAGAGGAAAACTTATTAGCAATCAAAGATCATTGCTATGATAATAATTTATGGAAGAAGACTCCTGAAATATCAAAGTGTATGAAGAAAGATGTTTAATTTTATGAGTAACTAGAGAAATGCTAATTTAAATTATAGTTACATACCATTTCACACCCATTTATTTGGTAAGAAATTTTTGAAAAGTCAGTTGACAGGCCAGTGGGTGGTGTTGTGGTTAAGATGCTGGACTCCCACATAGCTGACTGCAGTTCAAGTCCTGGACATGGCATCTTGTTTTCTAACTTCTCTCTCAGTCTGTCTGTCTTTCACTCTCTGATGAGTGTGTGTACCCTGTTGCATTGGAAAATGATGATAGTGATAAATAAAATTAAATCTTAAAAAAAGAAAAATCCGTTGACAATTCAAATATTGTATTTGGAGTAACGGGGACACTCGGGCACTTCTGGTAGACATGTAGACTGATGTTGGTGGTCTGAAGATTAATGTCATAGTCCTTCATACAAGTAAATATGTGTATTACTTGTCACTCCAGAGTCCCATTTCTGTGTACACGTTACAGAGAAACAGCTCTGCTCTAGTTAGTGGAGTACTCCAAGCTGATTGTTGTGGAATTATTTCTGGTAGCAGAGAGTTCAGGACAACACAAGTGTCCATCAACAGGGAAATGGTCAAGTAAAATGTGATGCGTGCATCCCATGGAACCCTCTGAAATAGTCAGAAGCAATAAAATAAATGTACGCACCAGTGCCTTCCAGCCAAAGGCCTCTGAGAGCACACACTTGTAGTGGAACAAGTTGGGTTTATTACTCAGTGTAGGGAGGAGTAATACACCCTCTGGGGAACCATGTGACCTCTCTGTAGGATATTAGGGGGGACTAGAAGAACTGAGCTTTTATGAGATGATTTGGGGAAGGTATTAAGAAATTGGTGCATTGCTCTAGATTTGAAACTTTCCATAAGCAGGGGTAATACTATGATTGATTATCTTAGTTAAATCTTACCTATAAAGCAGGATGAGTAAGATGCTAAAAGCGTATTCGGTAAAGAAACAGTAATTACTCTTAATAGCTAACATAGTGAATATTTGCTTATTTTTATGGCTTGAACAATGTTCAGATTTTGTCCAAATCTGATTATACAGAGGTCTTGTTTTTGTTTTGATTCATTATGATCAGAGTGGCATTGTGGGAGTTTGACTTCCTGATGAAATCGTTCACTTTTAATTGAACACCAAGTGAAGCTCAGGCTAGCTCATAATAACATGAAGGCTTTGCTGGTAATGCCAGGCCAGCTCCTGGGTGTGTTTTTCTCTTTCTCCAATAACACAAAGATCTTAAAAACACAGTATTGATTATTAAAAGGGCTGAAAAGATCTAGAGCTCAGTACTATTTTATGTAAATCACATCAAGTAATATGTGTTACACAAGAATAAAGATGTCTATGTGTGTATATGCATTTGGTTCTGGTGGATATCCTGTAATAGCAAATACATAGGTTTCCATCTGTAGTTGGAGTGGAGGGAAGGAGCTGGAACCAGTATTGGAGGTGAAACGAAATTTAAATAAAAGAAGAGGCTGTGCAGACCAATGTGATAGTCCTATACTCTGAAGATTATGATACTTTCATTCTCAGCAGCTGAAGTCCAAAAGCCGATTTGCACACTAGCAGAATTGTAGTAAGGGTAACTGGGAGGAAGCCTGTGGCCCAACATCTTATTGGCATTTATTGCCCTTGCCTTGTGCGAGGTGGAGGAGGAAGAATGCCTTCTTTAAGGTTTCTCTAAATCTTTCTCATTTCCCCCAGGAGGAATGAGGTATTGGAATGACAACATGTTGATGCTCGCTGAAATAAAACGTGCCCACCAGTGTAAAATGAGAGCATTAATATTTCATGTGGGAACATGATTTAGCTTTAAACATACCCAAAAGCTCTGGAAGTAAAAAAAGAAAAAAAAAAAAAAGGAAGAAAAAAAAAAAAAACCTTCTTACTAGCTTCAGAGAAACCTAGTTTATTGCATCTTCTGTAAAAGATTTCTTCATGAACCTTAAAATTAGTGTATGTAATCGTATTTATGTCATCATTCACTTTTTCACTGTAGAAAAGAACTTTTTTAGGGGTAAAGAGACTTCTCTATCCCTACTCCAGTTTTCTTGTAAGTGATTCTTTGTCTTTCTGATTTATTTCCTATTGAGAGAGCTGGAGGGAGGTGAGAGAATATGAATCAACCTCTACAGGATCTCCTTGCAGCATACCTGCCGTGTACGGGTTGACCCAGGAACTGAACCTGTATCTTCCATGTAGTCCCTGGCATTGCAGAGCAGCACACTACCACTGCACCACCTTGACAGGGCTCTGATCTGTGATTTTTTTTTAAAGGAGATGTCCTAATGTCTTAAGTGAATTCATATCACCTTCCTTAATAGAGTCAGTACTGTAGACATTAGGAGCATGTATTCTTTAAGTTAGGAAAGAGTAGAAACTTAATTTGGTGCTTTTCTGTTAGACCCCCTGAGAAAGAACATGTCCCTATTTCTCGGGGTCCACGTGATGTTTCGCCCTTCCTGGTGTTTGAACCCCATTGAGCCTCATGGACTCATAGAGGTCTTGTCAAGATCAGGTAATGCAGCTGTAAAATGCTAGCTCCCTGTTGTATCTGATGATTGTTAGTTCTTTCTCTTCATTGGCAATTCCTGGATGGTTTCATGGTGTTAAGTTTTATGTATTTGTTCTATATACTTTCTCTTTTTTTAAACTCACCAGTGTATTTGTGCTTGCCAGAGACAGAGTAAGTGAGAAAGCATACTCCCCACACACAGGGGATGGTAATTTGCAATCTTTTCTCCTCCATTTCTCCTTCCTTTTTGAATTTTGGGCAAACACTCACATGTGCAAAGCATGTTTTTCAAGCTTCCATGTCTGGGACTGTGCAGTTGACCATGGAACCCAGCTGCATTAACTACCTTACCACCCACCATCTGGCCCCTTTTAGTTTGTGTCATTTTGTAGTGTGGCAGTGGGGAAAGTGTGCTGTTAGTTTTATGTAATCAAAGCCTATTTAATCAACTCTAATTGTCTGAACTGTCATTAATATAAGGAGCAAATATAGATTTTTTTTTTTAAATAAGCATTAAAAACCTTGACATGAATTTCTAAGGCTATTCTTCATTTTATCACCTCTATAAATCCATAGTGTATCTTCAGGTCTCTTCTACATCTGTTAGTAACTATGACAAATTTTTATTTAAGAAGTGAACATATCTCCATATACATTTTTGAACAATACCTCTTATATGTGATT
This sequence comes from Tupaia belangeri chinensis, assembly GCF_000334495.1. Lineage (NCBI taxonomy): Eukaryota > Metazoa > Chordata > Mammalia > Scandentia > Tupaiidae > Tupaia > Tupaia belangeri. The sequence continues at coordinate 4,997,477 of NW_006159859.1, forward strand.
TACTCTGGAATTTGGCTTATTAAAACATAAATTATATGGGACCAGCAGTTAGTGTAATGGCTATGTCGCTGTACTCCCATGTAGTCGACTGCGGTTCGCGTCCCAGACCCAGTGGCTTAAAACTCATGCTGGGTGCGTGTGCGTTTGTGCCCAAAATCCCAAGAGGAGAGTGGAGGAGAAGGGATTGCGGCGTGGCCATCCCCCCTGGGGGGTGATTTCTCGCTTTCTATCTCTCTGTCTCTCTCTGTCTGGCGAGCGCACGTGCCCTACAGCAAAAAAAAAAAAAAAACCTCTTTAAAAAAAAAACATAAATTATAAAATCTCCATATTGTGTAAAACCTATGTTTTCTTGAGAGAAATCACATTGCTTTTATTGAACTTACTCAGACTACTGGGTTTAGGTTCTTGAAAATTTCTGTTTCAGCTCTCTATATATGTAGCAAATTCCAGGTTTGTTTTATATAAATAGGATTAAGAAAGAATTGTGTTCTCAAAGACTGGATTTTACATTTTTACTTTCCAAATTCACAGTTTCCTAAAAAATAATAATGATAGCTTGCTTCCCTTTTTAAATCCAAGATAGTATACCATATGGCTGGCATACTATCTTTGTAATAAAGGATACTATTGACAGAAAAATAATATTGCTACAAGCTTTCAAAATAGTATTTAATTCCACATGGCTCTATGCTTTTTCCAACACAAATGAAAGCTACTTGATCTGTCTTTGAGCTTATGAAAAAGAGAGACCTAGTGGATAGTGTCACAATTTTACATATTCTCATACACGCACACACACACACACACACAGCCGATTCTCCTTTCTTAGATGTATTGTTTATGTTTCCTACATTGCCTGTAACTTTGGTCTCAAATAAGAAACCTGTAAGAATGGATATACTTTGAGGATCTTGTTTCAAGCTAATACACCTAACCAGACAAAGGGTGTTAGAAGGTTTTTCCTTTAGATGCTAATTTAGGTGCTAACAGTTTAGAAGGAGGAGTAGAACAGGTGCAGCAGACAGGCTGCTTTGTAACCTCAAGAAAGGGACGTGGTTTTCTGCAGTTCTTCAACTTGTCAACTCACATATACTCTGTGAGGCTTCGTTTAGTATCTCCATATCCGCAGTAGAACTTAACACAGACTTCCATACATGTACAGACATAATAGATGTCATCCTTTTGCAGCTGCTCAAAGAATAAGTTCTTACAGTTTTGGTCATTTTGTTAAAATGATTAACATGACATAGTGTTCTTTTCAGAGGAATTTTATCAAAAATGATGTAAGCTGTTGTGAGCATGTTATTCCAAAGGAAAGAGAAAATTCATGACACATTTTTTATAGAAAAACAGAAAAGTCTGTCATGACTTTGCCAACAACCTAATTTCATGACCATTTATTTAGCTATTTTACACATACATTTTGTAACTAAAGTGATTTAAAAAAAAAACTTTTTAGCTTCTGGGATAGCAGCAGACAATGCTTATTCATAGAGGTTCACATGTGATGCAGTTGGCTTAGGAAGTAATTAAGCTTTTGATCCCACAGTAGGAACCCAAGATCACTGCTAACGTGTAGTCTTCAGTGTTTCCAGTAGGGATGGACTAGAGGCTCACTTGGTTTTGAGGAAGGGAATTACATATTTGTTGTTGTTTTTTCTCTCTCTCTGTTTCCTTTTTCTTTTATCTCATCTCTCTGCCCCTCAATCTCCATTCACTTTGTTTCTAGATGGATCTAAGGGAACTGTAGCCAAAAATCCAAATACTTTTGGAGTTAACATATTCCTTAATATCTACTGAATCTGCTGCACAAAGGGATCAAAACAGAACCACAAAGAGATTCCAGATCACCTCTTTCTGCTTGCTCCTGAATGCTCAAATTGAACTTCACGTTTAGGAAGAAACACACCATCCATCAGATGACTAGAAATCACAGCAAGGCCACAAGAAATATGAGAAAGCAATAAAATACCTCTCCTCCAAGGGAAAAGAATAACTCCTCTTCATCCACAAACAGTTCAGTGGAAATCATGGAAATGTCTGATAAAGAATTTAGAATATTCATAATGGCGAAGCTAGCAGAGATAGAAGAGAAGAAAGACAACTGCAGAAGAGAAAGGAGAAAGGAGCTGATGAATTCCAGGAGGAAGGAAATTCTTGCAAGATCTAAAAGAGGAATTACACACTTTAAAAAAGAATCAAATGGACCTGTTAGAGATGAAGGCTATAATATAGGTCAAAATCTCCCTTGAAAGTATTAAAAGCAGACTAGATCATTCAGAAAATAGAATCTCAGGCGTAGAAGAGAAAATTGCTGGCCTAGAAAAAGCTACCACTAAGATTGAGAAAATTGCCCCCTCAAAATGAGAATAATATACGAGAAATACTAGATACCATCAAATGTGCAAACATTCGGATAATTGGTATCCCAGAAGGCAATGAGTCTCATAAGGGCATTGATAATCTATTCCATGAAATCCTGCAAGAAA
>NW_006159859.1:4999983-5006329 GCF_000334495.1 Tupaia belangeri chinensis
CAAGAAATACAAAGGACCCCAAATAGAATCAACCAAAGAAGATCTTCTCCAAGACACATTATAGCCAGATTGGCCCAAACCACAAAGTCAGGATACTAAGATTGGCAAGAGAAAAATGGCAAGTTACCTACAAAGAATATCCCATCAGGCTAACAGCAGACCTCTCATCCGAAGGAAAGAATGGGAAAATGTATTAAAAGTGTTAAGGGCAAAGCAATTTCAACCAAGAATACTGTATCCAGCAAGATTATCCTTCATATGGGAAGAAAGGACAAGAACATTCTCAGATACTCAAAACCTGAAAGAATAAGCCAACACCAGACCAGATCTCCAAGAATTTCTCAGGGGGGTGCTATACCAGGAAAATTAAATATGGACACACAGAAATTAGTTCAAAAACTAAGAAAATGACCAATTTAATCATAGGGACAAGTCTGGAGTTGAATATTATATCCCAGAATTTAATTGGGAAGATCGAACCACAACAGAACTTGTACTTTATCTAAGTACATGAGACTAAACTGGTGAAATAGCATTTTATGACTTTTGACTAAAACATTGCTGATTTTCTTCTAGGCTTTGTTGTTAGGTTTTAAGCATTTTTGTCCTGTCTTGAGCTGTCAATAGGTTCATGTACCTACTATTTGAACAGAATCTTAACCTGTTTCCTGGCTTTAAGTTTTAAGCAAAGTTTTTTAGCATTTCTTTGAGCTACTAAAATTAAAACTGCTTTTCTTGAAATTACCAGCTAAACTTCATGTTGAAAGTAGTTAGATTATTTAAGAAATTGCGTGATTGATAAAATGTGGAGGGGGACGGAATGGAAGACAACTATAGATACCAGAGATAGTGTGAGAAGAGGGTGGGAAAGGGCAGAGGGTCAAAAATAGGGGTAAAATATATATTTCCATATCTATCTATGTATCTCTATATATATAAAACTAGAAGTAGAAAATTATTGACAATAACATGCTTGATTAAGCCACCATGCAGCATATTCTGGATGAGAAATCACATTTTGTATGCTGTAACGATGCTTAGAGAATGAATGTAAATGAATTAATTTAAAAAAAAAGTTTCAGAAAAAAAAAAAAAACCTGTTCTTCTTGAAATTAAAAAAAAAATGTATTAAAGTACCTATTTGATGACTGCAGTAAGCTATATAGCCCCAGCTAGGTGCTACTTTATAGTTCATTCATTCTGCTCACTGAGGTTTATGCCTAAAGTCAGACTTGTGTTCATGGATATCTATCTATATATATCAGTAGTGCTTGCTATTGAAAATATTTAGATTAATTAAGATCTTTAGTGAATCAATAAAATCTGGGGGTTAAAAGGCATAGAAAACAACCATGGATACCAGAGACAGTGGGGGAGGAGGGTGGGAGATGGCAGAGGGTGAGAGATAGGGAATCAAGGATAGGGAAAAAAGGCAAAATATTCAGGAAACAAGAAATGGAAAATTATTTGTTGGTGATAACACATATGTTGATGTGCTTGATTGAGCCAATATACAGTGTATTCTGGATGGAAAATAATCGTTTTGTATGCTGTAATGATGCATGGTGAATGAATGTAAATAAATAAATTTATATAAATTTATATTTAAAAAATGTAAAGGTTAACATTTAAAAAAAAACGAATACAGGTATTAAAAACATGAAATTGGTTTACCTTAAGACATTTCAGTTGTTTTGAAAAATAAAAGGATAATTAATGTATTTAACCTTTAAAAGTTTTAACCAAATTTTAAAATTCAATTTCATTTTCTGATATCTTAGGTGTGTGGCGGGGGGGGGGGGGCAGTATTCATTTTTGGTCTTAGGTCTCAGCTCTGTTTGTATTTAAAAAGAAGAGTCAATAAACATTTTCTAAAAAAGGCCAGATAGTAATTATTTGGTCATCAGAAAAGTAATGACATATTTTTATGGTTTTCTATGGAAAAATGTGTCATGACTTTTCTAGCGACCCAGTATTTTAGGCTGTGTAGGTCCTATGGAATTTCCACCCAGCTGCTTTGGGGCAGTTTGTATGGTTGGCCTCAGTTTCTCTGTCTTTTTGTTTGTTTGTTTGTTTTTAATGAAGATGACCTGATAGTTTTGTCTAACTGGAAGAACATGTGAAATACCTATGTATTTACTTTTGTTTTCTCTTTTTAAATATGCTTTTTTTTTTTTTTTTTTTTAATTTGCCAGAGGGCATATACGCTGGCTGGACAGAAAATGAAAAAGCCCGCCTCTCCTTGAGGGATGGTTGTGTTACAATCGTTTCTCCTCCATTTCTCCATCTTTTTAGGATTTTGGACACACACACACCCACGCACATCTGGTATGTTTTCAGGTCCAGAGCTTGAACTGCCCAGTTGACCGTATGAGATCCAGCTGATTATTCAACCACTGGTTTGATCCTAGATATTCATTTTATGATTACAGAAAATAATTTGATTATGTTAAATTTCCTTATTGCTGAGGTTAGTTTTATCTGGGGTCTGGCCATTTGGCATATGAACTCAGTGTTAGAAAGTCTGAATTTAGGTGCTCCATATGCCACTTATTAGACTGATCTCAGATACTCTGAAACATACTCTTAGCAAATTGAGAAAACAGTGTGAATTCTGCCTGCCTCTTAAAACTGTTTAATTATTTTATAATTGAAATAGGGTGGCAGCAGGTGGTGCGGTGGTTAAGGATGCTGGATTCCCACATGGCTGACTGTGGTTCGAGTCCCGGACCTGGCAGCTTGCTTTTTTGCTTTCCCTTTTTCTCTCTCTGGTCAAATTAGATAATTGGGGGAGGGGGATTTTTTACTTTCTGTTTCTGTCTCTCTCTGTCTTTCTGACAAGCACACGTGCCCTATAGCAAAAACCTCTCCAATAATAATAATAATAACAACAATAACAACAAATGGAATTAAATGAATAAATATTAAAAAAAAAAAAGAAAAAGGAGACCAGCAGATGGCATAATGGTCATATCACTGGACACCCATGTAGTAGTGGTTTGAGTACCAAATCCAGCGACTTAAAACTCACACTAGGCACATGTGCATGCCCAAAATCCCAGGAGGAGAATGAAGGAAAAGTGACCACAGTGTGGCCATCCCACCTGGGGAATGATTTTTCAGTTTCTGTCTCTCTGTTTCTCTGGCAAGCACACATACCCTATAGGAAAAATTCTCAAGAAAGAAAGAGAGAGAGAGAGAGAGAGAGAGAGAGAGAGAGAGAAAGCAAGCAAGCAAGCTAAAAACGAAGCTGTAAAACACAAAATAATCTTTAGAAATCATTCTTTCAAGCTACCTGTTTTTATGACTACATTTCTGTTTATAAATTTTATTATAGGATTTTTTAAATTTAAAACTGCTAACCAAATAAGACCAATAATGTTTAGCATACCCCTGACAAGACATTCAATGGCTGGTTATTTGCAGTGGCAATGGCTTTTTCCAACTAGAACTTATACCTATATTTTGATTGTATTATTCTTTTCTTACCAACTCAGTTTGAGATGTTCTCTAGAAAATGATAACCCAGCTTTTAACATAGTGCCTTGCACATAGTAGGCACTCAGATGTTTGCTGACGTATTGCAGGACTTCACTCAGCCTGGGCATCAAAGGTCCCATTTATCTCTCATCTGTAAATACTACGCTTTTATACTTGAAGTATAAAATGATTAGCTTTTCTCCTTTGCTAGTTTGTTACTAAAAAAAAAAAAAAAAAATAGTGGATTCTCAGTTTAATATTTGAATATTTCCCTTCCTGTACCGTGCTTACCGTTTTTTGGATCTTAGTTGATCGTGGTAGCTGAAATCACAGAATGCAAAATCTCAGTAAGAACGACCACTGTGGTATGAATATTCACATTTTAAATGTGTGCCACTTGACACTAAATAATATAAAGTCACTTGCCCAAACTCTAGACAGCCAATAGCTGAAGTAGTTGAGGTTAACTCAGGTCTGATTGCAAACTGCACTCCTTCCCCACTACTTCATTTTACTTCTTCAAAGATGTAGTCATAACTTTTATTAAAATAAGACTCATGGCACTTTAGAAATAGGGTAGGCATGTCAGAGCAAGAGATCTTTCTTAAACATGGAGTTTAAGTTTGTTAGTTCTCTTTTTTTAGGGAGAGGTTTTTGCTGTCGGGCATGTGCACTCACTAGAGAGACAGAGACAGAGAAGCAGAAAGTGAGAAATCATCCCCCCAGGGGGATGGCCACACTGCAGTCCCTTCTTCTCCATTGTCCTCTCAGGATTTTAAGCACACACACATACCCAGGGTTAGTTTTAAGCTGCTGGGTCCTGGACTTAAACCATGGCCAACTAAGTCCAGCAACATAACCATTACACCATCTGTTGGTCCCTGTTTTGTTTATTCTTTATCATCTGCTCAGAGGTGTAAGTTTACTGCTATTAGAGACCTGGAACATATGCCTCAGGACCCAAGTCATGCCATAATTAATTCTTCATAAGTTGATTCCTAGAGGAGCCCCCTCCTTCTTCTTTTGCCTAGAGCCTTCACCTGGAAGAGAAAGAGCCTGTTTCTTTCATTTGGTTTTCCCTTCCCATCCTACACTGGTCTTGCTCAGATTAAGTGTTTGACCACAAGGTAGATAGAAGCTTTTGCTTTTGCTTTTGCACAGGAATATTAAAGATGAGCCATCCAGGGTGGCCATACCCTGAACTAGCAGTTCCTGCCTGCAGTTCCTTGTCTGCTTCCTGACTATGGCAGCACGTTCTGACTACTGCCTCCACTTTTGTGCTGGCTGGGTTCTGCCTTCTTGCCTATTGCCTTCTCGGCTACACTGATTTTAATCACTGGTATTGATCTTGCTAGTGCGATCTGAGTTCATTTTACTATTACCCATTGCTAAGTCATTTGAATATTGGAATTACTCTGTTCCTAGGTAATAGTCCCAGGGTATTTTAACAGGTCTATGATTATTCTTCCTTCCCCAAAGTACACGCTGGTTAAATGTCTAAGAGGTGGGTGAGAGAAGTTCCTAGCGATGTAAGCACCAGCGTAGCACTGATGTGGTGGGTGTATCTCTGCTTCAGTAAGAGCACTTTTGGCCTCATACCAGCATTTGAATTCATTGTGGAAAAATATGTGTCACATTTTGTTTCATGAGGTCTCCATGTCGACACTAATCGAGGCAAAAAATAAGGCAGTGTACTTTCTGTATCTTAAGTCATCTGATTTCATAGTCATGACCAGATTTCACAGAAATGAATGGAGGACTTTGAAGTATCACTTTTCTAGTTAGATTTCCATCTTTCCTGTGTATGTTTAATAGAGCTGGCAGAATGAGAAAAGCCTAAAGGGTCCCCTATCTTCTTTTCCTCCTCCAGTGAAAGGACTTCCTCTCATAGATTAGTGGACAAGGGTTAATAATACCAGTATTCACAGGAATAAAAGAAGAATTGACTAGCACTGAAAGAAATTAGGTGCTACGACGGATGGATTTATCAGAATCATGACTTCTACACTATACAGCCACATTGGGGCCACTTTGTTCATATTTTTTTGCAAAATATACCCTATGTGGCTAAGTGAATATTGTGAAGAATGTTAACTAGCCTGTTTGTAAGTGAACATTGTCTTGGGTTTCATCAAGATAGGTGCTTCGTTAGTACTCAACCCTTTTCTTGCAGCACTACAGAGGTTCTGTCGTTTTGTTACTAGAAGATTGTCTGAAAGCATAAAGAGGTTTTAAAAGCACTCCCAAGCCAAACAGCAGAGATGTCACTTTTTACTCATTGCTCTAAAAAATGCCCTCATCTTGCTATCTTGGAAGCATTTTCAGTGGACACTACTTATAGTGGACTGGTATCAATAATAGGCAGTTCAATGGCAAACTCGGATAAATCAAGTTGGCTGGGGTGCATTGTTTGTATTCATCTGGTTATTTTAAAAGTGCAATCACTCTTTGATCATGCAAGTGATACCATGCAGAAGAAATATAAACTGTCCTTAGATATTACTGTCAAACATTACCAGCTCCACAACATAAGCATAAGCATCACTTCCTGGAGAAAGAAGGTCTTAACTGGTTCATTGGTTTGGGTAAAGGAATTGGGCATGCCCAGCACAACCCATTCTGGGCTTTGGTTTTTTATTTTTTTGTTGAGCTTGTAGGGGAAGCTCTGCTCCTGAGAAGGAGCTGCACTGAGTGCATGTGACTATGTAGATAACTGCCTCAGGTTCAGAGGTGGAACATTGGGAACCCTTTGTGATCATACATATAAGCTGCATTGTCCAGTCGTATATTGATATTTTTATCTTCCTATTTCTTACTCTTCTGTACTCCCATCCATCCGTACCTCTCTAACTCTCTTCTCTTTCCC
>NW_006159859.1:5006926-5013031 GCF_000334495.1 Tupaia belangeri chinensis
ACTTCCTCTCCCCTTCTCCACCCTCCCTCTTGCTTTCATCTTATACCTATTTTTTTTTTTGAGAGGTTTTCGCTATAGGGCGCATGCGCTCACCAGACAGAGAGAGACATAGAGAACAGAAAGCGAGAAATCACCCCCCAGGGGGGATGGTCATGCTGCAATCCCTTCTCCTCCATTCTCCTCTCGGGATCTTGGGCACACATGCCCAGCGTGAGTTTTAAGCCACCGGGTCCGGGACGCGAACTGCAGTGGACTACGTGGGAGTCCAGCGACATAGCCATTACGCTAACTGCTGGTTCCCTCCATCTTATACCTTTTCCCTGTTGCATTCAGAAGGAAAGATAGAGTTAGTTTGTGGATCCCTCCCCAAAACAGGTTTTTTGTTTTGTTTTGTTGTCTTTTTGTTTCTCATGAGAGGTTGTCTTTTTTTTTTCTACTATTGTAGTTCTTCAAATATTCTGATTAGTAATTCTGTCGATTATATTTATCACACATGTCCCCTGCCAGTCCTGTTGCTTGTCATTACACTTTGATTATGTCCTATGTGGTCTATTGTTATAGGACGAGCTTTCATTTTAACGTAATCAAATTTATCAGTCTTTCCCTTTATAGTTTGTGGTTTTTATGTCTTCTAAAGAAATCCTTCTGTGCAAACAAAATCATTTTTTCTATTTAATGCTTTAATTCAAAGGCATTATCTTTTATATTTAGATCTTTAATCAATCTGGAGATTTTTTTTACCTAATATTCATTGTTGCCGTAAACAAACTCAAACATCTTTTCATACAGGTATGTACAGTCTCATACGGAGGTTACTGTACTTTAAAGAATTTCTTCCACTCTTCTCCCCGGGAGATTTTTGCTGTAGGGTGTGTGTGCTCAGAAGGGGGACAGAAAGAGACAGAGAAACCAAAAGCAGGAAGTCACCTCCTGGGGAAATAGCCATTCTGCAGTCTTCTCCTCCATTCTCCTCTTGGGATTTTAGGCATGCATACATGTGAGCCCAGTGTGTTTCAATCCGCCAGGTTCAGGACTCAAGCCATGCTCGGCCATGTTTGAGTCCAGCAACATAAGTATTACACTACCTGCTGACCCCAAATTAAATTTAATTATATTTTAAATAAAATAGAATGTAAAAGTCAGTGTCTCAGTCTTGTACTAACCATATTTCAAGTGCTCAGTAGCCATTGTAGTCGATGGTCTCTCTATTCAACAGTGAGATATGGAACATCTCTATCACTGCAGAGAGGAGTCTTTGGTGGTTCCCTAGAGTCTTTAATCTGGTCTCTATTCTTAGTGAACTTTGATTCCAACTTCTCTCCTCCTGATCCACTACGAGTGTTGAAAGTACAGCTAGCTTTTTATCTCCTAATAACTTCTTCCAGGAGTTTCAGCTGCTCCCAAGTAGAAAACTGCCCCAGATACAGGACTCACTCGACCAGGGCACCTCAAAACGTTTGTGGGAAAATGGAGTTTACTCTGATATTTTAAAATTGTATAATGTATGCATACTTTTTTATAATACACATTTTCCATGAACTCTGTGAGGACCCCTTATTTGGTCCTTTCTTCTGTCAGATCTGTGCTCTAATTTTACCTGTTAGTTCTGATCCCTTCAATTATTAATAGATTTTTTTCTTCAGTATTTGTGGTTATTCTGAACAGGAGTGTTTGTTCAAATGATCTAGACCCCTTTATCTGAAATGTAATGCCCATGTTCACACTTAAATTCTTTAAACTTTACTTATATAAAAATTCAATTTTGAGGCCAGCAGGTGGCGTAGTGGTTAAGGTGCTGAACTCCCACAGCAGTTCGAGTCCTGGACCTGGCAGCTTGCTTTCTCCCCACCTCCCCCCCACCCCCAGTCTCTCTCTGGTGAGTGCATGTGCCCTATAGCAAAATTTAAAAAAATAATATCTAAAAATTGAAAATATGTAATTCTTATACCCTTAACTTTGAATCTAATCTACCCTATTTGAATGAAATACATTTGATGTTCAAAGGAATACATTTTTTCCCTAAACCTAAATCTAGTTTTTTTTATTCCACTTTTGATTTGGCTGATCTATCAAGTAAATAAACATCTCTATCTTAAAATATGTCATATTGAGCATTAACTCTAAACATAAATTATAAAAGAATATTTGCTTTATGTATCTAAGGTAGTACTATGAATAAATAAGCCTAGGCTTTATCTGAAAAAGCACATTGTTCATTTATTTTTATATGTTTTGCTTGCTCAATCATTGAATACCTTTTAATTCTTTTGAGAATACCAGTAAACTCCATGTGAATACGAGAAGTCTTGGAAACCTGAAGCTCCTAGTAAAAACTTTGCTGAAACATGATTTTGTGGGACGAACCATAAACTTTGCAGATTAACACAGTGAGAACAACCCAACGTGAAGCATTAAACTGCCTGATACTGATTTCAATAAGGCTATTGTTAATGCAAAAACACATTAACATCCTTCGTACTACCAACTTTAAAATAAACTGTCCAGATTTCAGTTTACCCAAAAAGTATGTGGGAAATTGAAAAGAATCTACTTAAAGTTTCTGTTTTTAAAACTCCCTGCTGTACAAGATTTTATATATTTATCCAATTGAAATGTTCACCTACATTTTTTCTAACGAAGACCTAAATGAAGTAATATACAGAATGTAAGATTGCAGATAAACTATTATTGCAGGTTATTCCTAATAAACTTTTAGTTGAAGAATTTTATAACAAGGTTCATTTTTTTTAAAGCATCACAGACAAGAGAAAACCATGATACTCATTTAGTAGCCAGTGAATAAATGATAACATTTCAGAGCATTTGATAGGCCGAACCTCATAGCAAAGCTGTTCTCTGGTATGTGGTTCTCCAAAAAATTCACTAGGTCAAAGTAAAAGCGAATGAGATTGGTATTAACATCTAACATGTAGTGTACTTTTTTATTTCTTACTCAAAACGTGGAAAAGAACATAAAGTACAAAATTGTATTTTTATCACAATTTAAGCTAGAGTTCGACATCTTTAAAATATGCCTGAAAAATTAAAAGTATAGAAATGTCATCACTTACAAAAGGAAAGGGGAAAAAGAATCCCACATGTATAGTTTATCTCAATCATTTCTAAAAACAGACCACACACAAACATTTATTTTTAGGCCAGGAGAGCTTTGAAATATAAAAGAGAGGGGGGGAGACTTCATGGCATCTGAACTAATGTCCCTTGTGTATTGAAAGGAAAGGTACAGTATTATAAGGCAAGTATTCTTCCCTAAGTCTCTCAGTTTACTCTCTTCTGTTTCCTAGAGTGAGAAAGTAATTCGTTCTCTAGGTTTTATTAAGCAACAACTTGAAATGACTTTAATCATCTGCTTGCCTGGTATAGGAATAGTAATAGCAGGGAGAAAGCAAGTTTGATACAAGGCTAGAGAAAAACTCATTGAAACCTCAGTTCAGTGGTATTTTTACAATACCCTTCCTTTGGATTTCATTATATATTACATAAAGGGTGTGTGTGTGTGTCCCCACTTTGTTTGTTTGTTTGTTTGTTTGTTTCTTTCTTTCTTTCTTTTTTTTAATTATCCATTCATTTTCATTTGGCCAGAGAAAGACATACACACAGAAGGAAAGGGAGAAAGCAAGCCACCAGCTTTGGGACTTGAACCATTGTTGGCCGTGGTGGAGTGTCCAGTGCCTTAACCACCATGCCACCTGCTGCCACCCCCTTTTAATTTGCCAGAGGGCATGTGTGCTTACTCAGGGGGTGATAGAGGAAAGCACACCCCCCCGCCCCAATTGGGTATGATCAAGCTATAATCCCTTCTCCATTTGTCCAGCCTGTTAGGATTTGGGAAATGCTCACATATGTGCCTGGTGGGTTTTTTAAGCCCACAGGGCTGTGACGGGAAGCGAGCAGTTGACCAAGTAACATCTGGCTCCTTTAACCACCAGGCCACGGGGCCAGTCCAAGGCATTATTTTAGTTTCTGTTTTGTTTTTTAATTTGCTAGGGGTGCACATGTGCTTGCCAGCAAGAAACAGAGAGGGAAAGTAAGACAGCACACCCCATGCCACAATGCCTTCTCCATTTTTCCTTTGGGGATTTTAGACATGCATACACATGTGCCCAGCATGTTTTTTTTTCAAGCTCCCAGGTCCAGGACTCAAACCGCACTGTTGGCCATGTAGGATCCAGCCACCTTAACTATTAACCACGCTCAGCTTGGCCCCCAAAACATAGATTTGGGGACCAGCAGTTGGTGTAACGGCTGCATCGCTGGACTCCTATGTAGTCGACTGTGGTTTGAGTCCCGGACCTGGTGGCTTAAACTCATGCCGGGTGCATGTGCATACGTGCCCACGAACCCGAGAGGAGAATAGAGGAGAAGGGATTGTGGTGTGGCTATCCCCCCTGGGGGGTGATTTCTTGCTTTCTGTCTCTCTGTCTCTGTCTTTCTAGTGAGCGCACACACCCTATAGCATAAACCTCTCAAAAAAAAACATAGATTTGTGCAAACCTATCTTAATGAGTTACATGAAATCCCTCAAATCTAATTTCAAAAAGATATAAAAGAAATTAGATATAAATCTAATTTCAAAAAAATATGTCAAAGACAAGTCAACTTTATTTCTCATCCTTCTGATCTTACACTTAATTCATCCTCCTTGTTTCTAAAATGTCATATGGTGACTTTAGTTAACCAAGTTGACAAAAGCGTAATTGCCATGTGTCTCTCATAACCAAGATGTGACCATCAAGTAAAAAGAAAAGAAATAAATTCATTGAATCATTTCGTATTATGTAGAGAAGACTTGATTCAAAATGTTCTCTTGTCTGCATTATTTGCTATCTTTAGAATGCAGTCTAGATTATGTTGAAGCTAATTTATTGATGATACACACCAAAATTTATCACAAGCAAGGCTCTATAAGGTTAGTATTAGAATTTCTTTCTCTCTCTCCTCTCTCTTTCTTTCTTTTTATTGCCAGAGGGTACATACCCTTGTCAGAGAGAGAGAACATCCCCTAGTGGGGTGAGGTCATATCACAGTCCTTTTTCCTCCATTTCTCCATCCCATCAGAATTTGGGGTACACATACACACACTCGGTGTATTTTTCAATCATCAAAGCCTGGATTTGAACTGAGGAGGGCTATCTGGAGCCCAACTTTCTGTATATAGTACTTAACCACTGTGTTAATGGGGATCACCTCTCAAGGTTTTTTCTAAAGCTGACATAAATTGTTTAAAATTTTCATTAACAAAAACATCAGATTCAAGTTAAAAGTTAGTGATTACAGGGCCAGCAGGTGGCATGGTGGTTGAGGGACTGGACTCTCACATGGCCACCCATGGTTCTAGTACCAGTCCTGATAGCTTGCTTTCTCATTCTCCTTCTCTCTCTCTGTTTCTCCTTGGTCAAGTCAAATAATTAATAATAATAATAATAATAATACGTAAAATTAAATAATTACTTTAAAAAGTTAATGCTTGCTAGATGAAAAAATCTCAGTTGTGGATGTTTCAAAATATAGTGCATGGAGGGAACCAGCAGTTAGCGTAATGGCTATGTCGCTGGACTCCCACGTAGTCGACCGCGGTTCGTGACCCGGACCCGGTGGCTTAAAACTCACCCCGGGCGCGTGTGCATGCGTGCCCAAGATCCCAAGAGGAGAATGGAGGAGCAGGGATTGCGGCGTGACCATCCCCCGTGGGGGGTGATTTCTCGCTTTCTGTCTCTATGTCTCTCTCTGTCTGTCTGGCGAGTGCACGCGCCCTACAGTGAAAAATCTCTCAAAAAAAAAATATATATATAGTGCATGGAGATATGAATTTCTGCATTTATAGATAGCATTTATGTTTTAAAATCTAGATTATAAAACTGATATAAAATTCAGATTTAGCAAAATACTTAAAATAGATAAGAATCTTAATCCTCTGTGAAAACTAAAAGCAAAGCAAAGCCCACATAACATTTCTTTTGGTGGTGATCTACATGGTATTAGGTCTCTGTGTCCCTTAGTCATCCTAGGTAGAGCCTCGTTCCAGTAACTCTTTCTGCCAGTATTGGTGGCAGTAGTCAGTCTGACCTGAAAAGAAACTAACAA
>NW_006159859.1:5013062-5028553 GCF_000334495.1 Tupaia belangeri chinensis
CACTCTTTCAACCTGGGAGTATGGATTCTTTCTTTCACCAGCCCCAGTTCCCTGTACAGCCCCACCAAGAGACTTTGCGTATCTAAAAATGCAGAGTACCTCTTTCGTGTGTAAGCCAATTGTATTCTTTAAGTGCTAAGTGACTTAGCCTGGTTTCCCTGGGCATTTTACACGAAAGTAAAAAGCACAGTTTTTTTCCACATTGTGGCCATTACTTCTAAACTTCAAAGAATTTCATATTAGACCAGCAGGTGGCGTGATGGTTAAGGCACTGAAATCCCACATGACTGACCATGGTTTGAGTCCCAGTTCTAGTGGCTTGCGTTCTCACTTTGTTTCTCTTTTGCATGCATGCTCATCATGCACGTGCCCGTGTTCTATAGCAAATTTTTCAAAAAATAATAAAATTAGTTTTTAAAAAAGAATTTCATATGATGTATGCTTTAATAGAATCTTGGTTTACTTGTTATTTGTTGGTCAAGTACTAGATAGGAAGATTAGATAACGAAGAATAAAGTTACCAATTTCCAAGACTTTCCAAGGTCATTACAGCTTAATAGTATTAGAACAAGGTCACTGAACTTCCCATCCCCAGCAGTGGGAAGATTCTTGTCACAGGTCTCTTATTGTTCATAAATTTCAATAGTAGGAGTCATTTTTCTAGCCATTCAAAGGTCTCTACTAAAGATAATACACTTGAGTAAAATGAATTGGAAAAGATTATTAATAATTTTAGGTAAGAATAATACCTATAGTTGAAAGCAGATGTTTTCTTTGTTTTTGTTTTATTTTACTGCCAGAGAGGTATGTGTGCTTCCCACAGACAGAAAACACCCCTCATTGGTGCATGGCCACACCACAGTCCCTTATCCTCATTTTCTCCATCTTGTCAGGATTTGGAGCATGCATGCACATGCACCTGACATGTTTTTCAAGTCACTGGGGCTGGGATTTGAACCACTTTCAGCTATGTGAGATCCAGCTTCTTTAACCTCTTCTCTATGAGGGTCAACTAAAGAAGAAGATGTCAGTATTTATAGTTGCTTTAAATGAATATGTGTCTTCCTCTTGTTTTTTTGTTAGAATGTATAAGCAAAAGTAATAATGAAGTCTCCATCATTTAAAATGATTGTTTAAAACCACTGAGTTTATGGACCAGTAGATGGCTTAGTGGTTACGTCACTAGACTCCCACATGGCCAACCACAGCTCAGGTCCCGAATTTGGTGACTTGAACATCACGCCAGGTGCGTGTGTGTGGGCGCCCAAGACCTGGGAAGAGGATGGAAGAGAAGGGATTGTGGTGTGACCATTCCCCCAGGGGATGATTTCTCACTTTCCCTCTGTCTGTTGGTCTCTGTCTTCCTCTGGAGAGCTCATGCACCCTAAGGCAAAAACCTCAGGTGGGGGTGGGGGGCAGTGAACTTATATACTTTACATTCACCTCGCCTGAGTTTATTGTAAGTAGCCTAAGACATTCAAAGTAAATATTACAGCCCACCCGAGATTAGCAAGTGCTAAAATTGACTTGCGCTTTTCCATATATTTTTATATTACATTCATCCCTCAATATCTTCAGGGGACTGGTTCCAGGAAAACCACCCTCTACCAGACCCCTGTACTCCTGCACTTTAATTCATGTGTGTTCAAGCTTTTTACCATAGGCTTTCTCTATATGCAGGTTCTATACCTGTGGATGTGGAAGAAAATTGATCCACATTACTTGAATTTGCAGATGCAGAACTCATATCCTTGGACTTACTGTACTGGTTAGATAATATTGTAGAATAAGAGAAGAGTATGAGAAGGAGGAAGATTAGGGAATGTGTTGACATTTGTAAGGATTAGAATCTAGAAGATTGGACATGAACTGAAATTCTGGAGCTTCTGGAGGTATGTGACGTAACAGGCAAAGCACAACATGAAGTTAATACTTGTAGATTCCGGTGCAGTATGTAATAGTGGTACATGAGTTGTAGAGAGGGAAAGTCAAGAGCTGAAGGCTCCTTCTTAAGCCCATTGATGAAGGTCTGGTGGTCTGGGGAAGTGAATCTAAGTATTGGTGTAGAGAGCTCTTGTTTAACTTTTAGAGGAGGTCCAGCTCCTCCACTTTAAGTCTGTTCCTTGATCCCTATAGACTCTGTATGATTTAGACATCTGGCTCAGTAAATAAAGATGTTCCTTGATTTATGATGGGGTTCTGTCCTGATAAATCTGTTGTAAGTTAAAAATATCAGAGTCAAAAGTGCATCTAATACACCTAACTCTCTGGCCTTCATAGCCTACCTTAAACTAGCCTACCTTAAACATGATCAGAACACTTAGGTTAGCCTTCAGTTAGTTAGGGAAAAGAAAATCTGAAAGCCTCAGCCAACAAAGTACACTGTAGCATGCTAGTCGTTTACTATCAAGATTGTGCAACTGCCTGGAGTAATGTTAAGATTATGTTGTACAACAGGACTTCTATGCAAATTGAACTTGAAAATTTAGAGGACCCAAGTGATTTTGAGAGTCGCCGATAGCATCATTGCTTCAAATTTATGAAAAAAAATACAGAGGTAATGAAAGAGACTAATATATAGCTCTCAGTAAATAATGCCACATTAATTTGTCCTTATTAAAATGCTTGATTTGAGATAAATATTGTCATAAACACTAGATTTAATCAGTTGTAACGTCTTTTCAAAGATAATACTCCAAGTTCTAGTGTTTCATCAGTTGTCTGTCTTACATATCCAAAGCTGCTTAAGATTCACTAACTCTATGGCAAAATATATAAAAATGTCTACCTTCCAGTAGTTCTTATTTTGTGTGAAATATTAGCCTAAACTGGGATTTGATTTTCATCTAAACTAAATTTTTAAAGATGGCTATTTATAGTATATACAAATCAACAGACATTGTTTTAAGAAAGTGAAAAACAAATTTAGATTCCATTGCATAGCATAGACCCATTTATTTAATTCTGTTCTTACCTCTTTCCTTTGTTCTTCTTAATTGATAATGTAGAACAATTCCTTATTTTTTCCTCTTTTCCAAATTTCAAGGTAAGAGATATGTAGCAGTTCATGTATTATTATTTCAAAGTTGAATTTAAGTTCACAGGGCTTTAATGCACCCAGACTGTGAGTAAAATGAAGAAATAAAACCCTGGTGCTGATTGCTGTGTTGCAAAAGGGAAGTCCATATTCTCTGTGTTAACATGTTTCCTGACACTTCATACAATATTCAAAATTGCAAGGGAGTACTTGTATCAATTTTCTCCACTTTTCCTGTACATTATCTATACCAAGGGAACTTAGTGTTTAGAACAGCAGTTTGTGCTACTTACCAGTGTATTTTGTGAAACAGTCTTTATAGATAATGAGTTGACAAAGCTGAGAGTTCCTGAGGGGCTGCTGCATATGTATATTTAATCTGTTAACATTTCTCTGAAGAGAAAAGTGCTGTTTGCCCATGGCTGCCCAGTGGGGCGTGCTCCTGTGCATACCACAAGTTTAGCCTTCCATTGGCCTTGCTCTGGGTTTGCAGCGGCTCCTCTCATTGTTTGAGTTTGGTTGCACTGAGAAAGCAAGCCTGTTACCCATTGTAAAAGAAAGTGCTTGTCTAAGCACGTTGCATGTTGGCAGTTTAGAGGCTGCTCTTTCACTGTCTGGAACTTGGACAACTTTTTAACCTCTCCAAGGCAAGGTAGCCATGACAAGGTGTCAGTTACTTTCAAAAAGTAAATAAATCACAGGCTTTGAGTTTCAGTACAATAATAAAGATCCAATGTCCTCACATGAGTTTCTCATTCCATGATTTTGAATCATATTTTTTTGTGGTTTATGTTCTACCTTCAAAGTAAAACTTTTTGAAAAATATGGATGAGGGAGCCAAGTACCCTGAGAGGAAGATTATTAATTCACAATGAAAGGACAATGAGTTAAATTTAATATACTGAGATAAAGAACAAAAAAGTTACAGCTATATCTGAATTTAACCTTCCTTGCTTATTTTCTTTACCAAGTCAGGAAATACCAGTATAGCTGTAGTGTGAGCATCCTTATATTTGAGAAAGTAAACTTTAAATGTTACAGATACTTTGTAAGCAGTTAGACACTTATTGCAAGTTCACTTGAGGCTTATGAATTTCCATTAATAATTCTAAATTTACTCTATAGACCAGTACCTTACAAATGGACAATATGGAGAGAAGAGTCTTGGTAATCTGTATTTACCAGGTTCTGTTCCAAACCCTTAGTATTTTTCAGAAAAGCAGTAAAAACACCCATCATGAATTGAATAATCCTGAGTTAATCCTGAGTCACAAATGATATAAAAAGAATGAATAAGAATACAAAATAATGATAACATACATACAGTAGATGAAAATACAGTCTTCAGCTGATTGAAAAGCATAATAAGATTGCTAACACCTTTTCTGGAATCTGTTTTCTTTTGCAGTTCCTCCTAATATCCCTTGGCTCATGGCCCTTCCCCCATCTTCAAAGCCAGTAGTGTTGCATCTTTGTGCCATGTTTTCATAGTCACATCTTCCTCTGGCTAACTTTCTTGGGCTTTCCTCTTCCACTTCTAATCCTTACGTCGCTTGATGTGACGTGACATGACGTGACGTGACGTGATTACACTGGGCCCACCAGGATAATCTTCCTATTTGATGAGTAGCTGATTAGCAGCCTTAATTTAATCTGCAATACTAAGTCCCTTTTGCCATTTAAAGTAACATATTCCTGGGTTCCGGGGATTAGGATATAGGCATCTTGGGGGTGGGAGGTATTTTTGTGTTTATTGCACATGATAAATTCATGTTTAGTTTGATTTTCCAAAAGCTGGTAAACTGTCTTCCAGAGTGGCGTATCATTTTATATTCCCACATACAATGTATGAAAAATCTAGTTTCTCTACTTTCTTGCCAGCACTTGGTGTTCTGTAGGCACGTGGTGATATCTTGGTGTTTTAATTTGCATTTCCTTAATGGTTAATGATTTTGAATTGTTTTTCATATGCTTGTATATCAGCCATATTTCTTCTTTGGCAAAATGTCTGTTCATGAATTTTACCAATTTTCAAATTTGATTGTTGTTTTACTCTTACATTTCAACAGTACTTCAAATATTTCTAAATTCGAGTCCTATGTTACAGATGTGGTTTGCAAATATTTTCTTTCAGTCTGTAGTTTATCTTTTTATCCTCTTTTGTTTTCTTTTAAATTTTGCCAGAGGGTACCCGCTCTCACCAGAGAAAGAGAGAGACAGGGAAAGTGAGAAGGCATCTCCCCTCACCCCCACACACCCCATAGGGGACAGTCATGCCACAATCCTGTCTCCATTTTTCCTTTCAGGATTTTGGGCATGCACACACACAGGCCTGGCATGTTTTTCAAGCTGCCAGGTCCAGGACTTAAACCACACGTTGGCTATGTGGGACCTAGGCACTTGAACCACCACACCACGGGCTGGCCCTTTTTATCCTCTTACACAGAATCTTTTGCTTTATGGGAAAGTTTATAAAATCCCATTTCTTGCCTTTTTTTGAGTGATGCCATATACTTCAATCATGAATATCTCAGAGTTTATAAATAAAATTTACATGAGACAGTAAAGTCATTACTTAAAGCTGTGTTCAGATAACATTTTGTGTTTATTTGAATGCATTTTGAGTTGAACTAGTTCTTCCAAGTTTTCAAGAGTCATTTTTTAAACTTTCGGGAATGTCGTCAGTAAGTTCTTAAATAATCAGTAGCTATGGTATGAATATTATTTACAGTAGAAATTGCCGTTCACTACAAGTCAGTGCTTCTCCCACAGTGCCATTACCAGAGAGTGAGTATTTAAATATCTATCAACAGTGCACTGGTGACACTAGGAAAAGAATGATCAAGATAGTGAGATTCTTATTTCTTTAAATCAGCGCCCATTGAGTTATTTATCATAAATAAATTTGTTAGGGTATTCTTTTCACCAAATTATAATATTTGCTTTACATTATTTTGCTATTTTATTTTTATTATTTGTGTTTTATCAGTTTTGTCTCATTCATGATTGGAATTTTCCAGGCAGTACTGTGGTATATCAACAGTATGGTGTAGATTAGACCTTAAACTTCAGAATTAAATCATCTTAGTTAAATCCCACTCAGTTTGACCCTGGAAATATTGTTCCATATGGTAGTAATAATACTTCATGGATTATAAAGCATTTATAAATGATGTTTATAAAACATTTAACGTATGTCTGTAAGTGTTAACCGTTATCTCATTATAACCATTACATGATTAATTTGTATAGGGCAAGCCTTTCATCATCACAGCAAATTAAAATACCTTTATAGTATCCAGGCATCCTTTGCCCAACATAACATCCTGGAAAATCAAATGTCCTACTTGAAACCATTCACCAGGCACCCATTTCCCAAAATCTCCAACCAGTTTCCTAAAATGAAGCTAGATACAGTGAAGTATCTTTAAAGTTGCAAATATTATGTTTGGTTAAACAGTATGTAAACAATGGCTTCCTGAAGACCTAACAATCAAATCTGACTTTAAGAAACAGTTGCTTAGTTGACACTCAGAAGGCTTTCCAAAATGTCTCCACTTGAACTGACCTTTCACCAGTCATATTTGGAATGTAACATGAAACTTTACCCCCGTAAGTCCCCTTGTTTAAAATGTTGTTTGAGGAATGTAAGTATAAATGTTTCTCTGTATAAACATCAGCTAGAAAATGTTGAATTAGGAGGCATATATGCCCTGCATTGTGGGTGATAAAACCAAGGGCTTTCTGTCAGGAGATGTTAGCCAGGGAGACGGCCCAGGTGTGCGTTTTCGTATGTTCTGGGTTACTTAGCAGATAAAGCCGAATATAACTAACAAGAAAGCACCTGGTCATCCTGCATGTGTTCCTAATGTTCTTATTTAATTTCCAACTACTCATTGAGGAAATGGAGGTTCAAAGACTTCAAATTAATTTTACAAAGCTACATAGCTCTACAGTTTTTTTTTTTTTTTGGAGAGATTTTCACTGTAGGGCGCTAGCGCTCGCCAGACAGACAGAGAGAGACATAGAGACAGAAAGCGAGAAATCACCCCCCAGGGGGGATGGTCACGCCGCAATCCCTTCTCCTCCATTCTCCTCTTGGGATCTTGGGCACGCACGCACACGCGCCCGGTGTGAGTTTTAAGCCACCGGGTCCAGGACATGAACCGCGGTCGACTACGTGGGAGTCCAGCGACATAGCCATTACGCTAACTGCTGGTTCCGCTCTACAGTTTTTGAGTAGGAATCCAAATCAACTTCAGTTGGTGGTATCCATAAACAGCTGTTAGAAAACTTGAAAAGCAGCAAGGTAAACATTGAAGACAGATCCAGTATTATATTGTTTTAGATCAGTATTGCCTTAGAGTAAATACCCTGTCTGCCCATTCTGTTCCTACGGAAAATGTTGATCGCTGTCTCCAGATGACAGTTTACAGAGTCTTTCTTTCTACTCTCGCAGTAGCTTTTTCTGTTATGCTCAACAATTGGCTAGCCCTAGTTATATTTTTCACTTTTTTTTAAAATAAATGCTTCTGAAGTCAGTATTTGCTTCACAAGAATGAATAAAAAGTTTTGGGAAGTTTGCTAGGAGCTATTTGCTCTTGTTTATTTCATGAAATCAAATGAAAAATTAGACATTGTTATATTGGGTTGTCGGGAAAGTCATGACACATTTTTGCCTAGAAAAGCATAGAAAAATATGACTTTCCTGATGGCCTAATACAATTCATTTACTGAATAAAAAGTCAAAAAAATCTTTCAGTGTGGCTGTTGAACCAAATATACCCTAACTGCCAGCCTGCTCAAAGTGTAAGGTATTGACGCATAGTGGATAAATTAGTGAAGAAGAAAATCAATGACAGGTGAACCATCCTGGAGGAATCTATTGAAAATTAGCTACTGGCCCATTTTTACATCAACTATTTTGGATAAAAGCAATAGGATATTCTCACACATATTTAGTTATCTTCTGGCCATGCTGTTTTCTGGGTAGCACTCAAATTACTCTCAGTTTTATTTCTATAAACCAGCAGTGAACATCCTGAAAATGAAATAAGAAAATTCCATTTACACTACCATCCAAAAGAATAAAATGCCTAGTAATAAATTAACTCAAGGAAGTGAAACACTTGTACACTGAAAACTGGAAAGTATTCCTGAAAAAAATTAGAGACCTAAGTGAGTGAAAAAGCATCCTATGTTCATGACTTAAAAGACGTATTACTATTATTAAGATGGTGTTGGCCAAAGTAATCTGTAGGTTCACTGTAACTCTATCAAAATTCTGATAACATTTTTTGCAGAAATGGAAAAGCCAATCCTCAAATTCATATGGAATGTGAGGAGCCCAGAGTAGCCAAAACAATATTGGAAAAGGAGAGTGAAGTTGGAGGACTCATACTTCCCGATTTCAAAACTAACTGTAAAGTCACACACAAAAGTTTGATACTGGCATAAGGGTACACTGTATGTTGATCAGTGGAATAGAATTAGAGTTGAGAAATAAACCCATAAATATATGGCAAATTATTGACTTAAGGTGCCAAGACTATTAGAAGATAAAATAGACTCTAACTGGTAGTGCTCAGAAACCAAATGCAGAAAATAAAGTTGGACTACCTGACACCATATTAAAGCAAAACAAAGCAAAACAAAAACCTCCAAATGGATTAATGACCTAAATGTAATAGTTGAAATCATAATTATAAAACATTTAGGAAAAACTGTGGGGCTAAAATTTTTTGTTTTTTAAGGTTTTTGCCACAGGTCATCAATCCATCTAAAGATCAGATATTTCATCTTAGATCTCAAGTATATTTTAAATTTAGTTGAAAGGGAATATTTCGACAGAACAAGGGCTCATTTCACCTCTGGGCATAGCACATGTCATTTCATTCAGTATTCAGGCGAATACAGTTATCCACTACCTCAAAGGAACCAGTAGTGGATCCAGTGAATATTAAACGTGGGATTTTTGTCACCTTGTGGAAATGACAAATAATGGAAAGAACATTTGGTACTCTAAGAAGAGCTGTTGCTGCAGCTGTAGCTGGGATTGCTTTCTGAAATATCTCAATTGTGGAGGCTTCTACTCTGTCATCAAGGCTTTGTACTAAGTCATTTGGGCAATGCCTGGCAGAGCATCACTCCTGACAACCAGCGTTCTAGGTAGAAAAGGAAGTTCCTTGCCAGCAATTCCACATTATATCACCACAGTTTGATGGATAGATTATTTTTGCAGAAGTAGAGAAGGGATTGTGTCATGGCTGTCCCCTCGGGGGGTTGATTTTTCACTTTCTGTCTCTCTCTTTGGCAAATGCATCCTATAGCAAAAATCTCTTGAAAATAAATAAATAAATAATCCTTTTCTGGACCAGCTGTATAGCTCAGCAGTAAGTGTTATCCACAGGGATTTGGATCTCATGTGGCTGACATTTAT
Source organism: Tupaia belangeri chinensis (assembly GCF_000334495.1). NCBI lineage: Eukaryota > Metazoa > Chordata > Mammalia > Scandentia > Tupaiidae > Tupaia > Tupaia belangeri. The sequence continues at coordinate 5,022,539 of NW_006159859.1, forward strand.
TCAGATCCCAGCCCAGCAACTTGAGAAACACTTCAGGCAGGTGTGCATACATGCCTAGAATATTTTTAAGGATTATTTATTTAATTTAATTTTATTCATTTATTTATTTTAATTTGACCAGAGAGAGAGAGAGAGACAGGAAAAGTGAGAAAGCAAGCCACCAGGTCTGGGATTCGAACCACAATGCCACCTGCTGGTCCTCCATGCCTAAAATCTTCACGGGATGGAAAATTGGAGAAAAAGGACTGCGGCATGACCACATCCCACGGAGGGGTGCTTTCTCTCTCTCTCTCTTTCTCTTTTTTCCTTTCTTTCTGGAGTGCACATGTGCCACCTGGCAATGATCAAAAACAATCTTTTTTGACTGGATGTTATCTGCTTTTTTTATTATAATACCTTTCTTTTTTAAGTTTTTGCTATAGAGTGCATGCACTCTCAGGAGAGAAAGAGAGAGAGAGAGACAGAAAGGGAGATAGTGAGAAATCACTCTCTTCCATCTCCCCAGGAGGGCTGACCATGCTGCATTCCGTTTTCCTCTGTTCTTCTCTCAGGATTTTGGGCACGCATGTACATGCACCTGGCATGGTTTTCAAGCTACCGAGTCTAAGACTAGTACTGTGGTTGGCTATGTGGGAGTCCCCCTACCATGCCACCTGTTGGATACAGGACACATTATTAAAGACTTAATATCATGTAAATGTAGAAATATAAGTCAGACATTCTGTTTCGTTTTAATTAACTTTAGTAATCACAATTTTAAAATAGTACTCATTCTTCTGTTTTCTTTGAATATTAAAAATACATATAGTGATTTCATTCCCTAAATCCAGTTGAGAGCTGAATCTATTAAGATTGACTTACCTGATTTGCCCACTTTTCTATGGATCTAATTTTACTTTTAAAGATTGTTGTGGGTGTTTTAGTGATTTCTAAGACTTTGTTTGTACAATAATGTTTGGAATGTTTGAGCTGGGGCCAGCAGGTAGCGTAGTGGGTAAGGTGTTGGACTTCCACATGACCACGATTCAAGTTCCAGGCCTGGCAGCTTGAAAATCACACCAGGTGCATGTGCATACATCCCAAAATCCGGAGACAAGAATGATGGAGAGGGTAATGTGGCAGAACCATCTCCCCTGGGGGGAGGGGTGATTTATCACTTTCCCTTTACCTCTCTCTGGCAAGCACACATACCCTGTGGTTTAAAAAAGAGAGAGAATGTTTAAACTAAAGACAATCCTAAATATCATGGCCCAGTCTTTCTTCTCTTACAAATAAGAAAGCTGAAGCTCTGGAGTAAAGTTAGCATCTTTGCTAAGGTCACACAATGGCTGAAAATAGGCCTGTAGATGTGAACATCAGTCTATGACTTGATCTTATCTTTTTTCTTAAAAAAAAAAAAAGATATCACAATGCTTCCTACCATTTACTTCCTGTCCTTTGCTCTTCTTTCCAAAAGTGCATCTTGGATATTCTAGATGAATTACTGTTTTTCCTACCCTCCCTCCATATCCATCAAAGAAAAATTTCTAATTAACATTCCCTCTTTGCCTCTAGGGATATGCATTGCCTGAATGAATCTCTAAATGGCATGGTCACATAGTGTAACAAGATGAAAGGATCATTCTAATGTCAGAGGAACTGTTTGAGGGGCCAAAGGGCTACTTATGTGGAAGCTGTTTTGTCAGGAATTGACCCTCAAAAATTGGAGAAAAAGGACTGCGGCATGACCACATCCCACGGAGGGGTGCTTTCTCTCTCTCTCTCTTTCTCTTTTTTCCTTTCTTTCTGGAGTGCACATGTGCCACCTGGCAATGATCAAAAACAATCTTTTTTGACTGGATGTTATCTGCTTTTTTTATTATAATACCTTTCTTTTTTAAGTTTTTGCTATAGAGTGCATGCACTCTCAGGAGAGAAAGAGAGAGAGAGAGACAGAAAGGGAGATAGTGAGAAATCACTCTCTTCCATCTCCCCAGGAGGGCTGACCATGCTGCATTCCGTTTTCCTCTGTTCTTCTCTCAGGATTTTGGGCACGCATGTACATGCACCTGGCATGGTTTTCAAGCTACCGAGTCTAAGACTAGTACTGTGGTTGGCTATGTGGGAGTCCCCCTACCATGCCACCTGTTGGATACAGGACACATTATTAAAGACTTAATATCATGTAAATGTAGAAATATAAGTCAGACATTCTGTTTCGTTTTAATTAACTTTAGTAATCACAATTTTAAAATAGTACTCATTCTTCTGTTTTCTTTGAATATTAAAAATACATATAGTGATTTCATTCCCTAAATCCAGTTGAGAGCTGAATCTATTAAGATTGACTTACCTGATTTGCCCACTTTTCTATGGATCTAATTTTACTTTTAAAGATTGTTGTGGGTGTTTTAGTGATTTCTAAGACTTTGTTTGTACAATAATGTTTGGAATGTTTGAGCTGGGGCCAGCAGGTAGCGTAGTGGGTAAGGTGTTGGACTTCCACATGACCACGATTCAAGTTCCAGGCCTGGCAGCTTGAAAATCACACCAGGTGCATGTGCATACATCCCAAAATCCGGAGACAAGAATGATGGAGAGGGTAATGTGGCAGAACCATCTCCCCTGGGGGGAGGGGTGATTTATCACTTTCCCTTTACCTCTCTCTGGCAAGCACACATACCCTGTGGTTTAAAAAAGAGAGAGAATGTTTAAACTAAAGACAATCCTAAATATCATGGCCCAGTCTTTCTTCTCTTACAAATAAGAAAGCTGAAGCTCTGGAGTAAAGTTAGCATCTTTGCTAAGGTCACACAATGGCTGAAAATAGGCCTGTAGATGTGAACATCAGTCTATGACTTGATCTTATCTTTTTTCTTAAAAAAAAAAAAAGATATCACAATGCTTCCTACCATTTACTTCCTGTCCTTTGCTCTTCTTTCCAAAAGTGCATCTTGGATATTCTAGATGAATTACTGTTTTTCCTACCCTCCCTCCATATCCATCAAAGAAAAATTTCTAATTAACATTCCCTCTTTGCCTCTAGGGATATGCATTGCCTGAATGAATCTCTAAATGGCATGGTCACATAGTGTAACAAGATGAAAGGATCATTCTAATGTCAGAGGAACTGTTTGAGGGGCCAAAGGGCTACTTATGTGGAAGCTGTTTTGTCAGGAATTGACCCTCATTCCAGTCTTGACTCTCATTCGTCCTTACTCCTTACTTCACTTCTGGCCTATAGAGGGTCTCTAGGAACTCTAAATGTTTTTCTTTTTTGTATATGAGGGAGATTTTTGCTATAGGGCGCATGCGCTCGCTGGAGAGACAGAGAGATAGAAAGTGAGAAATCACCCACCCCTCCCCCAGGGGTGATGGCCACACCACAGTCCCTTCTCCTCCATTCCCCTTTTGGGATTTTGGGCACATAGTAACACGTGGCTAGCATGTTTCAAGCCACCTGATCCAGGATTTGAACCATATTTAGCCATGTGAAAGTCAAGTGACATAACCACTATACCATCTGCTGGCCCCAGTGTTCATCTTTTGTCTTACTAATTCTAAAATAAAACAAAACAAATACAGTAGCCCTTCCCCTTATCTGCAGGGCATACATTGTAAGACTCCCAGTAGATGACTGAAACTATGGATAACACGAACTTATTTTTTCATGTGCATACATACCTGTGATAAAGTTAAATTGATAAATACAGCACAGTAGAAGATTAGCAGCATTTTTTTTTTTTTTTGAGAGAGAGATTTTCACTGTAGGGCACGTGCGCTCGCCAGACAGACAGACAGAGACAGAGAGACAGAAAGCAAGAAATCACCCCCCAGGGGGGATGGTCACGCCGCAATCCCTTCTCCTCCATTCTCCTCTCAGGATCTTGGGCACGCACGCACATGCGCCCGGCGTGAGTTTTAAGCCACCGGGGCCGGGACACGAACCGCGGTCGACTACGTGGGAGTCCAGCGACATAGCCATTACGCTAACTGCTGGTTCCCAGCAGCATTTTTTTAAAAGAGATATTTGCTATAGGGTATGTGCATTCACCAGAGAGACAGACAGAAAGAAATCTCCCCAGGGGTAATGGCCATACCACAATCCCTTCTCTTCCATTCTCTTCCTGGGATCTTGGGCACACATGCACACACGCCTGGCAAGAGGTTTAAGCCACTGGGCCCGGGACTTGAACTGCAGTCAGTTATATGCAAGTCCATGACATAACCTTTACACTATCTGCTGGTCCCAAGCAGCAATAATTTAAGAATTAAATAATTATAACAATTTATTATAATAAAAATTATGTGAATATGTTGTCTCTGTCTCTCAAAATAGCTTACTATGTTATACTGCAGATAACTGAAACCACAGTAATCCAAGATAGAGTCTATAGAATTAGAATTAGAAGGTTGCTTCTAGCATTATTATATACAGGCTCTGTCTACCTAACAGACTAAGGACCTATTCAAATAGTGATATTTAAGCTGTGCGTATTAACATGAAAAGATGTCATACATTATAACTAGGAAATAAAAGTGAATTACTAAACAGTCTACATAACACAACTATAACTATGTTTATTTAAGTGGAGTGAAAAATTGTTCCCCAAAATGTTAACTGATCCATCATTGCCATGAATTTTACTTTCTAATCCATGCTAATTGATTCATCAATATTGCTTACAATAATTATGAATCACTTTTATATTTAGAGAAAGCAATGAAGTTATTTTACTTTAAAAATAAACCAAATGGGCATAACCTTGCTGTTTACTAACAGTATGACTTTTGTTTTTAACTTCTTGGTATGCAAAAGGGAGAAAGTGCAAAACTTTTACTGTAAATGTCAGCTACACTCCCATCCTGTCTGTCTCCCTGTTTAGTTCTCAGCCACTCTGAGTTTCAGAGTAGCCGCAGTGAACGCCTTCTCCAAGGTATGGGAACCAGACTCCTTAGCAAAAGCAGTGCTGTGGGAGAAGTGGAAGAGGCGGAGGGAAACCAAGATGCTGGCAGAGCCTAGGAGAGAAGTCAGCATGGAGATCTGTAGTATCGGCGAAGGTCATAATTGTGTGGCTCATTTAAAACTAGTTTTACTCATCGTTTCACAGTCACGTTTCAAACATTGTCTTAGTTTCAGGAAAGAGAGAGCTTTTCATTCATTTGGGCTCAATTTTATTTTTACATATAGAGGAGAAATTCTCTATTTAAAAATTAAATAGAAAAGGAAAACCTTTATACAGCCGGCTCAGGCGAATGGTATTCCCGGTGCCTGTGAGGAGGATGGAGTGAATGACTGCGTCATACCCCTCCCACCCACGCCAGAACTTTAACCTTGCGACAGCAGTACTTTTCCTAGCTATTCTTAAAGTAGTCACATTTCTACAAACTGTACATCCAGCTCTGAGGACTTTTAAAAAGAGGTGAGACATGGTATCCTGTTGCATAGCTAGCATATGACACCAGCATTTAGAGTACTTTTTCTCCCCCTTTTCTTGCCCATTTATTATAATTAATCGTAGACAATAAACCCATTTCAGAATTACTCACTGAGAAGGAAATAGGTGATCATCACAGCTGTCGCTGCCCGGGTCATCGACAGTTCCCCGGGACTTGGGATCACGTCTGAGTTGACATTATCAGAAGCCTCTACCCAAAACAGCAAAATTTGAAGTCCTCTGTGTCAGGAGCCTTCAGTGTGTATGAGTCCTTCAGGAAGTTTGGTTACAGTATTTCCTTTTCAAAAAGTGAGTATTAGAGAAGCAGGAGTTCCAAACCAGGAGGGTGTACTGGGTATCTTAGTTAAGGTTTCCTTTACAGTTTCTCCCCTGAGGAAGGAATTTAGCTCTCATTAGTAGTGTGGTTATCAAGCACAGTAGTGGCTCTTTCAAGTACCTGACACATAAATGTTTATTTGCTTGGTTAATTAATTAATTTTGCCTTTTGATGCAGGAAGTTTTGCTCAAGAATAGTTTCATTCTCTCTCTCTCTTTCTCTCTCTCTCTCTCTCTCTCATACACACACACACACACACAC
>NW_006159859.1:5029182-5053570 GCF_000334495.1 Tupaia belangeri chinensis
AATGTTTATTTGCTTGGTTAATTAATTAATTTTGCCTTTTGATGCAGGAAGTTTTGCTCAAGAATAGTTTCATTCTCTCTCTCTCTTTCTCTCTCTCTCTCTCTCTCTCATACACACACACACACACACACACACACACACACACACACACACATGCACGGCCTGCCTTGTATTTTCTGGGACTTTGAACCTCAGAAGTTTGGGAATGGGAATATTTTTTTGCTTCAGCAGTTTACAAAGTTTGAGCATTAATACATGAAACCACTTCAATTCAATAGGAATTGAAAAAGACAGTAATATTGAGAGCTGATTTGTATTTTAATGTCTTTGTGCCTAGAGAATAAGAAATAATTAGCTGTGACCACAGGTACACCCAAGTATATTTAAATCTGTGACCAAAGAAGATTAATCACCCTTCCCCCAAATTGGGTCTTAGTGTGCCAAGTAAATAGCAAACATGGGGCAATTAATTTACATATTTTTATATTTTAATTCTTGTGAATATCTGTACCCATAATTTAAGTATATGTAAACATAAATGCAGAAAAACAAACATGTGATATTTCTATTCTTGAGTCTTAAGGAAAAATTTTTAAGTCTATTTCAGTCAGTTAAAATATAATTTTACTCCTATGTCTAAGATATTTCTAACAGTAGCACTTGCCTTATATATTTTTCTTAACAAGTAACATTTTTAAAGTGTACATAATTTATAATGTTTCTTTGCTTTCACAAACAATACCTCTAATAGAAATCTTAATATTGAGTTCAGCGTGTAACTGAACAACAAACTCAAAATTTTACTTGTAGCATGCCCCTGTTGTCACAGATACTATTTTCTAGTTATTTTTAGTAGCAATTCTTTTGGTTTTGTTGTTATTAATGAGGTGAATACTTCCTCAGCTAATAATCAACTTTTTTAACAAGTTCACTAATTTTGTAATTTAACAAAATTGATTACATTGAATGCTAAGGTAGGCATAGTATTGTGTTTCAAATAGGTGCGAGGAAGACATTAAGATTCAGTGGAAATGAATTATTTAGCCACATGAGAATACTGATCCTACAATCAGTTAAGAAAAACAAAAGTCTTTGGAAGAGAAGGAAGCTTTGATGTATAATTTACATTGATGAGACTGGTTAGTGTCTTTCTAAGGGAATTTGTATAGCATCCTAACAATTTAGTATGAATTTCTGGCTAGTTTCTTCAGTGACTATCTCCTCCAGCCTCCAGCTGCCCATCCAGTTTGGTAACCGCTGGCTACATGTAGCTATTGAGTATTTGAAATGTGACTTGTCCAAATTGAGATGTGTTTTAAGTGTAAAAATATACACCCTATTTCAGACTTTTACAAAAAGAATGTAAAATACTTTAAAATATTTTTATGTTGGCTTTGAAATGGTAACATTTTTGATATACTGGATAAAATAAATTATTAAATTAATTTTACCTTTTCAAAGCTTTTAAAATGTAACTTCTAGAAAAATGTAAAATGCGTGTGTGTGTTTCTTTTGGATAGTATAATCTAGAGTTTACCCTTTCATTGTCAGTTTCAGGAGGTGATGGGTGATGCCATATGTATGATCAGACTGGAGTGCGCACGTGTTTTAGAACTGAAGGGCTTGGGATCAGAGGTGAACTCTAGCTTTTGCTTACTTTTTTTTGTTTTTTGTTTGTTTTTATTTTTTTTCCTAGACTCAATTGTGCCCTGCCTTTTGTAGGAAATACAATTTATTCTTAGCTAACAGACTTTTTTCCAGTCCTTTAGAGCTAATTAAATCAGAACTTTGTCGGAATGGCTTTTTCTAACACATAACACTGTCTTGTGTGTCTGTTATTCTAAATTTCAAAATTTTTTAAAACTCCGGAATAGGTTTAGTATTTAGGTAGATACATTTTTCTCCTTGCTCAGAAAAATGTTCTTTCCAGGCACCAAAAGTTGTTAAGCATTAATGTGCTCATATGTAGTTGTTCTATGTTTTATAATGTTTAGTGACAACAACCCTATATATTTTTTATTTTTTAGAGAGGATTCTTTTTATAGTTTTGTCAGAAGACTTTCCCCATGATCACGACTGACTATAGTTCCTATGACTAAGGTTAGGGATTCATACTAAGCAAAGTAAAGCCCTCAGCTTTTAGAGATGTTTGAGCTACCACGTATGCCTTTCTTCCATGTGCTCATAGATATTTTTATTGCTGCTTTTCAGATTGTTGGAGAAAAGAATTCATAAGAAAACAATTCTTAGTCTTTCTAGTTTGTTCTTTCACCACAGAACCATGATGGAAGGAATGGGCAGAAGGCAGAGTAGGACAATATCAGGTTGATATAAACTGAGAAATTGGGGTCAAGAAAATATGCTTCAAGGGAACCAGCAGTTAGCGTAATGGCTATGTCACTGGACTCCCACATAGTTGACCAGGGTTCGTGTCTGGGACCTGGTGGCTTAAAACTCACACCGGGCATGTGTGCCTGCGTGCCCAAGATCCCGAGAGGAGAATGGAGGAGACGGGATTGTGGCGTGACCATCCACCCTGGGGGGCGATTTCTCGCTTTCTGTCTCTCTGTCTCTCTCTGTCTGTCTGGCAAGCGCACGCGCCCTATAGCAAAAACCTCTCAGAAAGAAAGAAAGAAAAGAAAAGAAAGAAAGACAGAATATGATTCAAGATAAAGGCCAAAAGGACCCACATTTTTTTCTGTTTGCATTGTACTCTTTCAGGTTATCCCCCTAACATTCTTAAAATCTGTAGTCAATCTTGAACTAAAACTGAAAACATGATGATTTGTTTCCTAGATTTGTGGAAGAACTAGAATTACTATCCTTGTAGCAGAGATCTGTCAGAAGAAGAGAATTGTGGTAATTCAAGCTACAACTCAGGATTATTCTAAGGATTAAATGAGATAATATATATTAAAAACTAGTACAGAATCTGGCAAATAATGCTTCTACTAAATAATTTTAAATATTCACAAACATAATTATAGATATTTGAGCACTATGAATAAATAACAAGTGCTATGGGAATGTATAGGAGGAAGAACTCTAACTTAATCTGGGAAATTAGGAAAGGCTTCCTTGAGTTACTGATTAAACCGAACCTGAAAAGTGAATAGATTGTTAGCCAGAAAAAAAAGAGGCTGGGGTACAGAAGGCAATTTAAGAAGACATACAGGTTTGGGAGAGCACAGTATGTCCTATATTTTAAAGAGAATGTAAAATGAACAAAAGTTTTTAAAGATATGGGTGGGAGTGCCTGACATTCAGCTCACTTATATTAAAAATTACTTTTATCAGTAGCCAGCAGGTGGCATGGTAGTCTTAAGACACTGGATTCCCGCATGGGTGCACTATGGTTCAAGTCCCAGACACCTGGAGCTTGCTTTCTCTTTCTGTTTCTCTGTTTCTTTCTCTCTCTCTCATACAATGCCCTATTCCAAATTTTGAAATAATAATAAATAAAATCAAGTAATTCTTTAAAATATCACTTTTATCAGTAGCCAGCAGGTGGCATGGTAGTCTTAAGACACTGGATTCCCGCATGGGTGCACTATGGTTCAAGTCCCAGACACCTGGAGCTTGCTTTCTCTTTCTGTTTCTCTGTTTCTTTCTCTCTCTCTCATACAATGCCCTATTCCAAATTTTGAAATAATAATAAATAAAATCAAGTAATTCTTTAAAAAATTGTTCTGTTTAACAGTCTTCAGGAGATGTGGCAAAAAGGGGTACAAGAATAAACGAGGATGTTCAAGCAATGGGAATGGAATAAAGTACAAGTATTTACTTGGAACTCATAAAATTTGGTAGTTCGGGATGTGAGAAATGAGAAAAAAAAGATACACAGTTCCTAGGGTTCTGGGTTGGTAGAAAGACCATTTCCTGAGAGTGGATTCCTGGAAATATCACAAGTTTGGAAAGAAATTATGAACTATATTAGGGCATGTTTATTTTGATATATATACTTGCCATGCTCCATGGGGAGTTTGACATATGGGTCTGGAATTCCAAGGAGAAATTTGGGCCTGATACCTAGATTTGGAGAATCATTTATTTGTAGATGGTAATTGAAGTCAAGGAATGGATGAAACAGCAAAGAGAAAAAAGAAAAAATTTAATTGTAAGCTCTGAGGCACTTCAGCCTTTAAATTTAGTTAGAAGGAAAGGAACCAGTCAGCACGGGAGCTGGAGGGGAGAATATTAAGTGTAATAAGAGGTATAATGTAGACTGTTAGGAGCAAAGAGAGATGTGTTTTAGAATAGAGGAGTCGTTCAGCTTTTCAAGTCCTGATGAAAGTTTAGGCACTGGACTCGCACATGGGTGATCTTACTTCAAATCCCAGATGCAGTGGCTTGAAACTCACACCCGGCATATGTGTGTGTGTGTGTGTGTGTGTGTGTGTGTGTGCATGCACGCGTGCGCATGTGCCCAGAATCCCAGGAGAAGGGATTGTGGCATGACCATCACCCTGGGGGGCTGATTTCTCACTTTCTCTGTCTCTCTTCATGTCTCCAGTGAGCACATGTGCCTTATAGCAAAAATCTCTCTTTTAAAAAAAAAAAAAATGGAATGACCTGTAGTTCATTGGTGATCTTAACCAGAGTCATTTTAGTGCAGTGATAGGAACAGATTGGAGTCAAATGAAGAGTGACAAGGGAAAAACTAGAGACAGCTAGAGTTTAAATAATATTTCAACTATGAGTAGAGAAGGATGGTGGGCAGTAGCTAAAATAGAACAAGAAGTTCATTGAACAAGGGACTTTAGTTGGTAAAAATATCTGATAGAAAAGTGCAAATAGAGGAGGACTTGAAGATCCTATGGGGGGAATGATTGCAGTGCAGTGTTCTGCCATGGCAGAACAGGTAGTAGGAGGAAAAGCTCTATGTAAGAAGAGTCACAGATCTGATGTAAAGTTAGATAAAATATATAAAATCACAGTATCAAGTCTAAATATCCATCTTAGCATCACATTGAAATTATGGAAACTAGGCAGGCCCTTTGCTATTCTTAAAGGAAAGCTTCCTTATTACAATAACAACAAAAACAAATGAAGACATCTGATATCAAGGAGGAATATTCAGCAATTGAAAACAAAATTTAATCTCTGATTTCAGATCATTAAAGCAGAACCGCCTATATGAGATATAGTCACAGTCCTATTAATTTTAATGCCCGAAGCATACTAATTCCATGACCCACATGAATGATGTTTTTGTTTCTAAAGAGAGAGATTTTTGCTATAGGGTGCATACGCTCACCAGAAAGACAGAAAATAAGACATCACCCCCCAAGGGTATGGCCATACCGCATTCCCTTCTTCTCCATTCTCCTCTCAGGATTTTGGCCACGCATGCTCACCTGCAGGGTGTAAGTTTCAAGACGCCAAGTTAGGAAGGAACTCAAACCATAGTCAACCATGTGGGAGTCCAGCAATGTAACCATCATGCCATCTGCTGGTCCCAAGATTTTTTAAATGCTTTGTTACAGAATGTGGTAGACTTTAATTATTACATTCTAACTTTTATTTATAGATTTGCAATATTTGACTAGAGTTCCTTTTAGATTTAGTTTTTGTTTTTAATACAAAGAAATCATTACCAACCCTTGCCTTCAGAGAACATTTGAGGTTATAATTGCCATGGCTGTTAGAGCTGTGCTTACCTCTGTCGTCCATCTGTTATGGTTATAATATCTACCTTTCCTTTTCTTTTCTCTCTCGTCCTCTTTCCTTCTTCTTCCCTCTGCCCTATCTTCCCTGTTTAAAAAAAAAAAAAAAAAATACTTGAGAGAAAAAAACAAATAGTCTCTCTTTGTATATTGAAATTTAAGGTGGAAGAAAAATGGTTATAAAAGCATCCTTCAACGCAGTACTGACTTGCCAAGTTAACTGTTTAGGTTGGAAATCATGCCTTTCCAACTGCTTAAAAACAGGAAGTATCTCCGTTAAGTGATAGATAGTTCTCTGTTGCTGGAAAGGAAGGTGTTTTGTTTTTTAAATTTTGTTATAGAGCATGAATGTTCACCAGAGACAGAGAAAAAGAAAGAGAGAGGGAAAGTGAGAAAGCACCCCTTGGGGGAATGGCCACACTGCCATCTCTTCTCCTCCATCTCCTGTTAGGATTTTGAGTGCACACGCACACACACCTGGCATGTTTCACAAACCACTGAATCCAGAACTTGGATTGCACAGTTGGTCATGTGGAATTCAGCTGCCTTACACATCATGCCACTGCCTGGCTTGTAAAAAAAATTTTATTTCTATTTATATCTACATTTTTGAGCAGTAAAATGAGTGCTGTAGGTTCATACATGGACATCCCTTTGTTTGGAGATTTATCAGTATTTATGCATACATGCACACGTGCACACGCATACACACACACCTGTATAGGTAAATAGATGTTAAAATGCTTTCAAAGGTTTTAAACATAAAATCTTTTCTTGTAAGCCAGCCCAGGCACATCTCATCCAACAATTCAAGCAAAACCCTCGGATCTGTCAGAAACAGCCTATAGGCTTGCTCTAGATGATTAATTGCCAGGAGAATCAGGTTTTATATTCTATTACACATAATTTTATCTTTTCTAAAGGTGTTGTTTTAGTAAACTCCCATCTTAAAAGAAGAGAGAATACACACATAACTTACATTCCTGTTATTTAACACTTTTTACAGAAAAGAAAACTACAACCTAAGTCGCTAACAAAGGAATATTTGTCTTGTTCACAATCTACCTCCCTGCCATTTTTACAGTAATTTTACTAATATTTTAACTTGTTTAGAAATTGGTCTTGGGGTATGGTGACATGTTGTTTAGTTTCCAGGATGTGAGTGTGGGATCAAATTTTGCTTCAAATTCCAGTCTTCATACACAGTATCACTCTGAAATTTGGCTACTTACCTCCTCAAGCTTTCATTTCCTGTCTACATCCTGGGTATAAGATTATCTCCTCCTGAGTGTTAGTGTGAGGATTGTACAAATTACCATTTTGAAGACTTACCACAGTTTTGAATATATACTCATTTTAAACATTATTACTTATTCTGTATTCTACCACTTAATCTTGTAATACTCAACATTAATTTTTACGATCTTGAGTGTCAGTCTTTTCAGTAAATATAGGACTGAGGAGTGGAAGGATTTTTTATGATACTCATGCTCTGTGATTCTCTATTTTGTCAATGAAAAAAATTTTTTTTGCTTTATGTATAAGTTATGCTTACCCCCATGACTTACATAGCAAGGAGCCTGGTCTCTTTTATCAATGTACTCTTGCTGTACTTTTGATGGTGAGTGTTCAATAACAGGTATTCTGGTGTCGTAAAATATGAACTCTAGAGCGAGACTGCCACAACTCCTGTCCTGCCTCCACCTCTTGCCAGCTGTGTGGCTTTGGATAAGTTAACTCCTCTCTGCTTCGGTTTTGTTATTTGTAAGTGGGACTAATAATACCTCATTTGCAGGGTTGTCGTGTGGATTAGATGAGTCATTTTATATCAGAAGCTTCAAACAATATCAGTCATTTAATAAATTCCACATGCAGATATTATTTCCTGTTACCGTCATCATTCCAGAACAGTCTCCAATGCTTCTTAACTATAACATGGGAATATTTTAATATGTAATATTAATGGTGGAGGTGGCAGGACTGGATAAGAGAAATTCCCTCAGTCAGTCTGAGGGACTGAGACAAGGGAATACTAGTGTGGACCCATTCATAAGCCATGCGTGTGCAGGCCGGTAAACGCACAGCCTGCAGCACTGCTGTGCAGCCCATCAGTCCTGTGGAGCCTGTTCAAGTGCATTTGCATAAATCTGCCTTACCACAACTGTATCCTTAACATCTAGAGTTTTTCTGGGCATATGATGTGGGAATGGGCAGGAATGTTGAGACAAACCAGCATGTATGAGGGTACAGAGGGTGAAGGAGATGCTTCTTTCAGGAAACTACCAGCTATTCATTATCGGTAGGAAGTAAAGGGCATGGGGGGGTCAAATAATGGGAGATAATGATGCAGAAATGAACAGGGGACAGACCATGTCTCACCCCCCTCCCATCACTACTTTTTCTTCACCCCTTTTAAGAACCTATGACTTTATTTATTTTTCAATATCTTAAAATATGGGGGCCAGCAGGTGGGGTACTGGTTATGTTGCTGGATTCCCACGTGACTGACTATGGTTCAAGTCCCAGACTGAGGGCTTCAGAAATCACACCAGGCATATGTGTGTGTGTATGTCCAAGATCCCGGGAAGAGATTGGAGGAGGGACTGCAGTGTGGCCATCCCTGGGGTGGGGGCGGATTTCCCACTTTTACTCTCATTGTTTCTGTCCAGCAAGTGCATGTACCCTAAGGCAAAAACCTCTAAAGAAAGAAAGAAGGAAGGAAGGAAAGAAGGAAAGAAATCTTAAAATATGTAAAGAGCCCCCCTTCTTAAATAAATGTTATAGAGATATTTGAAAGATCAACTTGTATTATTTTTCTATAGTTATTATATAGCAGACTCACTTTTTATAAGTGAAGAATTTGAATTAGTTCTGATAAATAATAAATATTATTTTGCCTTGGGAAAGGACCCTTTAAATTGAAGTAGATGACTATATTATGCTTCTTAAAAATTTTAGAATGTGCTTGTGTATGAGTTGGACTGTTTTGGTCTGCTCTCTTCAGTCTTCTTGCTCATCTTCAAGAGTGCTCCCCTTCACTGATACATTCTTCCTGAACACCTGCTTTCAGTTGCATCAAGTCTTTTCTTGCACAGTCCTACTAGTTTTTACAGAACTGAGCAAGCCCAACATTAGATAGATAGCCTACAGACTGATGGATTTATCTATTTAATATGAACAGATGCTCAGATGTTGACATACAGAAATCCTTTCTAAAAGAATTGTTTTTTCAAACAACAAAGAATGTTGTAATCCTAGCACCCAGTTCTGTGCCTGGTACTTAGTAGACACTTGGCAAATGTTTGTGAAATTGAACTGCCTTGTAAAATCTCACAATGAGATTAAAAACTCCCCCCTCTCTCAGGGGAAACTGATGCTTTTAAATAGCCATGATACAAATTGAAATGTTGTTTAAAAAGTATCACTAGCAGTTGAAAAATGAAGTTGTGTTATAAGATCCAGATTTTAAGTTACTGTTCTCCTGATAGAATAATTATGAATCCATTTAAATAAATCCTGTTCTTTCAAAATCTTATGTTGTACAGTGGTGAGGAAAATGTCTAAGAATAAATTGAAAACATAGGCAGTTTTACTTCAGAGACATGTCTTAAATCATCTTTTTCAGGTTCTCTCTCTCTGCTATTATTTTCTAATTTAGGACCTCAATATTAACTTCCTAACTGGAAGTTTTACTTCAGTCCTGTGCCTCCTCCACACTGCTCACAGGATCATTTACTCTCTTAAACAGAAAATTAAGTCATGGGCCAGGGCAACCTGCCAACTAGGGACATCCATTGTGGCATCTTTCTGAGGAGGAGAACCCAGTAAAGTTGGATAGATGACTGTATCTTGAGCAAAGGAGTCAGATGAGACTGACAGAAAAATGAGGGCAGGACTGTGGGACGCTTTGGGGGTGCTGAGTCTCAAACAGGTGACATATTTAAAAAGATCACTTGTTTGAACTCAGGAACCAAAGTTGAAGTAGGATTCCCACAACAGGGAGGGGGTGAATGGGACTGCCCTTCAAAGCTCCTGTCTCCTTTTATCCATCTCAGACTCCAGCACATCCCAATAGCAAGAACACCAAGATCATCATGGCCTCAGGCACATTTTGGGGAGTTGCAAGGATCCACCATCCCAAAGAGAGCACCCTGGTCCAAGCATGCACAGCATCCCTATCCTGACCTAGCCGCAGTGAACCACCCACCAAGGGTGCCATGGCTGTGGAGAGAGTCAGGCACTGGAGCAGACAGACAGCTCCTTTTGTCTCCAAGGACTGCACACAAAGAGCTATCTAACTAGCTCCCCTCTCAGTCACGGCCCCTCAACCGACACTTAAATCCTTGTGTGCAACCCATCCAAGGCAATGCCATTACTTACTTACAGCTGGTATCTTCACTTGGCTACCTCCCCGCCTGTACAAGGATCCTCCTCCCTACATAGGGCCTGAGAACTCAGGTGTTAGTGAAGCAGTTGGCCTCAGATCAAGAGAACACATCCCCTCTACAGGAACACTAGTACACAAAGCTAACCTCACCTAGAACTTGAAAACACAGGCCCAACAGCCTCCACAGCCCCCAGTGGTTTCTCTGAAATTTTACAAAGTTATCTATATTGAACCCAACCAGAACCAAAGTCAGTATACTCCAGGCAACTAATACTAAAGGACACAGATATAGAAAAAATAAAGGACCAAATTTAAAAATAAAATGAAATACTGCTACTGTAAGTCTTTATTCATAAATTAGGAACAAACTACCAGAATAATCAACACAGGGAGACACACACAAATATGTTCAAAAAATAAATAAATAAAAGAAAATAACTCTTTACTAAAGTAACACACTAATCCTTCACAAATGGACAAAATTCAGGAAGTCAGTGCAATGTTGGAAGTGGATTTCAAGATACTGATTATTCAGTGAGATGAAAGAGACACAGATAAACAATTTCAGGTGCTGAGAAAAACAATGCAAGGCATAAAGAGAGATTCAGTAGAGAGAGACATTTGAAAAAGAATCAAACATGTCCTAGAAATGAAGGATACAATGCAAGAAATTAAAAAATTCTACAACAGGTATGACCATGCAGAAGGAAGAATCTCTGAACTTGAAGTTATCATCTTTCAGTCAAAAAAGAAAGAAAAAAAATAACCATTGAAAATGAGAACATAGAGGAAATCAGGGACACCATTAGGTGACTGAAAATCCACATAATCATTACCCCAGATGGCAAAGAGATGGGAAACGACATAGAAAATTTATTTCAGGAAATATTAACTGAAAATTTGCCACTAGATTCAGCATAAGCTCTTCTCCAAGGCGTATTATATTAACAATGTCAGAATTAAAGAGAAAATCCTGAAGATGGCTAGAGAAAAGTGCCAAATTTCATATAAAGAATATGCATTAGACAAGCCTCTGACCTCTCAGTAGAAACCTTACAGGCCAGGAGGGAATGAGATGGCATATTCAAAATTCTGAAAGAACAACAGTTTCAACCAAGAATATTATATGTATCATATTTGAAGGAGAAATAAAAATCATTCCCAGACCAAAACCAAAAACTGAAGAAATTCACCAATTCTGTGTTGGTTTTGCAAGTATAGAAATACTTACGGGAACACCACATCTGGAAAGGCGAGGAAGATAAATGTCACCATGAGAGCATTTGAAGGTATAAAACTTAACAGATCAACCACACAAAGGAAAAAAGCAATGATTCAGCCACTACAGCTATGGAAAACAAAAAAAGCAAAGAAAGGCAGTTATAGAAAGAAAAAGAAAGAAATACAAAATGATCGTAAACTAATAAAATGGCAGTGGTAAATCTCTACATATCAGTAGTCATTGAATGTGCACAGATTATACTCACTAATCAAAATATGTAGATTGGCTGAATGGAGTTAAGAAAACAGGAGCCCTCTACATATTGCTTGCGAGAAACATGCCTCACTGAAAAAGACACACAGACTCAGAGTGAGAGATTGAAGAAAGTCATTCCATGCAAATAAAAACTCAGAAAACCAGAAGTTTGACCTGGTATCAGACAAAACAGACTTCAAGCTAAAATCTTTAAAAAAGAGAAAATGAAAGCAATTATACAGTATTAAAGACATCAACCCACCAAGGAGTTATAACAGTTATAAATGTTTATATACCCAACATCAGAGCATGAAACAAAGACTGCTGGTCCTAAAAGGAAAGATAGACTCTAACACATTAATTGCTGGGATTTTGAAAACTCCACTCTCTCCACTGGATAGATTATCTGGGCAAAAAATAAAGAGACACTGGAATTAAATGATGCTCTAAACCAAATAGACCTGATAGACATTTACAGAACATTTTGCCCAATAAAAACAGCATATACATTTTTTCCCAGCAGCACATGGAACATTTTCTAAGTTGCCACGTGGTAGGGCACAAAACCCTTATGAATTTAACAGAATAGAAATCATATCTAGCATATTCTCTGATCACAGACTTAAACTTCAAATAAAAAACAAAAAGGGGAGCCAGCTGGTGTGGTGATTGAGGTAGCTGGATCCTACATGACCCACTGCGCAGTTTGAGTCTCAGACCTGATGGCTTCCAAAATATGCCAGGTGCTTGTGCGTGTGTAGCCAAAATCTCAAGAGTGGAAGAAAAGGGATGGCAGTGTGACCATCTCCCCTAGGGGATGCTTGCTCGCTTTCTCTCTCTCGCTCACTCACTTGCTCCCTCTCCCTGCCCACCCCATCTCTCCTTATCTTCCTCTCATTCCCTTCCCCTGATAAGTGTACATACCCTACAGCAAATTTTAAAAAAATAAAGAAAACCAAAAGAACTTTTGAAGACATACAAATATGTGGAAACTAAACTGCCTCAGCCTCCCAGTTAGCTAGGAGGGCCCTTTAGCCTCCCAGTTAGCTAGGAGGGCCCCTTAGTCAAACCCAGGCTTCTCATGGGGCCTTCGCCATGCTCAGGTACAGTTGGAGCCACAGCGCAAGAAAGGAAAAAGAGCCACAGCTAGGCGGGAGAGGAACGCAAACTCACAGAAGCCTGAACTACTGTGCTTGAACTTGGCGTTTTTTTCCTTGGAGGTGTGATTAGGTATTTAAAAATATAGGAAGTCGCAGTATGTGCATTTCAAATGATCACATTAGCGCTGATATCTACATCAGTGAGAGAATAAAAGGACTGCAGGCAGAAAAACAACTAGTAGGGCTGTTACGATATTCTAGAGGAACGATTATGTTGGCTTGACTTCATTCAGTAAACCTGTGTGTCATGGATGAGCTTACAGTGCCGAATAACGTGATTTCTGCCCTTACATAGGGCCCACAATCTGCTGCAAAGACGTACAGTAAATAAACGTAAAAACATATAATAAAAAAGACTGAGTACAAGTGACAGTTTAACAGAGATTCAAGAGGAAGCATTGGCCACTCCTATTAGTCAGTTGGATTTAGAGGGAGAGAGAGATGCCTAGAGAAAATCAAGGGTTTCTCTGGAACACTTCAGAGCTATTACCAAGGATCCACCTCTCCCCCCAGTTTCCGTGAGTCGTGATTCATTGATGTGTTTTTATTACAGTGTAAAGGCTCAGTGCTGCTTTTCTTTCCTAGAGGAAGGCACTCCCTGTGCTCACACACACACACACCCTTGTTGATCATTTTAAATGAGTGAAAGCCAGTAAGACCTGGTTTCTCAAAGTGTCTGCGTTAACACTTTGGTTGGAGGGCATATTTCTATCTAATTAAAGTAGATTTGAGCATGTGATAGAATATGAAACTGTAAGCATTGAACTTCAGAATTTATGAAAAAGGGAGCTCTATTACTGTGGTATAGGGTGTAAAAGTGAGATTTCTTTGGTAAAATACCAGAAATGTCTTGAATTTTTGCAATGCTTAACCTTTCTTTATACGAGAGACCAGAAAAAAAGAGTACTGGTTTTGTAATCGACTGACATGTTTTCAGTAATGCCCATGTAGTGGGCATTTTGTTGGGTAGAATGGCAGGGACTTCTATATGGAGGCCTAGAATTAGAGCTGCAAGGCTCATTTAAAAGACCAGCTAATACGGTAACTCTTAGATACCCAAACAGGTTTCAGGTGAACTCCTTGAAATTCTTTGTAATAGTGGGCAGAGATGTTTTTGATTATGTCGAGTAAGGGGAATTCTTGTCACGTGCTCGTAGACCTCTCTGATGAAAGAGCCACCTTCATTTTCAGCCATGAGGAAACAGGCTATTAGACTTGTCTAAAGTCTTGAATAAGTTCTCAAATGGTGATTTGTTTTGTGTTAACTTTTTTTTTTTTTTAAAGTTTCTTTTGGTCTTTGTGCCAGCCTGCCTGCCTGCCTGCCTTTCTTCCTTCCTCCCTTCCATAACTGAGAGAGTCAGAGCAGCACCTCCAACAAGATCCTAATGCTGCAGGCTACCCCCTTGGTCAGCAGCCCAAGATCAGGGGCATGTACATGCCCAGCATACTTAGGGAGGTCTAAGCCAGTCTGGAACCCTATGCTTGGGGCATCCTCACAAAGCATCATCTTTCCGTGCTGTGCCATCTGGCCCCTGGTTTGTTTTTCAGTATAATTTTTAAAATTTAACTTTATTTGTTCTTATTGTTTATTTGTTTTAATTTGACCAAAGGGAGACAGAGAAAGGGAAAGTGAAAAAGCAAGCCACCTGGTCAAGGCTTGAACCACGGTCAACCATGTGGGAGTCCAGCATCACAACCACTGTGCTCCTCCCGTCCTTGTCTTTTCAATAGAATTTTAATGGAAAAGCCTTAATATCCAATATGACCTTGTAGCCAAAAGAGTTCAGAGTATTAGAAAGGCTTGACTTGGGAACCAGCAGTTAGCATAATGGCTATGTCGCTGGACTCCCACGTAGTCGACCGTGGTTCGCGTCCCAGACCCAGTGGCTTAGAACTCAACGCCGGGTGCATGTGAGTGTGTGCCCAAGATCCTTAGAGGAGAATGGAGGAGAAGGGATTGCAGCGTGACCACCCCCCCTGGGGGGTGATTTCTCGCTTTCTGTCTCTATGTCTCTCTCTGTCTGTCTGGCGAGCACACGCACCCTATAGCGGAAAAAAAAAAAAGGCTTGACTTATTTTTTCATTAGCTGTTATATGGTGATTTTAAAGTAATAGTACATGCTATTATTCAGAATACATTCTTCACTGTAACATCTCAGCACAGTATTTTTAAAGAAATTCTAGGAAGGGTGTTAACTCATTTAGAGTTCTCCAGGAAGAAGGACTTTCCTACCATTTCTTATGCATAACTTTCACTGACAAGATCAGGCCAGAAAAAGCCAGGCTGGCTGTTGGCCCAGATAGTTACAATCATTGAAGAGTATTCAACCTGCACTGCCTGGGGACAGCTACTACTGGGGCGGGGGACAAGAAAAACAACACAGATGTATGCTGAGTGTTCCAGTGACTTAGCTGACGTGGATACTCTGTATCCTTTGCTCTGTTCTTTCAACTATTAAAAAGGAAATTTTAAAATAGCCTAGAATTTATGTTTTTCCAGTAGGATGAAAAGGATAGCTTCCACTTTTAAAAAATTGCCAAGCTATTTACAGCTATGGCCTAAGCTACTAAAACAGCGTCTGACACACAGTAGACACCTAATTTTGATTAAAAATTATTTTATTTTGCTACCTATTTCAGAATGAGAACTTTTGTTGTTGTTGTTCATTGATAATAAGTATCATATTTCAAGGAAGCTAATCATGGATCATTTCTACCTAATGAGTTTATGTTAGGTATGTGAAATTGTTTACAAATAATTAGAACATTCATTTTTAAACAACAGAAATATACTTAATTGACTTTTTACTTGCCAATTTGTATATACCTTGAGTAATAATAGGTATTTGGTAGATACCATATTTTAGGTATTGTAACATGTATAGGAGCATTTTCTAGGGTGGAAATATAATAATAGCTTTTGAGATGTTCCATGATTAGAATTTGGGAATGCGGGATAAAATTTCTATATACTACCATAGCCCTCAGAGATTTTAAGTATCCATTTATATAAGCTCCCCAAAATTCCTACATATAGAAACATATAAACCTTTCTTTTTACTTCTACCCAATGCTTCTCTACCTTATGTAATTGGAAAACATTTTTGTCATCACGTCTATTAACATTCACTGGAATGTTTTATTAAGCACTGGTATGAGTGATGATGATTTTGATGCCGTGAGTTTAACAGTTTATATGAAATGCTAAGCATGAACCTGATAAAATTTTTTTTAAATGAGATTGCTATGAGTTGGCTATGGTTGTGATACCTGTCACTTATACTCATGGCCAAATCATAGAAACTGATCTGTTAGAATTCATTGAATAAGTAGTCTTTCTCTGTTATGTGACTTCCCCCAAACTGCTTAGTCAGAGAGGGTAATCTTTCCACATAGAGGAGGTCTGCACCTACCTTTATTGCCCTTAAATTTACTGATTTGTATACTGTCTAACATGCGAGTTACTACTTTTTTTCAACAACTGTTTAGTTGTAATATGTATACAGTAAACTGCATCAATTTATATTTGCAATCTAATTAACTTAGACAGATGTAAACCTGTAAAACCAGCTCGGTGCAAGGTACAGAACATTTCCATCAGCCCTGAAAGATTGCTTTTGTCCCTTTGCAGTCCAGCTTTTCCTCTTCCCCAGGCTTCAGCCACCCACTGGTCTGGGTTTTTTGGGGGGTTTGTAGTTGTTGTTACTATAGCTTACGTTAGATTTATCTAATAATTTATATAAATGTAATCATATCATTTTTTTAATGTCTGTTTTATTTTATTTAGCACAGTGATTTTGAGAGTCAGCCATGTTGAGTGTTTTGGTTGGTTGTTTCTTTTTGTTGTCCCAAGTATCTTGTTAATACACTCATAAACTGACAGACATCTGGGCTATTGACAGTTTGTGACTCATAAATAAAGTTGCTCCGAACATCCAGGTGTAAGTCCTTTGTATGGACATATATTTGTGTTTCTCTTGAATAAATACTTAGGAGTAGAGTAGTTGGGTTGTTAAGGTAGGTTGTAGGTTGTTTTTCACTTTTTAATAAACTGCCAAATTTCACTTCTGGACCTCGTTAATCTATGTTGTCCCATCTTCTTTATAGGCTTTGATGCGACCTGGAAGAATTGATAGAATCATCTATGTGCCTTTACCAGATGCAGCAACAAGAAGGGAAATATTTAACCTGCAGTTTCACGGCATGCCAATTAGTAAGGAGGTTGACCTGGATGAACTCATTGTCCAAACTGATACATATTCAGGAGCAGAGGTAAGGTAGTTTACTTCAAAATACTTGGGTATTCAAGACCAGCAGATGACATAATGCTTATGTCCTTGGACTCCCATGTAATCAGCTGCAGTTTGAGTCCCAGACCTAATGGCTTAAACTCATGCTGGGCATGTGTGCGTGCATGTTCAAAATCCAAGGAGTAGTGATTGCGGCATGACTATCCTCCCAGTGGGGTGATTTCTCTCTTTCTCTGTCTCTCCAGTGAGTGCACACATCTTATAGCAAAAATCTCTTAAAAAACAAACAATCTTGGGTATTCTTCTTGGAGGTAAACAGTGGCTTGGAGTCATTAAGTTAAAGAAATTACTTGCTGCCAACTGTTTTAGATGACTATATAAGAAAAAAAAATCTTAAAATGGAAAGTTTACCACAGATAAATCCAATTAAATTACATTTTACCTGGCCTCTCTTACTATATATCTCAATTGTTTTCTCCTGGCTACTGTTAGCTCTCAGAAGGGTAGTCTTTGAATATTATTGTAACATAGTGTAAAGAACTCCTGGACTAATAGATTCTTCTGTTGGACTTCTTGATACAGTGATTTCCACCCAGTTCACACCTCTCTGAACTTTGATCTCTTTATCTATCAAGCAGAAATGATAGTACAACCTGCCTTCCTTGCTGATGTCTTATGGAGCGCATAGAAATGAAATTAGGATATCATGAGTATAAAAGACTTGGCCAAGAGATTGTAGGGAGATCATCTCAGTTTACTTGTGTATTAATCAAGATTCTCTCACAAAAGTAAGGAGACCATCTGCCCTTAGCTATAAACGTGTGCTCTCAACAAGGACAACAAACAAGACTTCTATGAAAATCACTTTTATGTATGGAAGATAAACATTATTTTTCCCTCTCCTTAGCAACTCTTACTTGGGCTGTTTTTATTTACAAAAGAATATTTCTCCAAATTTGTGACTTCTCTACATACTTTTTTTTTTTTGGAGAAGTTTTTGCTATAGGGTACATGCACTCGCCAGAAAGACAGAGACAGAGAGACAGAAAGCGAGAAATCACCGCCCTCCCCCCTGGGGGCGGGGGGGATGGCCACTCTCCAATCCCTTTCTCTTCCACCCTCCTTTCGGGATCTTGGGCGCACACGCACCAGGCGTGAGTTTAAGCCACCTGGTCCAGGACTTAAACCACAGTTGACTACATGGGAGTCCAGCCACAGCCGTCACGCCAACTGCTGGTCCCTCTACATACGTTTCTTAGGAAAAGGACTAAATATATATAACACAGAAATAGTTTCTAAATACCACTAACGTGTACTAGGAAATTAATTGTTTTTATGATAGAAGTTGTGCATTCTTTTCAGTATGAATTATTATGCTATTGTTTTCATCTGTCTTCTGTAAAAACCAAAGAGATTAACATATAGCAGATGATTAGTGGTACTCAGTAGGTAAATTTACACATGGAATTGAACTTTAGTATGTCATTCAGTCAGAGCTAATAACAACCACCAAAAAGAATATTTCATTTTTCTCCTTTAGGTTTTTTTAAATTCCACCTAAAAAAAAAAAAACGTAGAAAGTATTGAATCATTGGAAAAGTCATGACACATTTTTGCATAGGAAAACATAGAAAAGTACGTCATGACTTTTCCGACAACCCAATAGTTTGAGAAGTGGTTGAACTATACTTATTAAGTCCTGTTTGAAACATTAATCTTTATGAGCATCTCTTTGGCAAGACCATCCATAAAATTAAAATGAACATGGAGTTACTGTTAACTGAGTGTTCCAGCATTTGTAGAATTCAGTTTTTGATGTGCAGCTAAGGGCTGGCATCTTATGAATGATACGCAATTTACGGGAAACAGCAAGGAGAAGAAACCATTAATCTTTCACTTACATTGAGGGAAGAGGAAGAGCAGTTAGCAAGATATACATGAGCCTTTCTCACTTTGAAGTCATTCATGGTAGTAACAGAAGCACAAAATAAAAATAAATGCCAATGAGATTCTGTCTGATCGAAAGAAAAAAAATCCTTTCCGTGCCAGCAGTTATTATACCAACTAGCTAGTTCTCGTATAGTTACTACACGTCTTACTCAGTCTAAAATACAAGCACATTGAAGATTAATTTCATATCAGATCTTCTAAAATAAGTCACAGGAGGAGTAACAAAATTCTGAGCTTCCTCAAGTTATATTTTTGTGTCACATTTTGCTTGGGCGTGTGCATGTGGATCCCACTGTGTTTCTATGTATAATCAGTATATTATTACACCTTCATAGACATCTTAGCCTAAAGCAGCTTCATCTTAGTAGTTCTGTGGTTTTTAATGTGCATGAGAGGTTTGTTCCATGTTGGTTTTTTTTCCCTTTTTTCTTTTTGTGTATGAATATTTAGGCAGTTCACACAGGTTTTAAGGATAATTATTATCATTTTTTGTCTTAAAAATGAATGAGTAGATAGAAAATTTAGGACAGGTAAAAACTTAGCTTTAGATAACATATAAAATTTCATCTTCTGTCTTTGCATTAGAATGAAAATGCATCTGTAATGTTCGAAAGCCAAAATCAGGACTGATTTTCTTTCAATAGTAAAATAGATTCAAAGCCAGAACCTTGGTCACCTAACTCCTACAGAGTCTATGCTTTCCAAATGCTGACATAATGAATTTATTCCTCCCCAGGCTAAGGCCGTTTCATTCAGCACAGAACTTACCATGTGGACATTTAACAAATATTCTCTAAACTGGAGGATAAATAATTTAAAATTGATATTTAGGATAAATAGATTCCAGGTCTTACCTGTCAGAAAGGAGCCCTGTAACTTAGAGCAGTGCACCTTGCTACAGGCACAGCAGCGTTCTCAAAGTCTGGAGTGTCAGTTTGGCTGCTTTTGGTATAAAAATCTAGATACCAATCAGGTAATTTTCTTCACAGGTGAGTAGCATGTTATATTGAAGATTATGAAAAATTAATGTTATTAAATTATACACTCTTAGCTATATGAACAAGAATTAGGCCTGGTAGGCCAGCAGTGAGGAAATCCTTGGCACTCTTAATTGTTCTTTAGAAACAGTATGTTTAAGTGTACTCAGATTTTTTCTTTTTTTTTTTTTAATGAAAAAGTCATTGGCGGGGGTTGCTGGCAGGTGGCGTGGTGATGGTTAAGGGCACTGGACTCCCACCTGACTGGCTATGGTTTCTGTCCTGGACCTAGTGGCTTGCTTTCTCCTCCCTCCCTCGCTCTCTCTCTCTCTCTCTCTGTCCCTCTCTGGTCCAATTTAAATAAATAAGTAAAGTTAAATAAAATAATTCTTTATTTAAAAAAGAAGGTCCTAGAGGATGATAGAGATGATACTGGTACTTTTCTGACTAGGAATGGGGGAAGTCCACTCTAAAAATATTTTCTTTTCACCTGGTAACGTATTTTGCCCCAACAACGTTCCGTAAAAGTGTACAAAGGCCCAGTGTTTGCAAAAGCTCCTTATACCCTCTGTGAGCTACTCCATTTTCCCTCCCTGGGGAAGGAATACAGAGAAGGGAAACATGTTTTTCTAAGACTGAGGAGGGTCCTGAGAGGAAGTTTGTAGCCAGCTGGAAGGGCAATGCTGCCACTAGGGAGTAGCCTCCAAGGAGGGGCTGAAACAGCAGCCTCCTTCAGCCACCTCTGCTGCTGCCACTCACTCTCCTGGGGCTGCGACCCTCATTGTCTTTGGCGGCTTGGCTGTGGCTCTTGGTTAATGGAAAAATATGTCGCCATTGAAAAGCAGATGGGAATTTGGCTGGGGCGGAAATAAGTCTTTTTTGGTTGCAGCTATTGTTTTCTTATGCTTTGATTTTTGTGTTTTAAGTTATTTGTAGCAGATCCCACTTCACTTATTCATTTGTCTTTTATCAAGTTAATCCTGGTTACTTTCGGGAAACTTGCATCTCCGACAGGAAATCAGCTGTCGCGAGGATGTGCACATGAAAGCCATAACCAGGCTCATTACCCAGTGTGCCCAGTGCTTGGGAACAGAGGTGACGAGTGCGACACAGCATTTCCTCTGTGTGAGGGAACGTGCTGACATGGGCCAAAGACTCTAACTGTAAAATTTGGATTGAATTCTCATTCGTGTTTGGGTATCGTCATCTTTTTAGTGATTATTTCATTAAATGAAATGGATAAAACCTAAGACTCAGGTTTCAGCTCTGTATTTTATAAATAATATTGTTATCACAGCACTGATTACAGATCAAGGTTTTAGGATTCAACTTTCTAGACAGGCAAGAAAGTAGGGGAAAAAAGAGAATTTTGATGTTACAATTGAGTACTCCTTTAATAGAATCCCAGGTGGCTTTGGGAAAGTTATTTAATTCCTTTGAACATCGATTTCATTTGCCAAATATATATGTGAATGAACTTATTTTGAGGGCTAAATGAGACAACAAATGTAGGAACACAGAAACAACGCCAGTCACCGAAAGTGTGCCCTAAATGTTACGTCTGTTCATTCTCTATTCATGTTATAATTTATTCCTGAAGTAAGGTCAGTACTTACATTACCAATGAAATGTTGAGTGATGTTGCTATAGTGTGGTAATATGTTTCACATTGCTTTAATAACCAGATAAATAATTTATCTGGAAGTTAAATGAAAATTGTATTTGCCTTATTTTACTTAAATGTAAAAACGTGCTTAATAGAGTGAGGTTTTTGATGTGTTGTTATGAATATAACTCTAGAAAGAATTTTAAAACAATTTCTTAGTGCTAAATACATTTCACTCTCAAGTTTTCCAAAAGCTCTAACTTTATGTAAACTTTGTTTATCCCTTTTTTATTAAAATGGTCTGTCTTGCTCTGAATTCTGTTTTGTAGTCTATGCCTTCCTGGGTCTAATAATAGCTCAGAGTCTTCCTGCCAGCTCAACATTAAAAAATCACCTTCTAGTGTGCCTCATTAATTCAAGAAGGGGTTTATTCACTGCACTTGAGCTATTATAACTAATAAAAAGGAGAGCCTTAAATTACTTTTCTATCTTGCTGATTAACGTTCCTTCTGACATCTCTTTGTCTCCCACACAGTGAAAATAGAAGGAGCAGTTATAGCCACTTAGAGTGTCTATGCTCTTCTTACATGAAGTCTCTTGGGACAGTGTTCCCCAAAGTAAAACATCAGGAGCAATGTAGTAGAATCCAGCATAGGTTGACTGCTTATCTGACCAGTCTATCTAACAACACGTCTGAGGTAGGAATAATAAGTTAAAGTGGGATAGAACATCATTTGGCCTGGTCTCAAGCTCTACTTACTGTTACTGGAAGGCAGCTGGCAGCAAGGTTTCTGTCTCCAAAGTGATGCAGAGCACTGCCGTATTTAGCAACCTCTATAGGCTGTCTGGGACCAACTTTCCTCACCTAATCAAAACTGCCCTGTGAAAACATGCTCTCTAACTGTCTGGCCTGTTATTCTTATTTGAAAACTTCTTTGTTACCTCTGTATTCTTTCTTATGCTTTGATTCTTTAGTTGTACCCCAGAATCTTTCATCACAAAACCGTCATGACCACCCCACCCAGAAATGGTCTGTCCTTTTTGAACTACTTTATACTCATTTCTTTTTTGCTTATTTAGCTCTTAGCACATTTTTACTTACAGGGTTTTTTTTGTTTTGGGTGTTTTTTGTGGTTTTTTTTTTTTTTTTGGAAAGAGTTATTTTTGCTATAGGGCATGTGTGCTGGCCAGAGAGACAGAAAGAAAGTGAAAAATCACTCCCCTGGGAATGGTCGCACCACATTCCCTTCTCCATCAGAAAAGCAACTGATACTTCACACTTAGTGGACATTCATGGAGAGTACATGCATATATTGATGCTAAGTCATTTTACCAACCAAAAATGCCAGTTTTAACATTTACTGAAATGCCACTTTCTAGGGTTTTGGTTTTATTACAGTATTATTTATTTATTTGTTTATTTCTATGAGAAAGAGAAAGAGACACTCCCATCAGGATTCTCACAACAAGATCCGGCCCAGTCTTAGTCATCTTGAATGGCTAGTACACGTGTGCAACTCTGGCAGGCTCAAGAATGTGAACCCAGGACCTTGCCATGTGGGTACAGTTGGGTACAGTTGTGCCACTGCCTGGCTCCCATTTCTGTTTTAATTGTCTTTTATGTGCACAAACTGTTTGAGTTCCCTAACACTGTGGGAACAGTGCTAGAACAAAAGTAGGGACAAGCAAAGCACTCGACTTGTCTGGGGTCCCACAGCAAATAAGTGACAAACCCAGGACTAGAAGCCAGATCTTTCAGTTCTCCTGAAAGGACTTTTCATGATCTTGTCATGCCTCAGTTAATAGGAAAGCCCTTGAAACTGTCTCGTAGTTCCCTATGACATCTCTGGATCTTTTATAAAATTAGCCTAATCCTATGGATAGTGACTTAGCAAACTAGACAGCTTATATGAAACACTTTTGCCCTTTTTTTGTATCTGTTTCTCTTAGGGTAATTGTCTTTACCTACCTTGTTTTTATTTTCCAAAGGAAGTATAAGCTGCTTGAAGTTAGGAACTTTGCTTCCCTTTATTCATTTATTTTATTTCTCAGATATTGCAAATAAACCTTGCAGTTTAGAAGGAAAAGTATTTAAACAGCGAAGTTCTATATAATGTGTTTATGAGCATGATCTAGTGATGTGCAAAATACTATAGGAGAAAGAAGATGGAGTAACTCACACTAGCTGGGATTACAGAGGAGAGTTGATGCCTCAAAGGGAATAATTGATTTTAGCCTTAATGGGCAAATAGAAGTTCCCCAAGTAAATTATTCCTGGCAGATAGAAAGGCATGGAAGAATATGGTGTGATCTAGAGTCAGTTAAAGGTTGAATATGACTGGGAGAAAGAGTCCTCAGTGGAAGTAGTAGGAAACGACACAGAAAAAGTAGGTGAGGTGAGGCGTCCGGGTCATGTGGCAAGATTTGGGCGCCATAGTTGCCGTTGTCACACTCCAGGAGCACTGCAGCCTGACATACATAGCAACCAAACATGGACCTGGATGTGGACATTGACTGCCCTTCGACTTCCAGTGATGGCTACCATTCAGCATTCTAGAGCACCTCACCTGCTGGGCACTCTTCTAGATATTGTGAGGGCATTCCAAAAAAAGAAAGAAGGAAGGAGAGAGAGAGAAAGAAAGAAAGCGAACACCAAGAGTACCTGTCCTCGAGGAGCTTATCATTTATTTTGGAAACTGAAACCCACTCGTATTAAGATGGTAATCAGCAATATTTCACTAGATTGGGTACTAGCAAAAACATTCATGTATTTGTCCATGTCAAGCCCACTGATAATTTCACTCGTCATGACATTATCAAATATGGATATGACAACAAAAGCATTGATGCACCCGAAAGGGAAGGAGGGAAGGAGGGAAGGAGGGAAGGAGGGAAGGAAGGAAGGAAGGAAGGAA
>NW_006159859.1:5053613-5073033 GCF_000334495.1 Tupaia belangeri chinensis
GACGAGTAGTTAAGGAATTAAGGAAGGAAGGAAGGAAGGAGGGAAGGAAGCAAGCAAGCAAGCAGGGAGGGAGGGAGGGAGGGGAGGAGGGAGGGAAGGAGGAAGGTCCTGACAGACTCAGGACCCAGTCGTGATGGCACAGGCAGAGAGAAGCACTGCATGATGGCTTGGAGGCCCTGATCTGGTTCCTGGCCCAACCTGAATGGGCTGGATGTGGTGCACACTTGAAGTCTAGCTAACTAGCATATGGAGAAGTATTTCCATTATATAGAGGTATCTGTATTTCCAGACTTCAGCTTCTACTTAAATTGGCAACAGAAGTACATAATTCAGCTTATCTGAAGGTTATTTTAGATGAGACGTTTACACAAAGGCAAATCATTCTCTAGAACACCTTGTCCTGCCATATCTGTATTTCTCATTCCCTGCCAGGTGTTTAGAACTGCTGTCAGCTTATAAGGAGCATTAGTCAGAAAGGAAATGGATGTTGAATGAGAGACTGGCTAGCAGCAAACTTAATAGAACATTTTATAAACAAATGTGCAAGCCCCTTTATAGGGAAGGAGATCGTCTAGCAACAAGTTGGCTACGACCTCCCTAGTCATGATAGTCTAATCTCCAAGGCTGTTATCCATGGTAAATCTGTACTTATGGAGAATACTGAAGCCAATGGTAATGAAGCTTATTTGAGTAATTTAACATTCCACCTCCTTAATCTAATCCTCTTCCAAATTCTTAGTCTTATTTCCTCATTCTGACTCTCCAAAACTTTTGTACAAACCATTTAATCTGTGTTTCTTCATCATCAAAAGAGTGGTGAAAGTTGGGGCTCTAGCTACTTGAGAAGAGCTTATGATTTAAAAAACAGTAAAGATATGTAAATCGTAGTAAGCATATATCCATATCAGTAATCCATTTTTGTTGTATGTTTTATAATCAACAAATTCAATTTGATCTCTAATTTTTTTTAAAAGAGAATTATCTTATTTAACTTTATTTATTTATTTACTCATTTATTTTAATTTGACCAGAGAGGGACAGAGCCAGAGAGAGAGGAAGTGAGAAGGCAAGCCGCGAATGGTAATGAAGCTTATTTGAGTAATTTAACATTCCACCTCCTTAATCTAATCCTCTTCCAAATTCTTAGTCTTATTTCCTCATTCTGACTCTCCAAAACTTTTGTACAAACCATTTAATCTGTGTTTCTTCATCATCAAAAGAGTGGTGAAAGTTGGGGCTCTAGCTACTTGAGAAGAGCTTATGATTTAAAAAACAGTAAAGATATGTAAATCGTAGTAAGCATATATCCATATCAGTAATCCATTTTTGTTGTATGTTTTATAATCAACAAATTCAATTTGATCTCTAATTTTTTTTAAAAGAGAATTATCTTATTTAACTTTATTTATTTATTTACTCATTTATTTTAATTTGACCAGAGAGGGACAGAGCCAGAGAGAGAGGAAGTGAGAAGGCAAGCCGCGAGGTCTGTGCCTCGACCCACAGTCGGCCATGTGGGAGTCCGGCATCCTTAGCCACCATGCCACCTGCCAGCCCCTGATCCCTAATTTTAAAAGCTACAATTTGCTTATATTTTCCATATTTTGTTACCTTAGATTTTATAAGTACTCACAGTGTTTCATGTACATTTCCTGTTTTAGTTTTAATGATGAGTTCTTTAATTCAGGCTGTATTTCATAGTTACATGCAGCATTTGCCTCAGCTGGTTTATAAACATCTGCAATCCCTGTTTATATTTGTTTTCCTTGTTAAAGATGTGTATTTATATTGCTTTTCAAATGTGTAAAGCTAATGTTTCCTTAAAAACTGTATATTTGGGACCAGCAGATGGTGTAATGGTTACATTGCTGGACTCCCACATAGTCGACTATAGTTCAAGCCCTGGACACAGCGATTTAAAACTCACACACAGCTCATGTGTGTATGTGCCCAAAATCCCAAGGGGAGAATGGAGGAGAAGGGGTTGCGATGTGACCATCCCCCTCAAAGGACATTTCTTGTTTTCTGTCTCTCTCTCTCTACAGTGAGCACATGTGCCCTGTAGCAAAAATCTCCCTCCACAAAAAGAAAAAACCTTTCTGTTTAGTATTTTTATTTCAGCATATTCTGTAGGTAATTAATACAATAGTTCTTCACCTACAACTTAATTCTTTTTTTTTTTTTGTAAACGTCTTTCTGATTAAAAAAGAAAAAAATGATAAGCCTAGCAACTTTAGAAATTTGAGGATTTCTGTTTCTACTAGAATAATCTTTTAGGAAATAAGGATACCTGTTGCAATACCCATGCCTTTTCATATTCATTATGATTGGCCCAAGTGTTCTTGTCAGGTTTGAATCCCAGTGCTAAAGACAAAGGCACCACACCATTTGACCTATGGCTACAGTGGGCATACTCTCAGTAGACTACTCTGTAGTCCCCACATGGCAGTCATTTTGAGCTCTATAAGGTGTCATTTTTTTTTTTTTTGAGAGATTTTCATTGTAGGGCGCGTGCGCTCGCCAGACAGACAGAGAGAGACATAGAGACAGAAAGCGAGAAATCACCCCCCAGGGGGGATGGTCACGCCGCAATCCCTTCTCCTCCATTCTCCTCTCGGGATCTTGGGCACGCACGCACATGCGCCCGGCGTGAGTTTTAAGCCACCGGGTCCGGGACACGAACCACGGTCGACTACGTGGGAGTCCAGCGACATAGCCATTACGCTCACTGCTGGTTCCCTATAAGGTGTCATTTTAAATGTTACTAAAACTCTATAAAAGTAGTTGTTCAAATTGCAGTCAAAGGTTACCTTGTTCTTTAAATATACTGTCCACAGGACAGCCATGTAGCCTAGTGGTTAAGTAAGCCAGATACCACGTGGCTCACCATGGTTCTGTTTTGGCCCCAGTGGTTTGCAGAACTCACCAGGCCTGTGTATGTGCCCAAAATCCTGATGGGAAGGAGAAATAGAGGAAGAAGGGGTGCTGTGTGACAGAGCCCATAAGACAGCCCTCTCTTTCTCTCTGGTGAGTGCATGTGCCCCCTGGCAATTAAAATAATAATAACAATAAATATACTTTCCTCTGTGCTTTGGAAGCTCAAAAATACAATCTAACTTTTCCTTAGACAGGATAGAAACTAAAACAGAAAATTACTTCTATTTACAGGGCTTTTTGATTTTTTTTTTAATAATTATTTTATTTAACTTTATTTATTTTAATTTGACTAGAGAGGGACAGAGTGAGAGAGAGAGAGAGAGAGAGAAAGAAAGTGAGAAAGCAAGCCACCAGGTCTGGGACTCAAACCACAGTCGGCCACGTGAGAGTCCAGCACCCTTAACCACCATGCCACGTGCCAGCCCGTTTTGTTTATTTTTTACCTCTAAACATTATTTCGCATCTTCTTTAACGTTAGCTAGCTCCCTTTTTAGTCTTAAATTCGGGAAAATGGATTTTTATTTAAATTTATAGGAAAATGTCTATGTTTATGCAGGAGAAAAACATTAAGTGTAATGCACATGTCACTTCACCATTGTGGAAATTCTAAATCATAAATTAGTTATCTCCTCTTTTTCTTGAAAAATTTTTAGAAATTACTGGTTTTGGCATCTGGACAAGATATTCTTTCAATGATAACAAAAGTAACCCCCAGCATATCTTGATTCACTTCAAAAACATCCATAAATAATGGTTTTATATTTAAAAGCATCAAGTGTATTTAGTTTGCTTAGTTTTTAACTCCATGCCAGAATCTTTTTAAATATATTACTCTTAGCACATGTGCTCTGTAGCAAACTGTAAAAATAAGTAAATTGGGACCAGCAGTTAGCGTAATGGCTGTGTCGCTGAACTCCCCTGTAGTCGATCGGAGATCAAGTCCTGGACTCGGTGGCTTAAAACTCATGCCGGATGCATGTGTGCACGTGCCCAAGATCCCGAGAGGAGAATGGAGAAGGGATTGTGGCATAGCCATCCCTCCTGGGGGGTGATTTCTTGCTTTCTGTCTCTCTGTCTCTCTCTGGCAAGCGCATGCACCCTGTAGCAAAAACCTCTCCAAAAAGAGAAGAAAAAAAAGTAAATTATATATATGTATAATATTTTATATGTATTATCATATATATTATATATGTGCGTGTATATATATATATATATATTTATATATATAATATTTCTTAGATTTCAAAAATATATACCAGAAGACCTCATCATGAAAATTTTTGTAACGCCTTATAATATGAAATAGTGTAAAACTATGTATCATTTTGAACTTTTATTTTTGCTACTTCAGTAGTAGTGACATATCTCAGACCTCCAACGATCTTAAACATAGCTTTAGAGGTATTCGAAGAATCAGTTCACTCAAACTGAGTGTGCCTGTGAAGCTATGTTGAAGCATAGCTGTGTAGGGCCAGCAGGTAGCATGGTGGTTGAGTGCTGGACTCCCACATGCCCACCACAGTTTGAGTCCTGGACCTGGCAGCTTGAGAATTGCATCGGGCATGTGTGCTTGTGTACCCAGGATCCCAGGAGGAGTATGGAGAAGGAATTGCAGCGAGGCCATCCCCTGGGGGGTGATTTCTCACTTTCCCTCTCACTGTCTCATTTTGTCTCTCTCCAGCAAGCACACATGCCCTATAGCAAAAACCTAAAAGTGAAGTGAAGTGAATGAATGAAGGCAAAAACCTAAAAATGAATGAATGAATAAAAGAAATACAGCTCTGTATATAAATTACTTACCTTGTAAGCTGATCCCCTGTGAAGATTGTGTGTCTTCTTTGATAATTGTTGATTGGACAGTCAATATATAATTCATTTTTACACTTACAATAACAGGCAAACAAAATACAGACTAAAAAGAGAGTGTTGTTTCCATTTTATCTGAGAGAAAGCCACAGGCTAAGTAGGAAAAAAGAACTAAATCAGTGCCCAATAAATTTGGAGTTTTCTTTTTTTTTCCTCCATTGGTAATTGCTTATCATTTTTTAATGTTTCCTGTATACTGAATCATGCTGCCTCAGTGTTCACATGTTCAAGCTTGAATCTCCAGTGCAATTGTATATAGACACAGGGCCTATTAAGGAGGTAAATAAGAGGAAATGAGCTCATAAGACTAGGGTCCTAATCCACTAGGTAGTGGCCCTATAAACAAAGAGTACACATATGGAGGAAAGGCAATATGAGGACACATTGAGAAGGTGGCCAGGCAGAGAGACCCCACCAAAACCCAGCCATGCTGGCATCCTGATCTCAAACATCCAGCCTCCAGAGTGGTGAAAAAATACATTTCTATTGGCTAAGCCACCCAATCTGTGATGTTTTGTTAAGGCAACCCAAGCTGAGAAGAGAGTCCTTCATAGCTAACATCAGTATAGCTCAGGCCATGTTACGTGTAAAATTTCTTTTTAGTAACTAATAAAGAAGATTACTATTAACTTCCAGTCATTGATTTCAGCCTGAGTTATCTGTAGGAATCAGACTGATAAATAGTGCCTAGCTTACTGATAATTTACTGCAGATTGCTTTTAAGGATTCAGAAGATGTTTATTTCTGAAAGTAATATTTCTATGGCAATTAGTTTTCCATGCTAGTCTCTTGAAATTATACTGCTAGTGAAGGTAACTTAAAGTAGTAGACTGGGTTTTAGATCCTGGGAGCAGAAATATGTGCACTGTCAAGGCCAACAAAAGGAAAAAGGAGGGATTTCTGTTTTTCTCTACACACAGAACCAGCCTGTGTACCATTAGCTTAGACAAAGTTTATCCTATAAGGTCAGATAATCAGGGTCATTATCAGAGGTATGTACATTTTTTTTAAAGTTTAATCACTCCAGGGAACCAGCAGTTAGCGTAATGGCTATGTCGCTGGACTCCCACGTAGTCGACCACAGTTCATGTCCTGGACCCAGTGGCTTAAAACTCACGCTGGGCGCATGTGCGTGCATGCCCAAGATCCCGAGAAGAGAATGGAGGAGAAGGGATTGTGGCATGACCATCCCCCCTGGGGGGTGATTTCTCGCTTTCTGTCTCTATGTCTCTCTCTTGTCTGTCTGGCGAGCGCACGCACCCTATAGCGAAAAACCTCTCCAAAAAAGAAAAAAAAAGTTTAATCACTCCAATGATACCCTAACTGGTAGATTTTCAGATTATATTAAAAAAAGTATTGGGTCAGCCCCTGTGGCCTAGCAGTTAAAGGAGTCAGATCCCACATGGCTGATGTGTGATTCAAATCCTGGCCCTGGCAGCTTGAAAAACACACTAAGCATGTGTGCCCCAACTCCTAACATGATGGAGAAATGGAGCAGTAGGGATTATGGCATGACCATCCCCATTGAGAGGGTATTATCTCCCTCTCTCTCTGAGAATGAGGAAAAATGATGGCAGATGGAAAATTTCAATAAAATTTTTGAATCTGGACTATAAGTTGGTTAGAAAATTCTGAAACCTGTAAGCAAGAGAAATTGTCAAGAAGCAGTGTATTGGGACCAGCAGATATAATAATAGTTATGTCACTAGACTCCCACATGGCCAACCGCAGTTGGAGTCTCAGACCTGGGCATGTGTATGTGCATACCCAAAATCCTAAGAGGAGAGTAGAGAAGGGATTTCAGGTTGGGGGAAGGGTGTGATTTCCTGCTTTCTTTCTATCATTCCAGTGAGCACACATGCCCATAGCAAAAAATCTCTTTAAAAAAAAAAAAAAAAAAAAAAGCATATTACTCCAACAACTCAAAAAAGACTCAAGAAAGGAATTAGAATATATTGCATCTCTGAAGAAAGGCAGGGAGTGCAAGACTAAAAACAGGATTTGTTATAATTCTTTACATGGAAGAGACATCGCAGATTCTGTCCCTTGCCCCTTAGAGCCAGGAGACCACATCTAGAAGAAAACCGGAGCATAACTTTTCAGAGAAGTTGAACTACAGAGGTACTGGGTACCAAGATACCAGGTAGGCCCATTGGAAGATGCAGACTGATGACATGTAATCCAGAAACAGAGGGTATTAACGTTAAGTGCAGGTCAGCCTACTGCATACTGAGTCTTCCAGGCCACCCTCCCTCCCCTTGCTCGTGCTCTGCTTCCTTCATGTTGGCAGACAAGGCAAACGGCTGGAAGATTGGAGCAATTGAAGCCACTGACTGTTAATCCTTGAGAACAGCCTAGACAGACTCACACCTGGGGGTTTTACCGCAGCTGGTAAGACTACCAGCTGGCAAGCCTCATTCATGCACACAGGGTTCCATTTGGTTTTTAAGTCTTCATTTTGAAATGTGAATTGGAAACTAGAGACCACCGGTATTTGAAGAAAGCTTCTAATATAAGACAGTCTAAAATAAACACAAGGAGACTAGAGACAGTATAAACCGTATAAATGCTATGTGTGTGGGAAAGCCTTTAATTATAATAATTAATTACTCTCTTAATACTTACCAGTGATAAATCATTTTTCAGACAAATAGTTCTTGCCATGCACTGTTGTATGTTTTGCATTTTCATGGTACACTGGCATATTCAATTCTGATGTAACAGGCATCCCATAATGACCACACTACACAGAAACTCAAATTCTCATTGCATTAAGTTACTGGTTTTATCCTTTAACCTTGTCTTTTAGTTTAGTGAGCAATGCTCTGTCACTGTGGCCTTGGTTGGTGATTCTTCCTGCCATTCTCATTTTATATAATTTTTGCATGGTTCATCGTTCAAAGGATGATCCCCCTGTGTTAAATTTTCCTCTTAACTCTCCTTTGTTTTGTAGCTAGCTTACTCCTCCCATGAGAGCAGAGTTCCATGGCCACTGGAGACCCGTTGTTCATTTGAATCAATTTAAGTTTTTTATCTGCCATTTGTAATTTATACTGAAAGGCATCCTAATCTTATGGTTAAAGTTCTGCCTTGGGCATTATTTCTAGTAGGTCACTGGTTCTTTTCATACCTCAGAATGATGTTGATCATTTTGGCTTTCTCATTGGCGCATTAATTCGGTTTACTTACACTGGTTTGGAAAGGTTTAGAATAATCAGTATTTCAAATGCTTAGAATAATGACATTAACAATAATACATTGCAGTACATAGTGAAATTCTTTGAGGAATTAGCAGGAGTAATCTTTTCTTATCAGTTTATAAATGCTGCTACCAGTCAGCAAAAGCGATACAAAATTTCATCACTTAGTCTTGATGCTTAAATAATGTCAGGGTGACACCATTGACCTTCTGTCTTCTAGGATGTGTTTTGCTTTTCATTTTTCAAAGAAAACTGTTGACAGATAATCCATTCTCTATTTGTACAGATAAAATGAAAATGCCATCATGAACTCAGTAAGCCTGTCCTTACTAAATACACAAAAAGTCCATCATTAAGCTTTTACTGTTTGCGAAACCTGGTTATGCCCAACTGTCTTGAACCTGTGAACTTCCACTCCTCATTCCTTACTGCTGGTTTGCTATTTGCCAATATTATTTCCCAACACGGGATGCTATATGAAACCGAAGCGGGACATAGCCAACCTGTAGTCGCTCATAAGGATATTTCAGACATAAAAGCATCCTAGATCATTCACAGTGACATCCCTTGAGTTGGGTTATAAATTATTTTTGTTGGAAAAAGTATATATGTAAATCCATAGCCACTAGATTCTCTATTGGCCTTTATTATAGAGTCAGTAATCAGGTAATAAATAAATAATATTACTAATATTTGCTTTGATTTTGTTGAACATTTCCTGTGTGCTAGACCTAAATGTTACCTAGTGCAACCATTGTATGAGGTAGAAAATTATTATATTCATTTAACAGAAGAGGAAATTTCCTTAAAGTAACTCTTTGAACTCTCTCACAGCTAACACCTACCTACGATTTACCCTCAGGTGTGGCTCTAAAGCCTGTGCCCAAAAGTCCAAATTTCCATGGATGTTCAGATGGTTTTGTGTATTTTCAGTACATAGAAAGTGGGAGGAGTGGCTAGAAGGAAATAAAGACACCAACAGTAAAAGATTTCCTTTAAAATCTTGAGATTTTTGAAGGTTATAGCAAACTGCTATAACCAGTTGTTTTATTTTATATAAGAAATCAAACTTTGAAATATATGCAAGATTGAATCAATGCATATTCTAATATTCCAGGAAAGATAAAGATGCACCTTATAGAAAGACTAATTTTAGAGGTATTTCCCAGAGAAAAGAAAATTCTTGTGAGAGAGGCAGTATCTGATCTATTAAATGTGTATATTCTTTTTCTTGAATATACACATTAGACACACCACCGTCCCATGCTTCCATCTGTGAAACACAATATCCAGTGATACTATAAACAGTGTAAAGGTACAGTTCCCAAACCAAGACCATCAAGAAGTGATGTCATAGTGCCATTGTTCTCCAAGTAACTTAGTGATTTCCATTCTTCCTATGGTTTTATCATGATCTTGTCTTACCTGTGCCTAGCAAAATGCTATAACCTAGGTTACACTGTAAATTTAACTATCACCAGTTTTCTCTATATTTCATAACTAGTGAAAGGGAGAAAATGCAGAGGGATAAGAGCATTCTTTTTAAAGAGAAAAGAAAGAAGGGGAGGAGTGGGATTTTTAACCATAGATAGCTAGCTCTAAAAAGGACAAAGTGATAGTGGCCACATTCCGTGTTTCTGTACATGGCGACACAGCCATAGTATGTATGACCAACTTTCTCCACTGACATTTCATGTTCATCTTTGCCTTTGGACAGCATTTCACCAAGTCAAATAAAGTTCTTATACTATTGGCATGGCCCAAGCCTACCAAGGGATCTGAGCTATAGGTGGAATTGTCTGTCTGGCATTGTGATATCATCCATTAGTCCTAACCACTGATTATGGTGAGCACAAGGTGGTCTGTACTTCATAACCCAGGGGTTCTGTGGTTCCACTCAGATCTTCCCAAGTCCCTGATATGCATTGTCAGTTCTTTTCCCTTGTGCTGACACCATGATATCTCTATCTCTATCTTTATCTTTATCTTTATCTCTATCTCTATCTCTATTTTTATTTCTGCTTGTTCCCTTAGCAAAAGAAGAAACACACACTGGCCTGTTGGCAGTTTTAGCTTCCATTTAACTTAAATCTAATAACTCTAGATGGAAACTTGTCTCCTTTGGAAACTGAAACTTTAAGATGGAAAAGATCTTTATTTCAGACTAGAAGCAGGAACCAGCAGTTGGCGTAATGGCTATGTTGCTAGACTCCCATGTAGTTGACCGTGGTTCGAGCCCCAGACCCGGTGGCTTAAACTCATGCTGGGCGTGTGTGCGTGTGTGCCCAAGATCCCAAGAGGAGAATGGAGGAGAAGGGATTGCAGTGTGTCCATCCCCCCTGTGGGGGTGATTTCTCACTTTCTGTCTGTCTGGCAAGCGCACGCGCCCTATAGCAAAAAACTATCAAAAAAAGAAAAGAAAAAAGACTAGAAGCAAAAATTCTGAGTCTGTGCCTCTAGATCTAATCTGCCTCCATACCTTAATTTCTGTGTCCTTATATTCTGGTTATAAAAGGGAATATTGTGAGTTCCAGCCCATTACTTTACTGACTCAGTTGAAAATTGACTGTACTGAACATGGGTATTCCAGGCACCATGTATTCAAAGGGTCAGTAGGAGGGTCTGGGAGAGCTGTGGCAGCCAGACAGCACAAAATCAAATCCAGAATTGTTTTTCTAATGAGTGAAAAAGTCACTGTACCCTTCAGATGGAAAGGGCCTAGTGTGAATAACTTACCTCTGCCACTGGTTGGTTCTCTGAGGGGCTAACACTGGGACTCAGAGTTAGTCTTTGTCACTAGGGCTGACAGGTGGGCACATCATCATGGTGAAACTCAGATTAGCCTGAGTTAGGGAAGTTCGTGCTGGGACTCCATATGTATCCTCCTTCCCTGTCTCCGTCCTTGTTGGCGATCACAGTTTAGGAATGTAAGTTCCTGTTCCAGCCAGGATTACACTTTCCCAGCCTCCAGCACATCATCTTGCATATAGCTTGTGTTCAGCAAATATCTCTTAAAATTATTCAAAAATTTTCTTGCCTTTGAAAAATTGTTTTACCCCCATTTTCCAATTTTTGGGGGGGAGGGGAGAGATTTTCGCTATAGGGCACATGCGCTCGCGAGACAGAGAGACATAGAGACAGAAAGCGAGAAATCACCCCCCAAGGGGGGATGGTCACGCCACAATCCCTTCTCCTCCATTCTCCTCTCGGGATCCTGGGCACGCATGCTCATTTGCCCAGCGTGAGTTTTAAGCCACCGGGTCTGGGACGCGAACCGCAGTCGACTACGTGGGAGTCTAAC
Organism: Tupaia belangeri chinensis; assembly: GCF_000334495.1. Classification (NCBI taxonomy): domain Eukaryota; kingdom Metazoa; phylum Chordata; class Mammalia; order Scandentia; family Tupaiidae; genus Tupaia; species Tupaia belangeri. The sequence continues at coordinate 5,064,918 of NW_006159859.1, forward strand.
AACATAGCCATTACGGTAACTGCTGGGTCCCTCCAATCTTCTAAATAGATACACAATTCTATATTTAAGTTTGGTATTTAATCTGTAATGATTTTTCTTAAATTGAATAAGTACTAGCTATCTCAAAGGAGAATAAAAAATTCCTCACAATACTGCCTTGAATTATATTTTTTTGTACTTATATATGTAGAAACACAACAGTAGTCTCAAAGCTCTTTCTTAATACGGTTCTTAAATAACTATAAAACAAGACGGATTCACGAATTAATGATAAAAGAACCTAACAAAATTTAACATAAAGATAATGTAATGGGCATGCTGTTGCATTACTGAAACAAACTCACCATTTGCTATGTGATTAGAATAATACCTAGAGAGGCATAGCATATAACAAGTGCAGTATTGTGATTCATTTTCTCTCAACACATTATAATAAGTCAATACTTGTTGAATACTTACTCTGTGTGTGTAGTTTTTTTTAAGGGCCATAGTATGCTAGTTCTCTCCATCAAGAGCTGGAATCTACCTTCTGAGGGTAGCTTTGACCAATAGCAAAATGGCAGAAATGTTTGCTCTCTCAGGAGATTACACTATACATTACATAAAATGAGAAGAATAATGGAATCCAAGACGGAGATTTGGGAAGACCAAATGTAAAACAGAAATAATTGGAGAGATAAAGGCTTTAGAAGTCAGTGTGATAAAAACCACTACCAAATTCAGGTCTATTGGATTTTGCAATGTGTAAGTCATTAGTGACATCATATATGATTCACTATGTAAAGTTCTACTTAATATAGATCTGTTGCATAAAAAGAAAAAAGAAACTCTATATTTTTGAATGGTTTTTGTGAAATATTTTTTTTTAAATCATAAATGAATACTATTTTCTACATAGGAAAGCAGGATTGAATATACAGAAGTGACAGGTAATCCCTTAGTCCTCCAGTTTTACTTAGTTCCCTCAGGACCTGTCTACGTTGAAAGTCTTGTCCATGCAACAATTTGCCTAAGATAAACACCTGCTGTAGCTTTTTCTTACTTTCTGATCTAGTCTTATATTCATTCTCAGAAAGAACTAAGTCTCTGTAGTACTACATCTCAGTGTAGGGTGAAGGGTTTTCTCAATTATTTTAATACTTGCCTTTATGCAGTGATTCGAGAACTGTTCTAATTTTCCAGAAATAATATTTTTATTAAACACAATGTTGGAGCTTCAGAATCTTCATAGTAAATTGATTGAGTGAAGGAGACTAACAGTGCCTGGCCCATAGTTTGCACTTAATAAATATGTGATGAATGAGAAACTGAATGCATGCGGTCTCATTTTTGTCAGTTTCCCACACAAATTATTCTCATTTCCTTTGGAAAGAAGTAGTACATGTTCTTTTGGGCTCCTTTAAGAGTAACAGGCACTTCTGTGAGTCCCAGGCACTCAACCAAAGTGGAGATAAAGAGATCTAGTCACTTCCTTTTGCCTTGTGTATGAGTTTTAATATTTGATGATAATAAGTTTGGATCATTGCTCATTTGGGCAAGGCTCAGATTAATTATATAAAAGAGTACATAATTTTTTAAAACCCTATCATATCCTATTAGCCAATTCCCTGGTACAAGTGCTGTAGGCACTGATTTAATCTGGAAACGATAATTGGACTCCCCATTAGAATAGCCCATGTGTTTTGAGAAGTCATCTGATAATGCCAGGGTGTCATTCCTATCTGAAAGAACACGAGGCAAGAATCCAGAAGGAAAAACCATCAGTTTGTCTTCCCAAAGTTCTGGCAGCACTGTGATCTTAAACATTTTGGTCAAGGTTAGGTTTACTGAGGTTCATAATATTCAGGAAGAAGAATTCTAGAGGAAGTTGCTTGATGGTTTGGAATAAAGATAGGACTCACACTACATGACTGAGCAGGTTTACTGTTACTTTTTGAGTTGTATAGAAGTATTTACTGTCATATCAAAGTGTGCTGGAAAAGATTTGTATTTTTATTAAATTACACTCACCTTAATTTTCTTTTCTTTTCTTTTTCCTTTTTTTAGAGAGGTTTTTGCTATAGGGTGCATGCATTCGCCAGAAAGACAGACAGAAAGCAAAAAATCACCCCCCAGGGGGGATGGCCACGCCACAATCCCTTCTCCTCCATTCTCCTCTTGGGATCTTGGGCACGCACGCACACGTGCCTGGCACTCAAACGTGGTCGACTACATGGGAGTCCAGTGACACATAATTTTTTAAAACCCTATCATATCCTATTAGCCAATTCCCTGGTACAAGTGCTGTAGGCACTGATTTAATCTGGAAACGATAATTGGACTCCCCATTAGAATAGCCCATGTGTTTTGAGAAGTCATCTGATAATGCCAGGGTGTCATTCCTATCTGAAAGAACACGAGGCAAGAATCCAGAAGGAAAAACCATCAGTTTGTCTTCCCAAAGTTCTGGCAGCACTGTGATCTTAAACATTTTGGTCAAGGTTAGGTTTACTGAGGTTCATAATATTCAGGAAGAAGAATTCTAGAGGAAGTTGCTTGATGGTTTGGAATAAAGATAGGACTCACACTACATGACTGAGCAGGTTTACTGTTACTTTTTGAGTTGTATAGAAGTATTTACTGTCATATCAAAGTGTGCTGGAAAAGATTTGTATTTTTATTAAATTACACTCACCTTAATTTTCTTTTCTTTTCTTTTTCCTTTTTTTAGAGAGGTTTTTGCTATAGGGTGCATGCATTCGCCAGAAAGACAGACAGAAAGCAAAAAATCACCCCCCAGGGGGGATGGCCACGCCACAATCCCTTCTCCTCCATTCTCCTCTTGGGATCTTGGGCACGCACGCACACGTGCCTGGCACTCAAACGTGGTCGACTACATGGGAGTCCAGTGACACAGCCATTACGCTAACTGCTGGTCCTTGAGCAGTATTTTTTTCTTAGACCTTTGGGTGGCTGTCTTTTCTTTCTTTCCCCCTCCTGTCTCCACCATTCTCACCTCATGTGTGCTCCAGTTAAAAGGAAACGACCACAAACAGCTACATTCTGTGAAATATTCTATTTTTTCCCTTAATTTCTGCATTCAGTTTCTGGGTAATTCTTTTGGGGGCTACAGAAACCAAATGATGAGAGACTAACGAGGTTGTGCAGAGGGATTTGCAAGTAGTGTTTGCATAAAGTTCTGGTGGCCTTTTCTGCTTTTATTTGGTTTGTTCTTCTAACATTGTCTTAAGTACACATGTATTTTTCTATTATGTTGGTCTCTTTGGGGACCAGGAAAATGACCTGGAGGGAAATGAAAGTCCTGTGGCAGTCTAGCATACATTCTTAACCAACCAACTTAATTGGCTTATGCCTTGATTCTCGTTTATAAAACTATACAAATATAAAGCATATGAAAAATACATAAAGTAAAATGCTGATGTTTTTCCTTAGATACACAGTTTCCAGAAATTAGTTATGTGAGTTGTGTTGAGGTTTTAGGGGGAAATTTAACACTTTAATCTGTATATGTCTAATATAAATACACCATACATCTCATGGACACTTGATTTAGGACCATGGCAAAGAAATCTGAAATATTAATTTTTCTCTTACTATGAGTTCACATTATCTTTGGTTGAAAGGGGATGTTAAAAAAGAAAAATCAGCTAGAAGAAATACATATGTACAAATTGGAAGTATAATAGAGACAGAAGGAACTCCGTCCCTGGGTTCTGGGAAAGCTCAGTCTGGATCCCAGCTTTTATGTTACTAGCTCTGTGACCCTGGCCAGTTTCTCACTTGTACTAGTAGTACTTGCTTGCTCGTGCCATTGTAAAGATTATACCATGTCATCTATAGAACGCAGTTGTACATGTCACGAAGCATTTACTATGATTAAGCCATTTCTTCAGTTCACTACAGAGAAGTAGAAGTAACTATCCACTGTAAAAGGTCAGTACATAGTGAAAGATTCAAAAAATGAGAGCTGAGGACCAGCAGGTGGTGTGGTTAAGACGCTGGACACTTTCACGTGACTGACCACGGTTCCAGTCCCAGACCTAGTGGCTTGCTTTCTCATTTCCCCTCTCTCTTTTTGTGTCTCTCTCTATGAAATAATATACAAATGAATAAATTAAATAAATAATTCTTTTTTTAAAAATGAGAGCTGAATTTGTCATTGTTATTAGTATTGTTAACCATAGATCATCAATAAGTAGAAGTGACTGAATATATTGGCTCAAGCTTAGCAATCAATTTATGAATTACTAGAAAGTAATATTTTCCTAAGAGCTGTTATAAGAATAATATAATTAGGGTATAAATAAGTAATTTAACATACTAACTTAAAGAAAACAAAGTGTTTAGCTCAAGTTTCCTTTAATTAGTTCAAATTTATGATAGAGCCATCCATTCTGCAGGGAACACTGGCATATACAATGCTAAGTAATATTGGCTTGTGAAGTTTAAGCAGTGTGCTGGAATTTCTTCGTTTTTTGTGTTTGTTTTGCTATAGGGCATGTATGCTTGTCAGAGAAAGAGAAAGTGAGAAATCACCTCCAGGTGGGGGGAGTAGATATCCATCCCACAAACCCTTCTCCGTTTTCCTTGGGATTTTGAGCATACGTGCACAGGGAACCAATGTTTTTCAAGCAACTAGGTCAGGACTTAAACTGTGAAGGCAGCCATGTTGGATTCAGCGACCTTAAATTACCATGCCACCAGTTGACTGTGTTAGAGCAATTTTTTTTAAGAAGTCAGTTTTGGGGACCAGCAGTTAGCGTAATGGCTATGTTGCTGAACTCCCATATAGTCGGCCACGGTTCGAGTCCCGGACCTGGCGACTCAGACTCATGCTGGGCGTGTGTGTGTGCATGCATGCCCAAGATCCCGAGAGGAAGAAGGAGAGGAAGGGATTGCAGTGTGGCCATCCCCTCTGGGCGATGATTTCTTGTTTTCTGTTTCTCTGTCTCTCTGTCTTTCTGGCAAGGACTGTGCCCTTTAACAAAAACCTCTCAAAAAAAAAAAAAAAAAAAGAAAAGAAAAGAAAAAAAGAAAGGGAGGGAAAGTGAGAAAGCAAGCTGCCAGGTCCAGGACTCGAACCATGGTCAGCCAGGTGGGAGTCCAATACCCTTCACCACAGCAACTGCCAGCCCCACCTAGTACTAATATTTTTAATTAATAGGATTTGTACTATTACAGTTTTTAATCAACAACAACAACAAAAAAAAACATAATTTTTTATGAGATTTTTGCAACTGGGCACATGTACTCTCCAGAAAGATAGAGAGACAGAAAGTGATAAATCACTCCTTGGGTTATGGCCATGCCGCAGTCCCTTCTCTAGTCTCCTCTTGGGATTTTGGGCACACACGCACTCACATCCAGCAGGATGTTTTAAGCACCAGGTCTGGGACTCAAACCATGGTCTGCCATGTGGGAGTCCAGTGATGTAACCATTATGCCATCTGCTGGTCCTGCAAAAGTGTGTTCTTTAATAAGTAAATACTAGTTTCCCATTGCTGTAACAAGTTACTACAAATTAAGTAGCTTAAAACAACAGACATATCATCTTACAGTTGTGGGAGTCATGAGCTCAACACCCATCAGCATGGCTGTGCTCCTTTTTGGAGCAGCTTAGGGAGCCATCGGTTTATTTCCTTTTCCAGCTTCTCAAAGCCCTCTACATTTCTTGGCTCAAGGCCCTTTTCTCCATCTTCAAAGCCAGCATTGTAGCATCTTCAGATCTATGCCTGACCTACGCCTTCCTGTTCCACACTTAAAGGTTCCCTCTGTTTACATTGGGCCTATCCAAATAATCCAGGATAATTTCTCTATTTTATGATCAACTGATTAAAACCCTAATTTATCGGTAGGGAAAGGAAAAAAAAAATCCATCCATAATCCTAATTCCCTTTTGCCATGGAACATAAAATAGTCACAGGAGCCAGGGATTAGGAAGTAGACATCTTGGGAAGGAAGGCACTATTTTGCCTATCACAGTAATCAAAATGCATTGCATTGTATTTGCCGTAATAATCATGAGAAAGTAGCAATTACAAATTAGCTTCTACCATAACTTTTAGGTCTTAGTATTTTTAGTTGTTGTTTTTGACACAGGGTTTTTGGGGTTTTTTTGTTTGTTTATTTGTTTTTTAATGCTCTATTGATACATTAGTTAAAAATACTCAGTGTCATTTTGGAAATTCACTTTTCTTGACCATAGGAATTATTTTGCTTTTCATGTAGCTCAAGATAGCTTGAAAGATCTAAGGATACAATTAGATGAATGTACACGGGCAAAATTTTGAACTGTTTGTGTATTAAGGAAAAATGGTTAAGGAACTGGACGTTTCAGTTGTCATTTTTATGAGTAATTGCAAAGCTACCAAGAAGATATATCTTCGTACTAAGATAAAAGGTACTGAGTATTTCGTCTATAACATTAGCAAATAAATATGGCTTTTAAAATTTTTCAAAGGTATATGAGTCATATTCTTTTATACTACTGGCTATCACAAAAAACAAACATGGCTTGGGCGCGTTAAACTGGAGTTAAACATCCCAATCCAGAGTTCAGCAGCTATTTAGACCTGCAGGCTGCCAGTGAGGAGAGCAAAACTTTCAGATAATGGTAGGATTGGAGACCAGGCTCAGACAGCTGCTCTGGGAAAGGAGTACCACCATGGGCCAGTTATTTCACTTGTGGGCCTCACTTTCCTAATACCTATTTTGGGGATTATATAGGTAACTAATTAAGATGCTATCAACTTTTGATAACCTTTGACTTTAAGGCAAAAGAATGAAATTAAACAAAAGAATGGCACCAAAAATGGTAGCAGCCACTGTGATGTTGACATCTTCAATAAGTGAAAGGGTGAATATAGTGTGGCACATCCAGATAACAGATCGGTGTTCAGTGCCAAAAAGAAATGGGCTTACCAAACCATGACAGTACATGGGAGAACCTTAAATACGTATCCCTAAGTGAAAGTAACCAATCTGAAAAGGCCACGTACTGTATAATCCCAAATGTATGAAATTCTTAAAAAGGCTAAACTATAGAGACAGTAAAGCGGTCAGGGGTGGCCAGGGGTTAAGAGGGAAGAGGGATGACTAGAGCACAGAGGATTTCTAGAGCAGAGATCCTGTTCTGTAGAATATTGTCATGGTGGATACATTTACTATTACACATGTGTCCAAATGCATAAAATGCTCGACACCAAGAGTGAACCCCTGCTGTAAACAGCGGACTCTGCGACAGGATGTCCCTGTAGGTTCATCGCTTGTAACAGATCACCACACTGAGGCAGGGTATTGATAGCAGTGTATGGGGCAGAGGGTATACAGGAACTCTGCACTCCATGTTCACTTTCATAGTGAACCTAAAATTGCTCTAAAAAATGAAGTTTATTAAAAGAAAAACTTGAGGTAGGAGGAAATGGAATGGAGAGGGAAAATAGTTTACTCACTGAGCCCGTCCTCATCTCCACTGTGTTTCCCACACTTGGCCTTTCTAACACGCTGTGGTTCTCCCTCTCCTTCAGCCTCAGTCACTTATGTGTGAGGATGGCGAAGCAGCTTTTTTCACCACAATGGATTCCTAGAAACAGGACCACAAAGCAGACCACCACAAAATAGATCATTGTTGAAAGAGTTGTATTTTCTTATACAAACAGTTGTATAATTGAGGGCTGCATTCCTGACCGAGAACTTGCCATCAGACAAAAACTACGCTCCAAGTCTCTAAAACGATCATGAGTATCCTCTGCACATTGGCTGGGCTCCAGTATACCATGAGTCCGTCAAAATATAACCCTGGAAATACTGTTTCATGTTTTATAGCCACTATTGGATAGTGTATTCCTTTTAAAAAAATCTATTTTATCATTATTATTGCTATTATTATTTTAAGCATTCTATTGCTATAGCGTATTTCTTTTTAAACCTCCCTTGGGTCATTCTTACCCTTGGGATACAGCCTTTCTGGATCAGCTAAGTCATGCAGACCAGAGACGTTGGATCCTGTGACTTGCTTATCAAAGAGTTGGAATAGTTGAGGGTCAGTTTCCCAAAGAAGGCGATCTCATTTCTCAAAGAACTAAGAAGTACTGCGGGTTTTTTTTTTGGGGGGGGG
>NW_006159859.1:5074370-5103390 GCF_000334495.1 Tupaia belangeri chinensis
GGGGGGAGGAGGAGGAGAAGAGGAGAAAGCGGAGGCAGGCTAGAGAAGGAAGCAAAGGAAAAGGATAACCCCGTATTTCTTGTGTTAAGGTTGTAAGATAGCAGGTGCTTCACAAGATTTTCTTTGACACACAAAGTGTTTATTCTGGGGACCAGCAGTTAGTGTAATGGCTATGTCACTGGACTCCCACGTAGTCCACTGTGGTTCGAGTCCCGGACCTGGCGGCTTAAACTCATGCCAGGCGCGTGTGCATGCGTGCCCAAGATCCCGAGAGGAGAATAGAGGAGAAGGGATTGCGGTGTGGCCATCCCCCCTGGGGGGGGGGGATTTCTCGCTTTCTGTCTCTCTGTCTGTCTCTGTCTGGCAAGCGTACGAGCCCTATAGCAAAAACCTCTCCAAAAAAAAAAAAAAAGAGAGAGAGAGAGAAAGTGTTTATTCTGTATTAGAACACTTGATGTGTAAGAATTATTTCATGTCACAGCAACTATGAGCATAGCTGCCTTGCCAGTTTATGTTTCCTTCGTTTCTGGAAGTCTAGGTCAGGTGCTCAGTAAAGTTTTTATTGCCATGTGATCTATACAGCATATGTTCTCCCAAAAAAAAATCCTTCCAGTTACCAGCTCTCTGGTTTCCATAGAGGCGATGATGGAAACTTAAGTGTAATTCCAGACTAGCTTTATGCTGCAAAGGGTGTTTACAAAATACTGAATTCTGATAATGGTAATTTTAAGTCATTCTTGAGCCCTGCATGTTGCTGCATATTAATGGTTATATGGTATTTGACCTAAAAGTCACTAAGTAAACTTCTATTTCATACTAGTCTAAGTATCCTGGCAGAAGTAAAATAGAGATGCTTGCTTGCTTGCTTGCTTGTTTTGTTTTGTTTTTTTTTATAGGGTTAGGGGGAATGTGCTATATCTTCCCAATGAATGTTTTCTACTAGTACTACCATCTTTTTATTCACCTAAGGAAAAGAAGAGCAGCGGTTTTTCTTAGCTAGAATCCCAAATTTAGGTCAAGGCCAGTTTCTTAGCAATGTTTTCCTGTGTAATGGGGAGTTAACTGTCTAAACCAGGAATGAGCAAACTTGTCTAAGGATCAAAGATGGCCCACAATATGTTTTTATAAAGGTAAGAATAGTTGTACTTTATTTTTTTTAATTTGATCAGAGAGGGAGGGAGGGAGGGGGGGAGGAGAGGGAGAGAGAGAGAGAGAAAGTGAGAATGCAAGTCGCTAGGTCCGGAACTCAAACCACAGTCGGCCATGTGGGAGTCCAACGCCCTTAACCACCATGTCACCTGCAGGCCCAGTAGTTGAGCATTTTTAAGCAATTGAAGAAAAATAATATTTTGTGACACATGAAAAATATATGAAGTTTTAATTTCAGTGTTCATAAAGTTTTATGGGAACACACCTGTCCTCATTCATTTACATGCTATCCATGGCTGCTTTCACACTGCGGGAACCAATCTGAGCAGCTACAAGAGGGACTGTGTTCTCTACAAGGCCAAAGGATCTGCTGTTTGGCCCTTTACACATAAGTTTGGCCACCTCCAAGCTAAGCCATTTTGTCACGATCCTCCACCTCTCTACCAGCACACTTACATTCTCCCTCTTTTCCCCTCTCTCTCTGTCCTTTCTCCCTTTCTCACCTACTTCCTTCTCTCTCTCTCTCTCTTTCTCTCTCTCTCTCTCTCTCTCTTTCTCTCTCTCTCTCACACACACTTTTAAATTTGGACAGTGCAAAGAAATCAGATGCTGAGCCTATGGTAAGTGAAAATATGTTTCATTTCCTTTTGGCTTGTTTGTCAACTCTCTCCTCCCTGTCTGCTTTCCCTTTCCGCTACTGCCTTTATTTAGAATTGCTAAGGCTGTGCCCTTTCCCAACATATTTCGTTTTGAAAGTGGGGTTTAGATCTTGATGCATTTTTTAACTTCCATGGAAAGTTCCCTGTTAGTATGTGGTCCCATTTTTAACCTATTTGCAGATACCCCCGATTATCTAAAATCACTTTCACATGGGGTTGAGGTTAAGCTTTATTTCTCTTGGCATGTCCCTGCCACAGCAGACACTTCCTCTTTGCCTTGAAAGGACAAAACGATGTTCAGCTGTCTGGGCTTAGGCCCAGTATTTGATTTATACATTATTTAATTTCCTCCTGAAAATTGGAAGCAGGACTTTCAGGAATGGAAGTCAGTATTTTTCATTTGTTTAAGAACACTTTTAGGTCTAATACAATCATCAGTTGTAGATGTCAGCATGATTAGGGGGTGACTTAAGGTAAAGCAAATAAAATGTGAATACAAAGGAAAATGATTTGACAATGGAGAAGATCTAAAGTTTCCGAGCAATCATCACGGTATGTTATTAGGGTCTCAGTGTTCTGTGTTTTGAGGCACCTGTCTTCACTCTACCCATCAGAGGAAAGACTTCTTACCATTGTGCTGTAGTTGCAGTTGTTGGGGTATTAGAAGTTTGAAGAGAACTTACTGTAACCATTCCAGTAATTTTACAGAGGATTTTTGGTTTCTGTCTGCACTGCTACTGCATTTATCTCCACAATTAAGTTCATACGCATGCCAGGATACGAATGCCAAAATAGTTTGAAAGTTTTACAGCAGGGAACTCAGGAAATTAAAAATTAACTCTGGAAATATCATTTCATGTTTTACAACCACTTTGGATAGTGTATTCCTTTTTAAACTTTCCTTAGATCATCGTTACTCTTAGGCTACAACCTGTCTCCTTTTTACCACCAGAGTTCTTAAAAGTTTGGCAACCTACGACCTCCACTTCCTCAGCCTTCACTCCCGCTCATTTCCTGGCGCCTGGCCTCCCTCTCTCCACACTGCAGAGCACATCACACCAGCGGTTTCCCTCACTCTAACCCAGTAACCAGCTCTGAGTCCTCAACTGCCTTGACCTTTTTGCCCCATTTTCCAGAATTTATCCCCACTTCTCTAAGCCGTTTCCTGTTGGCACATGTGGTGTCTTTAGTTTCCTCTACCTCCCCTCTTTATAGACAGAGCTAAGCATCAGTGTTGCCAAGGCTGTTTTTGGACCTCTTTTCTCCCCAGTCCTCGCCTTTCCCTTTTCAGGTGCCTAAGACACCTCAGGAGAACCAAGAGGGCTGCAAGGAGCACAGTTTGAAAACCACCCCAGTCCTGTCAGACTACTGTTGAATTCCTGAGTACAGCCGCCCCAGACTGCCTCTGTGCCTCTGAGCATGCTTTCAGTGGAGCGCCTTGTCTTGCTGAAGCTCATTCCTAGAGGGTCTGCTCTTTGACGTTACCAAGTTCCCGGTCATTTTCTCTGCCTCATGTGAGCTATGGAGGGGCAACCAGGAATGTACCTCTGGACCCACTACTTACCTTTTGCATGATGTTGGGCAAATTTACCAAAATGCTTTCAAATGAGTTTCTTTGCTTATAAATTGGAGGTGAGAGGAGAGGCCAGATGGACCAAATAACTTACGTGGAAGAATACTTTGGGTGCAATCAGTGGTGGTGGTGCTAATAGTAGTAACAGATTATCATTGGTATTATTCATTCACACCAGCATTTTTTTGTTCCTCATGTTACTTCACTGTACTTCTGTTTATTAAGTGTTTCTTTATTCACAATCACCTGTGTGCAGTACTCATGTGAGGGGGCAGGGAGCACTCTTCACATGGTCCGGTCCCACCGCAGGTGCCTTCCTCTAGTCCTCCAGCCCATTGGGTCTTGGGCGCTCACACGCACACACGCCCACATGTTTCAGGCCCACTGGGCCAGGGATTCCCACTGGTCATCATGTGGAATCCGGCTTCTTTTGAGCAGTGCGTTACTGCCAAACCACCAAGTGGGCCCCACTGTGTTTTCTGAATAAACATTAATATTGTTGTCCTCATCTTGTTTCTGAATTTCAGACCACTTGAAGCTGTCCCCAAGAATATAGAACAGTGACTTATGCATATGTTTTCCTAAGTGAGTTGAGCTGAATAGACTAGCTCCGCTGCTCCCCTAAAGGAAATACTGGCTTTCCAGTGTTTTTGTTTCAGGGCTCTTAATTTTTAACTGTATCTTCATTTTTCAGTCAAATAATAGCACACTAAAAATCATTTTTATTTTAATAGCTTATCACACTGAAGCTTGAGGCTAACTAGCTAGCTACCCTTTAAAATGACTATTTCAAGTCCACAGACTTAATAATGTATATACAGTATTTAGATCTAGAGGTAATTCTTAACTTATTTTTTTTTTTGAGAGGTTTTTCGCTATAGGGTGCGTGTGTTCGCCAGACAGACAGAGACATAGAGACAGACAGCGAGAAATCACCCCCCAAGGGGATGGTCACGCTGTAATCCCTTCTCCTCCATTGTCCTCTCGGGATCTTGGGCACACACGCACACACGCCTGGTGTGAGTTTTAAGCCACTGTGTCCGGGACGCGAACCACAGTCAACTATGTGGGAGTCCAGTGACATAGCCATTACGCTAATTGCTGGTTCCCGAGGTAATTCTTATTTTTAAAAGAACTATTTTATATTTGATACATAAATGCTATCATTACTAAAATATTTAAAGTAAGATAAATTAATACATATTCAAACATTAAATTACTTGTATTTTCATGCTTTTTGATTTGTAACTCTAAAGTCAACTGTAAAGATTTTTTTAGCTTAATCAAGCAATGGGGTTTTTTTTACATAGTGTTATTCTTACAGAACCTTTAATCTCTATTTTTAGTCTTAGAAAGTTTCTAAGACTTACATTTTCTAAAGTCTGGAATGAACAGTAGTTATAAAGGAAAGAGTCCATAATCATAACCATGCCACAGTGACTAGCAGCCTGTTATCTGCATCTCTCTGAACATGTTTCTGAAAAGCAGATTTCCTGCTTCTGAGAAGAATCAGCTTCTTCACAAGTCACACATTGACCTGGTTATAATAACCTATAACTCCTTTGCTTATTGTTCAGAGGGCCAAGATTATAAATGAGCTTCTGCTGTTGATTTTTGAAGGTTAAAATAGAGGACGAGTAATTGTGCGGATCTGCTGTTCTGAACTTCAGCAACAGGAGAGGACCAAAGCTGTTAGATTTTTTTTTTTTTTTTGGAGAGGTTTTGCTATAGGGTGTGTGCACTCACCAGACAGACAGAGAGAGACAGACAGAAAGCGAGAAATCACCCCCCAGGGGGGATGGCCACACCGCAGTCCCTTCTCCTCTTGGGATCTTGGGCACGCAAACACACGCACCCGGCGTGAGTTCAAGCCACCAGGTCCGGGACTCGAACCGCAGTCAACTACGTGGGAGTCCAGTGACGTAGCCTTTACGCTAACTGCTGGTCCCCAAAGCTGTTAGATTTGACTGCCAGACCAGGTGAGGGTTCAGAAGCCTTAGGAAAACTACATAAATTCACATGGAATATTTTTTTTAATTAATTTAGTTACATTTAATCACATCTTTGCAGTGTACATTTCTTTTTCCAGCACATATACTATGCATGTCAGTCAAGCCAAAGATATTACTCTATAACTCGTCAGCAAATAGCATCTCTCTTTTTTTGTCAATTAAGCATACTTGAACTTGTTTTTTCCTTCCCCTTTCCCCTCTCTCCCTTCTATACTAAGCTTTTTTTCCACATTTTATTGATTTACAAAGTACCTTGAACTGAAAATATGGAAAAGCTGGAATCTAGTTAAAAGTGTGCCGTAATTTTCTTCTGAAACATTTTTTTAATTAATTAATTTACATTCATTCCCTGAGCATCGTCACAGCATACAAAATGTGATTTCCCATCGAGAATATACTGCATAGTGGCTTAATCATACATGTTATCATCAGTAATTTTCCATTTTTAGTTTTGTGTGTGTGTGTGTGTGTGTGTGTGTGTGTGTGTATTTTTTTAACCCCTATTTCTCACCCTCTGCCATTTCCCACCCTCCTCCCACAGTATCTCAGGAGTCCACAGTTGTTTTCCATTCCTTTTTTTCCCCCACATTTTAATGATTCACAAAATTTTTTTAAATAACTACTTTCAATAGCAAGTTCAGCTTGCATATGCATATCTATGAATACATGTCTGACTTTAGGCGTGAAACTCTTGAGTAGAATGAATGAATATACTATAAGGTAGCACCTAGCTGATGCTATATAGTTTACTATGATCATTAAATAGGTATTTTTTAATATATTTTTTTAATTTAAAGAAAGGAGTTTTAGCTTTAATAAATCAAAGACTTGCTAAGGAAATTTGCTTAAAACTTATAGCCAGGAAACAGGTTAGGATTCTTTTCAAATAGTAGGTACATGAACCTCTCAACAGCTCAAGACAGAACAAAAATCCTTAAAACCGGAATACAAAGCCTAGAAGAAAATCAGCAATGTTTTAGTCAAAAGTCATAAAATGCTATTTCACCAGTTCAGTCTTAGGTACTTTATCTTCTGTTGTGGTTCAATCTTTCTGATTAAATTCTGGGATATAATATTCAACTCCAGACTTGTCCTTGCAATGAAGTTGGCCATTTTCTTAGTTTTTGAACTCATATTTCTATGTGTCCATATTTAATTTTCCTGGTATAGCACTCCCTTGAGAACTTCTTGGAGATCTGGTCTGCTGTTGGTAAATTCCTTCAGGTTTTGAGTATCTGAGAATGTTCCTGTCTTTTCTCCCCATATGAAGGATAATCTTGCCGGGTACAGTATCCTTGGTTGAAATTGCTTTTTCTTTGACACTTTGAATATATTTTCCCATTCTTTCCTTGCTGGCATTGTTTCTAATGAGAGGTCTGCTGTTAACCTGAGCGGATATCCTTTGTAGGTAACTTGACGTTTCTCTCTTGCCCGTCTTTGTATCTTGTCTTTGTCTGTGATTTTGGTCAACCTGGCTATAATGTTCCTTGGAGAAGATCTTCTTTGGTTGATTCTATTTAGGGTCCTTTGTATTTCTTGGGACTGGATCTTTTAATGCCTTTCTAGCTTTGGAAAGTTTTCCTATAGGATTTCATGGAATAGACTATCAATGCCCATATGAGTCTCATTGCCTTCTGGGATAGCAGTTATCAGGATGTTTGGACATTTGATGGTATCTAGTATTTCTTGTGTATTATTCTCTTTTTTGGGGGGGGGGGCAATTTTCCCAGTCTTCGTGGTGGATTTTTCTAGGCCAGCAATTCTATCTTCTACATCTGAGATTCGATTTTCTGTGTGATCCAGTCTGCTTTTAATACTTACAAGAGAGATTTTTGACTTCCTATATTACAGCCTTCATCTCTAACAGGTTCATTTGTTTTTTTTTTGTTGTTGTTGTTTTGGTTTTTTGGTTTTTTTTTGAGAGGTTTTGCTATAGGGTGCGTGCGCTCACCAGAAAGACAGAGAAACAGAAATCGAGAAATCGCCCCCCGGGGGGAATGGCCACACCGCAGTCCCTTCTCGTCCTTTATCCTCTCAGGATCTTGGTCACACACGCACACGCACCTGGTGTGAGTTTAAGGCACTGGGTCCAGGACTCGAACTACGGTCGACTACATGGGAGTCCAGCGACATAGCCTTTACGCTAACTGCTGGTCCCCATTTGATTCTTTTTTATAGTGTGTGTTTCCTCTTTTAGATAAGTACAAGAATTTTCTCAACTCCTGGAGCTCATCAGCTCCTTTCTCCTGCCTCTTCAGTAGTTCATTGTCTTTCTTCCCTTCCTTCTTTGTTAGCTTTGTCACTGTGAATATTCTAAATTCTTTATCAGACATTTCCATTGGTTTCATTGTACTGTCTGAGGATGAAGAGGAGTTATTCTTTTCCCTTGGAGGAGATGTATTTTCTTGTTTTCCCATATTTCTTCTGACCCTACCATGATTTCTAGTCATCTAATGGATGGTATGTTTCTTCCTAATTCTTGAAGATCAATCTGAGCATTCAAAGGCATACAGAAAGAGGTGATCTGCAATCTCTCTTCCATTCTGTTTTGACTTTCGTGTATCAGATTCAGTGGGAAGAGAGGAATATTCTGATCCTAATTATATTCAGATGTTTAGATCCTGTTCACTTGGACTGTCTAGACACTTAATGCATAGAGGCCACTAGAAATTAATCTGCACAGGGAAGTCTCAGCAGAAACCTTCATTTTTGGTCAAGGAAAGTAATATTTCATAGTTCAAGTTCAGTATCCATCTCAGGAGGGACACATGGAATACCTTTTAAAGAAACAATCAGGGCTCCAGGTAGGGGGACAATGGTAACACAGCAGAACTTCGACGAGAACGGTCTTGGGTTTGCATCCTTGTACCTCCATGAGCACTGCAGGCATGTGCACGTGTGCCCATGATCTGGGCCAGTTGAGGCCAGTGGTGGATTGCTGTGTACGGGCCCTGCTGGAGGTGCCTACCTCCCTCTCTTTAAGAAGAAAAAATAAATAAACATTTAGAAGAGTATATAACAAAATAAGAATCAGTAATATCTTTAAAACAAACAAAAAAAAGTGTCAGTACCCCAGAGTCACTAAAATTATTCCCTTGATCAGGCATTTATCCATCAAAAAGCCTTTACTGAACCCTGATTTTGCTCAGGGAGCTCAGTATCTGATGGTATGCTCATAACTTTGAACCAACTATATTTCTTCCGAATTAAAGAATGCCTTTGGGAGCCAACCTCTTGGAAATTTTCTCAGGGTAGGTAGAGGATTGGGGAAGGGAAGGGTTTGGCCAATGAACAGATCCAAGATTTGAATGCTTTCAGGAATTCTGTGCAACCACTCAGAAATATGAAATAGCATCACAGCTGAAAGCTTTATATAACATTCCATTTAACTCTAATCTCTACTTAATCTCTGTTACTTTTACTAGCTTTTTAGTGCAGGTATTTTGTGGAATGCTGACCAAGAGCACATTTCCAATCAGTAGGCGTCAAAGCTAGCTCTACTGTACCTAAATAACAACACAAACACCCACGTGCAGTGGTTCTAAACTTTGTGGAGTAGTTTTAGTTTGGGGTAAGTCTTCTGCTTAAGTAGTCTACATGATGTAAAATTAGTTTGTTTTTGTTTGTTTGTTTGTTTGTTTGGAGCAGTTTTCACTATAAGGCGCATGTGCTTGCCAGAAAGACAGAAAGAGACAGAGAGATAGAAAGTGAGAAATCACCCCCCAGGGGTTGGGCACGCTGCAGTCCCTTCTCCTCCATTCTCCTCTCGGGATCTTGGGCACGCATGCACACGCACCCGGCGTGAGTTTAAGAACTGTGGTAGACTACATGGGAGTCCAGTGACATAGCCATTATGCTAACTGCTGGTCCCCATGATGTAAAATTAAATAGAGCTCTAAGGCATAAATTCCCCATTTGGTCAAAAACCAATTTTTTAGAGCTGGAGTCCTAACTTTAACATTAGGTCAAATATCAGTTCTTACTCTCTTCGTATATTCTTCTTTCCTTCACTGTGTTCTTTTATTCTTTTTGTAGAGAGATTTTTGTTATAGGGTACTTATTTTTCCCAGACAGACAGAGACAGTGAGTCACCCCCCAGGGGGATAGCCACGCTGTAATCCCTTCTCCTCCATTCTCCTCTTGAGATCTTGAGCAAACACACACATGTGCCAGGTATGAGTTTTAAGCCACTGGATCCAGGACTTGAACTGTGGTCAACCACATGGGAATCCAGTGATGTAACCACTATGCCAGTGTGTTGTTCCAATTTAGATCTCACATCAAATGAACCAGCTATAAAATACATTTACAACTAACTGGCAGAATTTTAATGCTGACTAAATATTGATAATATTAAGGATTCATTGCTATTTTTAATGTGGAATAAAGGTACAATGGTTATACTTTTTAAAAACATTCTTGAAGAAACATATGCTGAGCTATTTATAGATCAAATATTGTGATTTATATTATGATTCTGGGATTTGCTTCCAAGAAATTCAGTGCAGTGTTGGGGATGAGGATTGGAGAGTAGGTGAAACACGATTGGCCATGAACTGATCATTGTTAAAGCTAGATAGCAGGTGAGTAAGAGTTCACTACTGTAGACTGTTCTTTGTACTGTTGTATGTGTTTGGATTTTCTATAGTTAAAAGAAAAAAATTGGGGGACCAGCAGGTGGCATGGTAGTTGAGGTGCTGGACTCCCATAAGGCTGACCACACTTTCCCTCTCTGGTGAGTGTGGATGCTCTATAGCAAATTGAAATAATAATAATGATAATAATAATGATGAATAAAATTAAATAAATAATTCTTTAAAAAACATAAAAAAAAAATTGAGTCAGCCCTGTAGCACAGAGGTTAAGCACTGTGCAAAGGAGGCTGGATCCCACATGGCTGACTAGGGTTCTTTAAGCCCTGTCAGCACGCACTTCCAGTTATATGCACAATTTTAATTGGATTTAGGTATAGTCTCCAAATAAATGTCCATAAACTTCTAAACTGAACAGCTCCATACTTGAGCTTTGTAATCTATTAATTACTCGTGACCCCTCCTCACCACAGAAATGGTAGAATTTTTGTTTGCTGCTACTTCTGATTTTCATCTTTAGTTGCCAAAAAAGAGAATGAATTTAATACAAAGAAAACTTCTTTTAACTTTGACCATGACCTGTAATGGAATTATCATTCAAAAAGAAAAGTTTAATTTTTTCCACAGTTTCTATATCATTTTCAAAGAAGTTGATCAGAGGCCCTTGAGACTTTGAACGTTATCATGTTTTGACTGATATTAGTGTTCTGGAAACCAGTTGCATAGCACAAAACTTTATCTGGACTCCTGATGAGCAGCATGGTGTACGAAGTGGCACCTAGAAACAAACTGCCTATTCCAGCCTGCTAATGCTGGCTTGTCAAAGGATGCACTGGTAGGCATAAGTTCCAAGTAGCACTTACCTACCTTTCTTTCTTTCTTTTTAATAATTATTTATTCAATTTTATTTATTCATTCATTCATTTTAATTTGACCAGAGAGAGAAAGTGGAAAAGTAAATCACCAGGTGCAGGACTTGAACCATGATCGGCTGTGTGGGAATGTCCAGTGCCTTAGCCACTACACCACCTGCTAATCCCCCTAAGTAGTACTTTAAACAGGACATTTTGAGGTACTGTGTTGTCAAGACTGCATTTGACAGAAAACCGTGTATTATTAGCACAAGTTTACATATATAGAGAGAAGGGCAGAGAGGGCATTTTTACATCCCCTCCACCAACCAACACAGGATTGACACAAATCACTTGTCCAGCCCTCCCAAGACCCTTCTTCCCCCAACAGAAAACTACAGTTGCTATGTCATCACAGTGTAAACACACACAGCAGTTGGTTTAGAGCAGAGGGAATGGACTAATTCAGTTTGGAATCATATAGTACCCTTCCCCCAAACACAATACTATAACTAGACCTGACCAATTGGAGAATTGCACACGATTTTTAAGTACTAGAACTGACATAAAGAAGAGTTTCTAGTAGCTAAAACTATAGATAGAAACTGTCCATAGTCATGTGAAACCAAGTACAGGGAAGCCCAGAGATTTATTAAAAAAAAAAAAAAATTATGATAGAGAGTGCTGACCCTGTAGTCTAGTGGTTAGAGGGAGCCAGATCTCACATGGCCTACTGTGGTTGGAATCTCAGCCTCAGCAGCTAAAAAATACCAGGCATGTGTGTGCATGCGTGACCATAATCCCAACAGGATGGAGAAATGGAGAAAGGATTGCAGCATAACCACACCCCATAGGGAGTGTTTTCTTCCTGTCCCATTTCCCCTTCCTCTGGTGAGTGCACATGCCCTGTGGCAATTTAAGAGAGAGAGCGAGAGAGAGAGAGAGAAACATGTGGGAACCAGCCTGTGGCCTGTGATTAAGGTGGACTGGATCCCATATGGCTGAGCATGTGGTTCAAGTCGTGAACCTTGTGGCTTGAAAAATACCAGGCGTTGTGTGTGCGTGTGAGTGCCCAAGGTCCCAGAAGGAGAGAAAAATGAGAAGGGATTGCGGCAAAACCGTGTCCCAAGATGGGGATGTGTTCTTGCTTTCCCTGTCTCACTCTCTCTCTCTGGCAAACACACAAGTCCTCTGGCAAAAAAAAAAAAAGAAAAAAAAGAAAAGAAAAGAAAATCATGCTGGTATTTCAGTCTCTGGATCTGGTCCTCAGCTATACTCGTGTCCTTAGGTTCTTTGACCCAATAATATAACAAATTCTCACTTTTTGATTCACATTAGGTTTCTGTCCCTAGCAATCGAGCCTTAATATACAACAGATGTCACAACTGATTGCACAGATTTGGAGAAATAAAAGAAGCTGAGGGAGAATCTAGTCTACCTTCTGAAAGGCATTCTCAAATGTAGCACAAAGCCACTCATGAGTCCTCTTTGATTAAAGTTAGCCTAGTTGTGTTTGTTACGGCAATTAAAGGATTCAGAGCCATAACATTTTGGGGGGACTTGAGTTTCTTCTTAAAACCAATCAAACGTATTCATTAAAAGATTGATATAAAAATTTAATAATTCTGAGGCTAACCCAAAACTTAACGTAATCTTCCATGGAACATTGTATATGTGTGTGGGGGGTTTAAATTCCACAAATATTACTACAGTGAGCAATTGGCAGAAAGATGTTTTAAAATATTTTGTTTCAGCATGTAAAATCTCGTTTTATTACAGAATTCTTTTGTTAAAGGAACAGCTCTGTTGGGTTGCTGCCAGAATGATGGGATCTTAGCAGCCCAGTTTATTTTAAAAGGTTCATAAATGCTGGGCTTGAAACTTCTGTTGGTAAAGTGTACATCACACTTTAATCTGCAAACTTATACCACGTCTTGTGAGCTTAGACTCATAGTGTGTGTGTGTGTACATACACAAAAATGTAGATATGTTTATCTCAAGAGAACAGTGGATGGGGAACAGTAAGACTGTCCTAAAAAATAATTCTGAATTTGTGCTTGCTCTCACATTCTTCAGCGTAATTATAAAACGTGTGCAGAAGATAGCTTGAATGTGCTATATCCAAGGTGGTCTGGGTTTATTTCCAGTTAGATGCCAGCAGGCTAAAATGAAGGTGCTCGTTACCAAGGTATAGCCTATCTAAAGTTTAGTGATTAAATCTCTAAAGTTTAGTGATTAAATCACCAAATGAAAGAGTTTAGCCGTAAGAGGAATTCTTGGCACTTGCTTCAGTTTTCTCTTTTTGTAACATTAAAGGTACTTTTATAGTTTTTGTTATCATCCCCTTGTGTCCAGTTGACTCTCAGTGCAGTAAAAAAAAAAAAAAAAAAAAGTATCCGCTCAGTTAGGTCTGTTGATTGTTGGAGTTAGCAGGTGGTATGGTGGTTAAAGGCACTGGACACCCACATGGTCAACCACGGTTCAAGTCCCAGACCTGAGGGCTTGCTTTCTCACTTTCCCTTTCTCTCTCTGTTTCTCCCTGGTCAAATTAAATAATAATAGTAAAGTTAAATAAAATAATTGTTTAATAAAAGAAAGAAAAAAGAAATGTCTTTTGATGGTTAGAAGTCTGAGGAAAGTTCCCTAGTTTAAAATCATGACATAAAGTACATGGATACAGTCTTAAGATTTACTAAATATATACACTCAGATTCACTTAACTTTGTCTTTAGATTTTAATAACTAGTTACATAATCTGTCCTTCGGAAATTTACTATTACCTCTTCAGATACTCCAACTGCTGTATTTCCAGTACTAAATCAACCCCACCAAGTGATAATTCAGTTATACTTTTTAGATAACATATTTTAAAATATTTTAAAATATGATTTATTCATTTCAGCAACTAGTCTCACCCACCCTTCTTTTTCCATAACACTTTTCTATTATCTGTGAACTCTTGCTACAGTCTTTCTCATCATTTTAGTTTAGGCTTAAGATGTAGACATTTTAAAGATACTTTCTGGTATTTCTCATTACAGAACTTGACATAAACTTTATTCTTTGACTAACAATCTTGCAAAGTAGTTTGGGTAGTTGTAGTTAAGAGAGAGTATTGTGCTCTTCCCCTGCCGCCGCTGAGTCGCGCAGAGGTGTAAGCTCTAGTGCGTTCAAGATTTGGCTCCACCCGTAATCCACCGCCATGGCCGAGGAAGGCACTGCTGGTGGAGGTGTAATGGACATTAATACTGCTTTACAACAGGTACTGAAGACCGCCCTCATCCACGATGGCCTAACACGAGAAATTTGCGAAACTGCCAAAGCCTTAGACAAGCGCCAAGCCCACCTGCGTGTGCTTGCATCCAGCTGTGATGAACTTATGTATGTCAATTTGGTGGAGGCCCTTTGTGCCAAACACCAAATCAACCTGATTAAGGTTGATGACAACAAGAGACTAGGAGAATGGGTAGGCCTCTGTAAAATTGACAGAGAGGGAAAACCCCATAAAGTGGTTGGTTACAGCTGTGTAGTAGTTAAGGACTATGGCAAGGAATCTCAGGCCAAGGGTGTCATTGAAGAGTATTTCAAATGCAAGAAATGAAGAGATAATAAAAATCTGCTCGCGATCATCATGTCTGGTTTGTTTTGTTTTATTTGGGGAGGTAAAAGAAGGAAGAAGTGAGTTACTGCAAATAACAAATTAGCTCATTGGAAACATACTCTATAGTAAACTGCTTAATTGACCAAAAAAAAAAAGAGAGAGTCTTGCAGTTTTATAGCCCATTAAGTACTAGATTTAATGACCAGATGAGAAAAATGTATGAATATTTCTATTAAAGCCTTCAGAATTTGAATTATCTTTATTCTCTACCTTGACCTACACAGAGTAATCAGTGAAAAGGATTGCCCTTATTTTTTATATTTGTCATATTTGTCAAAAAGATATTTGTCATTTCTTTTAAGTTGTACCACATATGTAAGTTTTCATTGTTAGAGGGTAAGTCCTGGATCCCACTATTGCCTTTCATATCAGTAAAATCAGAAAGTTCCCTTTTTCTTTTTTAGTGGACCTATAGGAAATAAGAGTTCAAAATATATCTTGCTCTTTAGAAGACAATAGTTCATATAATTAGCAAACAAGGAAACAACTCCTTTAGTTTCTGAATACCCAGTGTGTAGTGTTAGCTATCAAATATCAAAATCTGTATGTATTAGGGGACCAGCAAATGACATGGTGGTTGAACCACTGGGCTCTTACTTGGCTGACTACATACAGTTCAAGTCTTGGACCTGGCGGCTTGCTTTCTCAACCTCTCTCTCTCTCTCTCTCATTGTCTCTCTTGGGTGAGCACATATGCTCTATAGCAGATTTAAAAGAATAATAATAAAATAATTATTTAAAAGAAAAACACATGTATTTAAATTTACTTGTGAGTAAATATATATGCCACTTATAAATTATTTAATCTTGGGAGCTTGGATTTTGCTTTTCTTAACTGGTGTGTTCAGATTTGCAGTCTTAGTGCCTTATTGCCCTAGTTTAGTTTTATTTTGTTTTGTTTTTTAATAAATGAAGATGGGATATAGTTCTTTAGGTTCTTTAGGTTCTTTTCGTGTCAGTAAAGACCTAAATAAGCATTTAGTTATACCCAGGGGCAGCTGCTGAAATTTTTCTAGGGTACAAGAGGAAAGTCTAAGGAAGTGAAAACCATTTGCCTCCAGAGTGATCAGCTCTGTTGTGTACTTTCTGTACTTCTGAAATGTGATCATTCAAGCCAAACTATATTCTGACCTAAGCCATCCAAGGGACACGTCAGTAGTATTATGACGTTTTCATAGGTTTGAAGGTTTGTAATGTAGTTTCTGTAGAACAATGGTTCTCAACCCTTTCAGAAACACAGTTCAAGTCTTGGACCTGGCAGCTTGCTTTCTCGCTTTCTTTCTCTCTCTTTGTGTCTCACTCTGATTAAATTAAAAATAACAGTAATGATAAATAAAGTAAAGGAAATAATTCTCTTAAAAAAAAAAAGAATCTTTACTGTAGGGCCAGCAGATAGCATAGTAGGCATATTGCTAGACTCCCACATGGCCGACTACTGTTTGAGTCCTGGACTCAGTGGCTTGAAACTCATGGCGGGTGCATGTGTACGTGTGCCCAAGATTTCAGGAGGAGAATGGAGAAGTGCTTGTGGCATGGCCATCCACCTAGGGGGTTATTTCTCACTTTGCCTCTCACTGTCTCTGCCAGTCTCTGTCCAGTAAGTGGATGTGCCCTAAGGCAAAAACCTCTTTTTTTAAAAAAAAAAAAGAATCTTTACTACATGGACAATAAAGATACAGAACTGATGAAACACCACTTGAAACAGTGTCAGATCATGCTACAAAAAAGACTGTTACTTGGGACCAGCAGATGGGGGTCATGGTTACTTCACTGGACTCCTATGTAGTTGACTGAGGTTTGAGTCCTGGAGCCACCAGCTTAAACTCACACTGGACGTATATACGTTTGTGCCCAAAGTCCTGCGAGGAGAATGAAGGAGAAGGGCTTAAGGCATGGTAATCCCCTTTGGGAGGTGATTTCTTGCTTTCTGTGTCTGTCTCTCCAGCAAGTGTACACACCCTATAGCAGAAATTTCTCTTTAAAAAAAATAGTTAATTATTTAAATTCTTAAAAAAAGTGAACTTCTAAAGAAATGATTTATAAATAATATAAGCATTACCAGTCAAAGTAAACAGAGATCACCTTAAAAATGTAAAAATATACAAGATACCTAAATATATACTGGGTGTTTTCTGAATGTTATATTTGAATGTTATATTTGGTGGTAGTGTGCTTTTGCTTAAGTCCATTTTTAAAAATGTAAATGCTAGCTAGAGGAGAAAAAAAAAAAAAGTATTCTTTCAGAAAGAATAGTACTGTCAATGAGGATGACATCCTTAAAATAAGTGAAAGGTGCCCGGTCATATTGTCAGTACCTGGTATGTGCTAATGGTGTCCTTAGGCCTACCTGTAGATGACCTGTAGCTAGCTACAGATTTAGTCCTGTTTTTCTCTTCAGCATAGATAGCTATTAACATAGTACATACTCTTTAAAATGATTTCAGGGATGCCATGCCAGTCTGCTGATCAGCACAAGCCAGCCTGCTGATTAGAGGATAGGGAGGAATCAAAGAAGCTCATTACAGACTAAGAGTGGGTAGAAAAATACAAAAGGCTCCAACTCTCAAATACTCCATTCTGCAAGTTCTGAACAATTCTAGAATCTCAAATGCAACTACCCAGAACATTCCTGAAGTTAACAGTCCTTCGGAGGAGGCCACTCTATGTCCGTATCAGTGGGGCGGAATGCGAGGAGTGGCAGTGAAGACAGCCAGCAGGGGAGGGCCTTCAGGGCTTATTTAATGATTTGGCAATACCCTTGCCCACAGCCTCTCACACCAAGAACCCTGGCAGGCAGGATGCAGCATTCCAGGTATAGAGAGGAGTCCTAGAGCTCTTCAGAGAACTAAACCTCACTTGCTTGCTTCTCCTAAGGAGATCCCCTGTCCCTGTCTCCTTTTGCCTGGGGCCTACCTCATATTCTCCAATAGAGGTAGCTGTTACCCAAAGTTTGGTGCCTCTTCCAGGGCTTTGCTTGCTTTCTGACTGTAGCTTGGTCATTAGCCCTGCAAGGGCCCACTTTAATGTGGAATAACTCATTGTACCTGAGAGACATTTGCATTTGGGGTCCTTAGTAGACAGTTATCTTCGCTTCAGTTGTCCCAGCAGGAACATTGTGTGTGTATGTGTGTGTGTGTGTGTGTGTTAAAAAAAAAAAAAAAAAAGCCTCACCTAGATTATCTCTCTGTTCAGAGATGACCTCAGTAAGAGATGTGGTTTTAGACTCAAAGGTGGGGTCAAGAGCACTTGAACGTGTATGTTAGTGAAGTGGAGCAGGAGTGAGATTACTGGGCCTTCGCAGAGACAGACTTTAGCATAGGTAGCTCTGTATCTTGGCAGTGGTGAGGTGACAGACTGGACAGGTGGCTGAGACCAGAAAACAAGTGATCACAAAACATGCAGGCATGGCTAAGGATGACCTGGAAGATGCAGCAGATGAGCCAGTGGTCAACATACCTTGCTCTGTGGAAGGGGGCCTTCTTTTCCCTGCTGCCTTATCCCCTGCTGCCGGCTGCCGTAGGGGGTCAGTAAGGATTCAGTAAGGATGCATGAATATATGGATGAACTGGGGGCTCCCAGCATCTCTTTGCCCTCTGCTGCCCTCCTTCCCCACCACAGTGGTTCTCATTCTTTGTATTCCTGCACCATTGTACCATTAGTTCTTTCCAAAACTAAGGGTACTTTTTTTTTTTTTTGGAGAGATTTTCGCTATAGGGCGCGTGCGCTCGCCAGACAGACAGAGAGACAGAAAGCGAGAAATCACCCCCCAGGGGGGATGGTCACACCGCAATCCCTTCTCCATTCTCCTCTCGGGATCTTGGGCACACACGCACACGCGCCCAGCGTGAGTTTTAAGCTACTGGGTCTGGGACATGAACCGCGGTCGACTACGTGGGAATCCAGCGACACAGCCATTACACTAACTGCTGGTTCCCACTTTTTATCTTGTTAAAGTTAGAAATGTTTAAAATTCCTTCAGGTGCAAATGGCTGTAGAAACAAAAATGCTGGAACACTTAAGTAAAACCTCAATATTGTTCCAGCCCCAGAGGTCTGTGGACCATCAATTCATGTAGTAGGTAGACACAGCACAAAGAAAGCTGGATCCCACGTGGCCAGCCCAGGTTTTTTTGGAGAGATTTTTGCTATAGGGCGCGTGCGCTCGCCAGACAGAGAGACAGAAAGCGAGAAATCACCCCCCAGGGGGGATGGTCACACCGCAATCCCTTCTCCTCCATTCTCCTCTCGGGATCTTGGGCACACACGCACACGCGCCCAGCGTGAGTTTTAAGCTACTGGGTCTGGGACATGAACCGCGGTCGACTACGTGGGAATCCAGCGACACAGCCATTACACTAACTGCTGGTTCCCACTTTTTATCTTGTTAAAGTTAGAAATGTTTAAAATTCCTTCAGGTGCAAATGGCTGTAGAAACAAAAATGCTGGAACACTTAAGTAAAACCTCAATATTGTTCCAGCCCCAGAGGTCTGTGGACCATCAATTCATGTAGTAGGTAGACACAGCACAAAGAAAGCTGGATCCCACGTGGCCAGCCCAGGTTCAGGTCCCACCCTTCAGCCTCACATAGGGTGGCCAGGCCTCGTTGGCAGTGCTTTCTCCGTCTCTGTCTCTTAGTCTCGGTCTCTCATACTTACTCTGTAGCATTTAAAAAAGAGCAGGGCAAAAATTACTGTAAGTTTACTCTGTACTCATAATAATAAAAGGTAATATGCTGGATGCATGCATATGTCACCTATATATGTTAAAAACCTTAAGATAACTTTAAATCAGCAAAATTAAGCAACCAAATGTTTTTTCCCTTCTCTAAGGTCATTTCCTTTGTGTCATCACAGAATTCTTTTTCCTTTTGACTCAGTCCGGTGTATGGCAATCTAAATTGTGTGACTGTAACACCCAGATGGACAATTGTCATGGACTTCATTTGCAGACACTCTAAGGGAAGTTAGCCTAAGAGCAATGACTAGGTAATTCCTGACACCTGCCTTCCAAAATTCTCACTTTCCACCTCACCACTCAGAAGTTTTCTGGTGAAGTGGTGTTCGAAGGACTTTATTTAAAGTGCTGCTTGCCTGCCCCGTAAATTTCACTCTCCAGTGCCACAGAGGGCCGAGTCACGCACTGAGCTGTGTTCTTGCAGTTCCGGGCACCCTCGCTGTTGGCCATTGGTGCACCAACGGTTCACATGGGGACGTCTTGACTTCCATCTGCGGCTCTGCAGCCAGGAGCCTGCTGCACTCCCTGCAGCCTCATCTTTCATGCCTGGCCCTTCAGCCACTTTTCAGTTCATCTCAGTGGGCCAGGGAGAATGGACCCTTCTTCTGCGGCCACAGAAGCACATAATCTTGTAGGTAGCCTCCTCCTTGAAGCATCTCCAGTGCGTGCTATTGCAAACAGCAGGATACCACTCTCTACTAGCTTCCTAATCCCTCTAACACACAAGAAAAGGAGGTCGTGAGGCCAAGAAAAGGGAAAGAAAAGCAAGGGGGTGTGCGAACCTGGTCACACACAAAGTCAGCCAGCCCTCCGGCGGCTACCACAATCAGGCCAGCTGCAGCTCAATTAAGTGCAACAGGTCACAGGTGTTCCAGAAAGACACTTTTGACAAAATCACTTTCTTGAAAATACCTAAGGCCCTTTTAAGCACTGAAGCCCATTTCTTTTGGTGGATTCTTTAAAGCTATTTAGTGCCCTTGAAATACAAAGAAGCCGGGGAGCACTATTAGGGCTCGCAGGAAGGCGGGCTTCCTTCATGCTGAACAGCAGGAGCAGCAGCCACGCTGCCGGGCTGCAGCAGCATGACCTGTGTGGCAGTGTGTTCAGTGGCAGCTGCAGAGAGCACAGAGGGCCCTCCAGCGGGTCTTACCCGATGTTCACCCTCTCCAGCAAGTGGCCGTGTGGCGGTGTCCAGGTACTCTTAAGTCATAATCTAGGATGCCGTTGGTATTACAGTTTTCCTGTGAACTTTTAAGTAACCCTACCATGTGTGGTTGAACTAATGTGTGAATTCAGCCACCAAGAGCTGCTTTTCCTGTGCTAGCACAGCCCTGTGATGCTGAGGCCACGTGTAAAGGTCCTGGCGTTGCAACTGGAGGGACCCCCTGTACCCCCTGTGCACACCAGCTACCCATGTCTGCCCGGGGTCTGCCCTGGCTGGGGATGGGTCACAGTGTGAGGACCCTGTTAGGGGGCTTCCGCCTCTCTGTTCTCTCTCTGTCATCTTTCCTCCTTCCCTCCTTCCCATTCTGTCTCCCTCTCTTATGAAAGAAATAAATAAAAATAGACTTTCTTTAATAAAGAGCTATTTTCCCTCTTCACCTAAGGCCACCTAATAAATAAGCTTTCTCTCTGGCATGTTTAAAATTAGTGATTCATTTTCTCCAGAGATCCAAGTGTTCTTGGGCCTTTGGTGAGACCAAACAGAACTTCAGTTCGTTGTAAAGCCAACCTTGTTCAGAACCTGGTGACTCTTACCCTGTCTTTGAGGACACAGATGGTCTCTGAGAGGGGGTTCAGAATATAGTGATGAAAGTCCAGCTGGAGTCTCCCATTCCTACTGGAAGGGAGCCGCTCCCAGTTCCCTCCTCCCACAGACGTGCTCACTGCAACAGAAGCCCTTCTGCCCAGGCTTCCAGTCCTGTCGTGGGGATGTCTGCTCCTTGGCATGGTTGTAATCTGTTCACAGCAGCAGCGGGAAGTGCCTCGTACCCAGGCCTTATCCAGAACTGGAGATAACCACACTTAAGTTTACCACTGGGTTTTTAACCTCCTGATGCTCCCGAGAGGAAGCTGGTGCTACTGCGAAACCAAAATGAGCAAGGGGAGGATGTCGCATGGCGGGCCGGACACCCAGGAAGACGCCCAGCTTTTTCAGGTTTTCCTCTCTGATGACTAGTTTTTGGTAAACAGTCTTTGTCTCAACTCTTGCTCTTTACCACGTCAGTCAAAAAAAAATTATTACTGCCTGCTTAGAAACCATGTTGGTTTTAATTTTTAAAATGAGCCAGTTTCTGTTTTGCTAAGCTAAGCCACCTGTTTAAACTCCTCTTGTCCCGTGGACTGGGGGAAAGAACCGGAGCTGTGCCTCAGAGGTTTCGTTCTTTTCCACAGTGAAGTAAGACATTGTTGTCCTCTTCATGGCATTCAGAATTCTGCACAATTGCCTCTTTTGCCCTCCTGTATTTAAAAGTGAGGTAATTAGATTTCCCAAGGTTCAGTGGTCAAGAGCCTTCTCATCCCGGGGAGCTACTTCCCCACACTGCTCCCAAGTGCAGTTGTCTCACATAATCCAGTTACTGCCCCATCGTCATCCCACGGGCTCTGCGCTCTCAGAGGGCAGGCCTGGCAGGAAGATCCGGACTCTTGTGTCCGTTTGCTTTCATTGCCCAGTTACTTTCCTCCCGCACTTGAACATAATAACTATTTCGTTCAGTGGCTTTGTTTGGAGGGTTGCTAAACATTTTCATTAAAAGTCCTTTTCTGTGTTTTAGAAATTTATCTCAAATATGCCTAAATTGAGAGATTTCCTGCTTCTTGTTTTATGTTTGTGTCAGATATCTCATAGATCTATTGATAATATTGCTGCCGACAAGTGGAAAAAGAATTTGTGACGTGCTAGCACCACATAAATGAATTAGTGTCATGGCCACTGAAACAAAGACATGTCTTGGTCTAGCTCTGACAGTGAGATCGTGGACCTACTCGGGTAGTCTTCTGTCTCATTGTTTCATTTCCACAAACAGGTAGTGTTTTTACCTTTTGTAGCAAAGTGTGTATATTTTCTAAAAGCCCAGGCATTCATTTTTTAGTCAAAAATACATACTCAGCTCTAAAGAGTTCGTTAAAATATTTTAGCTTTTACAGCCTAATGGGAAAAACAACCTTGCTGGTAGTTGGCTAATAATTCACTCAAATGATCTAGTTTGCAGCCTATGGGGGGAAAAGGACAAGATGGTGAAGGGATTAGGGGACAGATTCCAAAATCCTTTTTGCCAGAGTAGTTAAGGAGCTCAAGTGGCCAAGGGTTTTCTTTCTAAATGGGTTCGTTGAACACTCTAGGCACTGTAACGTTTCAGATTCGTCTGTTCGTCTGCACGTGTCAGTGAGGTTCCTCTCTGGCATTGTGGGGAAATGCAGCTGAATTCCCCCATTGTGAAGCAGGCCCAGGCTCTACCTGGTTTTGAATGTGATCCAGGCAGCGATGAGCTTTGTGGTCCCTGCCTACGCGGTAGAGATAAAGGCATAGAGATAAAGGTATACACACACACACAAATACATGTGTTATGCCATCGGGTTTTCTTACCGACTTTGTAGTCATGAGAAAGGTCTTAGTTTAAACCAAGTCTTTCTCCACAGTCTCTGTACTGTTCATTCCCAGATAGAGAGACGCAGTAGCCTATTTGTCTGAGAAGACCTCACCATTCCAAAACTTAACACAGAAACTGAAATCCCTTAGCAATCCATTAATGTCAGGTTCCTCTCATCAAATGAGACACTAGATCACCATTTGCACTTTTTAAAAAGCAGTTTTCATTTCTTTTTTCAAACCAATATATATTACTGTATTTTTTGAAAAGTTCTGAAAACTTGCTCAATTCCAGTGCAGTTGTTTGTCATTTTTCATGGCAACACTGCGAAGAAGCTCCTGTGCCCGTGTAGCACATTTTGAATGCTTCAAGAAAGCATTCCTGAAGAATGACACAGAGTTGTGTTCTTGCTGGGATTTCTAATTCATGTTCTTTTTTGTAAACTTGGGCCAGCCCATGGTGTGGAGGTTAAGGTGGCTGGATCTCACATGCCCAGTTTGAGTCCCAGACCTCTTGGCTTGAAAAACTTGCCAGGCGTGTGTGTGTGTGTGTGTGTGTGTGTGTGTGCGCGCACGCGCACGCGCCCAAAATCTCAAAAGGAGAAATGGAGGAGAAGGGATTGTGGCATGACCATCCCCCCATGATGGGGGGAGTATTTTCTCGTTTTTCCTGTCTTTCTCTGGCAAGCACACACACCCTCTAGGAAATTAAAAGAAAAAAATAAATTTTAAAAAAATAACTAAACTCAAAATAGTGTCCCACGTCCCCCTGACTGAAAACATTTCTCTAGATGAACAAAGATTACAGTATTAAACAATTGTTTTTTACTTTCTCTTCATTCAGTGATAAAGTCTATTACTATGAAACATAAGTAAAAATACTACAGGATATTGGTCAAATACAGGAAAGGTGCGCATAGCATACACTTTCTGAAACCTATTTATTGTGTAGAAACTGTTCAGTTCAGCACGCATGCACTATTTACATGGGATGAACAAAGATTACAGTATTAAACAATTGTTTTTTACTTTCTCTTCATTCAGTGATAAAGTCTATTACTATGAAACATAAGTAAAAATACTACAGGATATTGGTCAAATACAGGAAAGGTGCGCATAGCATACACTTTCTGAAACCTATTTATTGTGTAGAAACTGTTCAGTTCAGCACGCATGCACTATTTACATGGCCAGGGTAGGGAGGGGTGGTGGCTCCCCCCGCCATTACCATACCAGTTTGGCTCCAATAAATAGGCCAGTCCTCTTATCTTTTGACTTCTCTCCTCCTGATCAGATCTCTTCCCCTCTTCTCAGTCCTTAAAAATGTCTGTTCCTGGGCCAGCCAGTGGCGTGGTGGTTAAGGGGGTTGGCTCCCACATGTCTGACCTGGTAGTTCAAGTCCTGGACCTAGCGGCTTGAAAAACATACTGGGTGTGTGTGCTTGTGTGCTCAAAATCCCAAAAGGAGAAATGGAGGAGAAGGGACTACAGACCATTCCCCATGGGAGGTGCTTTCTTACTTCCCCCAACCCTGTCTTCAGCAAGTGTACTCACCCTGTAACAAATTTTTTTTTTAAGTTTGTTTCTTATGGTTCTGTCCTTGGTCTCCTTTTCTTTGCTTTCTGTTCTGGGATAGGTAGGAGCAAAAATTTTTTCAGTGAGGTAGGCAAGAGCCATATTGTGCCTTGAAGAGTTCTTTGGTATGGGCTAGCATCTCCCCAAGTGTGTGCTAAAGATCACCATTAAATTACATGTATTTTACCAAAAGCAGAGACAGCAAGAGTTCTGTAAGAAACACTGCATGTCAGTTCATTCAGGCTGCTGTAACAAAATTCTTTATTGTGGTAATTTGTAAACAATACAGATCTATTGCTCACAGTTCTGAAGCTTGGGAAGTCCAAGATCAAGGTCCCAGAACATTCAGTGTCCTGTAAGAACCTATTCTTCATAGATGTTGCGTTCTCACTGCATCCTCACATGGTGGAAGGAGCAAACAAACTGCCTTAGGCCTCTTTTATAAGGGCACTAATTTTATTTATGAATACTCCACCTAATTGCCTCCCCCAAACCTACTCACTACCCAAAGACCCATTTCTTACTGCCGTTCCATTGGAGACTGGTGTTCAACATAATGAATATTTGGGGAGACTTGCAGACCATAGCACTGGGTTAAAGAAAATTAAGCAGGTCATCATGGGAGACTTCACACAAAATCTGTAAAAGTTTGGACCAGCAGGTGGCATAATAGTTATGTTACTGGACTCCGACATAGCTGACCACAGTTTGAATCCCAGACTTGGCAACTTAAAACTCACGCTGGGCACATCACGTGCATGCCCAAAATGTCCAGAAGAGAAGGGATTGTAGCATGGCCATCCCTCCAAGGACGTGATTTCTCGCTTTCTGTCTCTCTGTCTCTCTAGTGAGCCCTCATGCCCTATAGCAAAAATCTCTCTTAAAAAGAAGTCTATTGTACTCAGTGGGGAACAGAGTAGAGACAGTGTTGCTTGAAACTTATTTGATCCTGAAATACTTCTTCCCTCAAACAGTCACTAAATCTCCAGAGAGGACCAGGGGACAGTGCAGTGGGGGACATAACCAACCCACATAGGAAAGGTGTTGGCTGGGGTCCCAAGGCCGCCTTGATCATACTGGATGTACAAACTCTCATGATCTAGGCTTGCCAAGACTGGGGTTGGTTCATGGCATGAAATCCTGCTTTTCTGTCTCTCACTCTGGGTTTGTGTGTCTCTTAGTTTCATGAAATAACTAAATAAACTTTTAAAAATAATAAAAATATCCCAAGGGAAATGCTGGCATGGGCTGTGCGAGTGAACAGGAAAGCTGCACTTTTCTTGGGAAGTATGTGGGTTTTTTTTTTTTTTTTTTGGGGGGTAAGTGTTGTGGTTTTTTTTTTTTTTTTTTTGGGGGGGGGCGCGTATTTTGTCTCAGAACATATGGCAGAACAGAAAGAAACCAGCCATCATGACATGGACGTCCTAAAAATCCTTCTTTCCAGACCTGCTACCCTTTTATTGGGTTTGCAGAAAAGACCCAATAATCCAACTAATTCTTTTTCTTTTGAAATTTCTACTAAGTAGTCTTTTGTGAGGAAAAAAATAAAAACACAATGATTGTTCAGGAGTTAACTCTGTCAGCTGCTTGGGCATCAGCTGCTATGGATTTGGTTTAGCACTTCAAGGAAAACAGTCGTCGACTAGCTTTCACCGTCGGGCGCGTGTGACCTTGAGAAAACTATCATGTTATTTTTAGTGATATTTGCTAGAATTACTTTTTTTTAAGTTTGTTTATTTCATCCACTAGAGAGAGAAAAAGAGGGGGGTACCCACAAGAGGGTCCTTGCACCACAGTCCAGCCCCAGCCAGCTCAGATCACAGGTGTTGCATGTCCACCTGGCACGTACAGCAGGTCCTGGGGCGTGAGCCAGGGACCTTCCCGTGTGAGTCCAGTTACATTACCACTGCCCCATCATCCCACCCCCGCTCCCCACTGCCTTTTAAGAAAATTCTCCATTTGGGGACCAGCAGTTGGCATAATGGCTATGTCGCTGAACTCCCTTGTTGTCGACTGCGGTTCAAGTCCCAGACCTGGTGGCTTAAACTTACGCCGGGTGCATGTGTGTGCTTGCCCAAGATCCCAAGAGGAGAATGGAGGAGAAGGGGCTGCGGCAGGGACATCCCCCTTGGGGATGATTTCTTGCTTTCTGTCTCTTTGTCTCTCTCTGTCTTACTGGCGAGCACACATGCCCTATAGCAAAAAAAAAAAAAAAAAAACTCTCCAAAAAGAAAGAAAAGAAAATTCTCCGTTTCGGCTACTGAGGCTAATTCAGCGAAATCCCTCCTGACTTTCTTCACACTTTGCTGGTTTGCGGCCCATTTTATCCTTCTAGTCAGGGTGTGCTTCCCTTCCTTATGCCGCAGTTCGGTCCTTCATACCATGGTGGACAGCACAATGAGTTCTTCCTTACCTTTAGCTGAAGCACTTGCATCATGCCTCCCTGACAGCACACCTAGTACCAGGCCACACATTAACCTGTGTCACCCCTTCCTGGTTTGTGAGCACAGGAGGACAGATGCTGCCTTGCGAACACCTCCTGGCCCTACAGATTGCTCACTGAGTAGTGGATGTTGGTTGATAAAAGAGTGACTAGCTAATACTTGGTAGTATCCTGTTTACAGGTCTTTCAGTAACCATTGGTATATTGCTAAGTAAGGTGGCAGAAAGGGTCACCCGATGGACTAGTTCTTTAGAACATCCCTTAAAAATAGAAAGGAACAGGTAGGGCTTTGAAGCACATGCAGAATTCGGGCAGTTCCTCTGCTCATTAGGTAGCATAGACGCCGTGCTCCTTCCTCTGGACAGAGAAGACACCATCAGGTCAGGTCGTTGAGAACCAGAATTCCGCTGCTTGCCCCTTTCATTGTCTCTCGAAGGTCATTCCTACCTAACCTTGGTCCTCCCTGGTCAGGACTCTGCCCATGTTTTCCATATCTCACAATTGTGTAGTTCTTCAAACTGGATGATGCTCTTTATTAAGAGTCCAGCCAGTACTAAATATAGTAGGGAATTTATCTCAGATGTTAACACATGCGTGAGGCTCCACATAACAAACGCCACCTTTTAAGTGGCCACTGGTGCTGCGACTTATCTCACCACCAGTGCCCCCTTTTTCACTATGAGGGAAGCTGTCACGAAAAGCAGTTTACAGAAAACATTTGTAGGTGTGAGGGAAGAGAAGTTGACCTGCAAAGAAGAATTGCTGAGGGAGCTGATCCCAAGGATTGCTTTCTAGGCTTGGGTGACATGCCAGTTCCCACGACCTGCATTTCCCCACTGTGCTGTGTGGGAGACCTGTGGCTCCAGTGACCAGAGAGGTGCAGTTGCTTCCTCCTCTCCCAGTACAGTATTTCAAGAGAGGCAGCCTGTGAACTGCTCGTTCCTTTTCACAGGGGTTCAGCTGTCTAGCCACCACCATCTGGCCACATGAGCCAAACCCCAGGAACTGTGGTCACGTCACCTTCTCTTACCCCATCTAGCTGCCCGCTCTGCAGCACACCACTGCTGTATGCATGCCCCTCTGGCGCTCTGCTGCACGTGCTTCCACCTGCTCATTCTCCAAGGTTTGGTCTGTGACGTGTGCGTGCTGTCACTTCGGCCCCGGGACTGGAACTTCTCTCCACTCTCCTTAGCCTAAGGAGAAAGCTACGTGGTGGACGAGATCTCTATAATGGGAGCAGAGGGTACAGAAAAGGAGCGAGAACTCCACCACCCAGCTGGGAAGTCAGTGTTCTGTGCCTCTTGCAGTTACTCCTTAGGCTTTTTAGCCTTGTAACCACTGCCTCCAATCCCTGCCCGGATGGAAGTGTGTGCTGCTCAGATGGGGTGTGGGTGGGGTCTTTCCCCACTTGGCCCCTTCACTCCCTTCACCCCCCTTCATGGAGGTCCCCCTGGAACACAGCGCAGCCACCAGGCATTTCTGGGACTTATCCTGTACTTATTAATTTCACAATCTTATCAGAACTCTTCGCAGCAGAACATGTGATGAAGTGGTTTTACTAATCCCTCTACTGGGAGTTTTGTTTCTTCTTCAACAACTTGGTAGCCACTGTCTTTTTTCAGAAAAGCATTAACATGCATAACCACTATAGTTAACTTCAGTGCTCATTATTGAAGCCCAGAACTAATAGTTCATTGTCTTAATTTGACAAAGCCATCCAAATCTATGCCTGTTTTTGAAAGCTCCCTAAACATGCTGCTAAATCCCCTAAAAAGCTACTAAACTGCTTTGGCAGCCATCAGCCCCGCAGAAGCAGAGGCACTCTTTTCAGTAAGTGAACAAACAGAGAGAATATGCTGAATGGCTGGACAAATGTGTCTCAGCTGGTCCTTTCATTTACCGATGGACAGGCGCAGTCCATATCAATCACTGTTTTCCCTGTTGCCCTGAAAATCACAATCTCTCTTTTCATCCCACAAGCTCTTTTCACCACAGTAATGTGTCTTCAGAATGACACTGGCATCAGCCTGCTTCCGCTGTCTCAAGTCCGGAGAGCTTAAAAACACATTTTGGGATTCTTGAGCCTTCCTCCCCTTCCGTTTTCTTACCGCCTACTTTCTCCTCCCTCCCTCTGCATCCGTTCTGCCCCCTCCCCAGATTCTTTTCAATTCGCCCGGCCTTTC
>NW_006159859.1:5103718-5111221 GCF_000334495.1 Tupaia belangeri chinensis
TCCTGCTGAGTAAAAAGAGCCCACCTCTCTGGTCTAACCCAGCTCTCCAGAGTAAAGGTAGGGGCCCATCTGCTCTTCCCAAGAGTTAAGAACTCGTGGAAGAGAAGCACATAAAGAAATGCTTTTACAAAAGCTTGGGAATACAGCAGCGGCTGGAAGAAAGGCTGGAGAAATTCTCTGCCGTGACGAGGTGTGCTGAGGAGCGGGACACAGGGCCTCAGGTGTCCTTTTCCCCTGCCGTCCCTCCCTCCTGGTTTCCCCACCACCTCCACACACATGTGCACAGGCACTCACACACACTCACCCTGTGCCGTCCTGTGTGGAAGGATGGGTGCTTGTGCGTTCCACCTTTATGATTAAGAGCAAATGCCGCTTCCCGTACATCTTTCTGTGCTCCTGGTTCCTGAGTACTTAGTATGCTTTTTAGAATGAAGGGAAGAACCGAAGAACCAAAAGCTCTATGTGTAGTTACTTTCTATCCTTTTGAAAACTCCAGTAGAATAATTCCTACAGATAATTTTAGCAGTGTGCTTATGTGGTTAGAAATGCTACCAAGGATGGCTATTGGGCATATTATGTCTCTAATAAAGAGCATCAGTTATCTTCTCCCTCCCTCCCTTTATTTACCTACTTACTTACTTAAATTTCAGATTATAGCTGTCTGCAGAGAGGCAGCTCTTCTGTCTCTGGAAGAAGACATCCAAGCCAAGTGCATCATGAAAAGACATTTCACTCAAGCTTTGAGCGCTGTGACGCCAAGAATTCCTGAATCACTGAGGCGCTTTTATGAAGAATATCAAGAGAAGAGTGGGCTGCATACTCTCTGAGAAAATATGCGTGTTCGTTATGCTAAAAATTCTTTCTAGAGAAAACTTGTTCCTTTTTTAAATTTTGTTTAAAGGGTGTTTTAAAAAATTCTTAACAGACAGTATATCTGAAATAACATTCACTGGAATTGAGGGACTTCAGTACTCACTGGCCTTTTAAATCACATGAGTACAATGAAACTATCTCTGGGCCTGAGTGTAAATCACTTTTATCTGGAAATGTATGCTGAGTTTCAAAAAAGCAGTCGTTGAGTTTTTCCATTTTTGACCTAGCCCATTTGTTTCATAAAATTACTTTCTTTCTCCAGAATTCATTTCAGTGCCTTCCCAAATGCCAAACCTGTGAGCATCAACTTTATACAAGAATATAAAAAAGTGTATTTGAATAAACACATGGTGAAGAACATTCACAAATCTTTATTTATTTTATTTTATTATTTGCCAGAGGACGCATGTGCGAGACAGAGGAGAGGGAGAAAACATCCCCTCTGGGCATGGTCATGCTGCAAACCTTCTCCTCCATTTCTCCATCCTGTTGAGATTTGAGGCGCACACGCATACACGACTGGTGTTTTTCAAGCCTCTTGGGCTGGCACTTAAACCACACAGTTGGCCAGAGAGATCTGGCTCCCTAGGCCACCAGGTCACAAGTTTTTATTGTTACCGCCAGCCAGTGAAATGGCCAGAGGCACCAGCCAGGCTTCTGTGGCCTCTGTTTCCAAATGCATTCTCATCAGGATTCGCACGTGCAGCCTCTCTTTGGCCTTCAGAACCTCTGCCTGTTGGGGGGAATAGGGGAGGTGGGGGAGAATTAAGCGTTATTTCATATAATGTAATGTCCTTTGAAAGTTAAAATTGCCAAGTGTAAGACCAGTTGAAGCCTTGTGCAATAGGATGTTTTTTTCGTAAATGCTATAAATAAATCATATTAAACATTTGTGTTTTAACTTGTTCATATTTTAAGGTTACTAGCAAACTTTCGGTTCAAAGATAAATCAGGTTGTACTCTTAATCATATTGTCTTATGTTGCATTCTACATATGTGTATTTATATTCCTGGTTATTTATCCTTAGGATTTCTTGACACTTTAATACTTCATAAATACCCTTGAAAAAAGTTTTTAGGAACCAGCAGTTGATGTTATGGCTATGTCGCTGGACTCCCATGTAGTCGACTGCAGCTCAAGTCCCAGACCTAGTAGCTTAAACTATGCCGGGCGCATGTGCATGCGTGCCCGAGATCCCTGGAGGAGAAGGGATTGCAGCGTGACCGTCCCCCCTGGGGTTGATTTCTCATTCTCCCTCTCTCTCTCTGTCTCTTTCTCTCTCTGGTGAGCGCACATGCCCTATAGCCAAAAACCTTTCCCCAAAAAAAGAAAAAATCTTTTAGAAAGTATTTTCCACATCAGAAGGTGGCAGTGGAAGGAATGAGCACTTAAACTTGGTCACTATGCATCTTTGAACATGCTCAGAAAGACAAGTCAGGTAAGAAATAGCTGATTATCAAAGTAACTGGCAGTGTAGTTTTGTGGTGGCAAACATTCCAAAGTCACATCTCGACTACTTTGTAATTGATTTTCAAGACTACATCAGTTAACCAGTACGTAAAACCACCAAAGGAACAAAGAAGATTACTATTTAGAAGGTGCTATAAAATGTGACTATTTGCATTTAAATAAACAAATAAAAATAATATTAAAAATGTAAAGGCCAGGAGGTAGCGTAGTGGTTATGGCACTGGATTCTCTCATGGCTGACCGTGGTTCGAGTCCTGAACCTGGTGGCTTGAAAATCATGTTGGGCACGTGTCTATGCATGCCCAAAATCCCAGGAAGAAAATGGAGAAGGGATTTTCACATGGCCATCCCCCTGGAGGGTGATTTCTCAATTTCCCTTTGTCTCTCTCTCTCTCTCTCTCTCTCTCTCTCTCTCTATGGCAAGCTCATGTGTGCCCTAAGGCAAAAACCTTAAAAAAAAAGAAAAAGAAAAGAAAGTTTCGTTTATCGACACTTTAGCGACATTTCAGATGCTCAATGTGACAGGTATCCATCAGACTAAACAGAATAGATTACCGAACATCCCCATCATTTAGAAGTTTTATTGGGCATTATTAAGAAAATAAAGCTTACACATTGAAATAAGTAGAATTTCAAAATTACTTTCATGCTCTCTGTGTTCCCTTTATTATCTATAAATGAAATTATGAAAAGAGACGACCTTGACCAGCCAGTGGGGTAGTAGTTAAGGCCACTAGATCCCACATGGCCAGTTGTACAGTTCGAGTCCTGGACCCAGCCACTTGAAAAACGTGTGCATGCCCAAAATCCAGGAAGAAACATGGAGGACAAGGGATTGCTGCATGACCAATCCCTCATGGGGAGTGCTTTTCCACTTTGTGTGTGTGTGTGTGTGTGTGTGTGTCTTCAGTGAGCACATGTGTCCTCTAATAAATTTTTTTAAGAGATTTTTCCTATAGGGCACGTACTCTCGCTAAAAAGACAGAGACACAGAGACAGAAAACGAGAGATCAGTCCCCAAGGAGGATGGCCGTGCTGCAGTCCCTTCTCCATTCCTGAGATGTTGGGCACATATGCACATAACTCCTGGTGTGAAATTTAAGTCACCAGGTCTGGGGCTCGAACCGTCGTCAACTACATGGGAGTCCAGTGACATAACCATTATGCCGTCTGCCGGTCCCAGAAAATATTTGTTTAAAAGAGGATCTTGGGATCCCGAGAGGAGAATGGAGGAGAAGGGATTGCGGCGTGACCATCCCCCCTGAGGGGTGATTTCTCGCTTTCTGTCTCTATGTCTCTCTCTGTCTGTCTGGCGAGCACACGCGCCCTACAGTGAAAATCTCTCCAAAAAAAAAAAAAGAGGATCTTGGGATCAGCAGATGGCATAATGGTTATGTTGCTAGACTCTCCCACATGACCACCGCAGTTTGAGTCCCAGACTTGATGGTTTGAAAATCATACCAGGTGCATGTGCAAGTGCATGCATGTCCAAGATCCCAGGAGGGGGATGGAGGAGATGGGATTGCAGCATGGCCATCCTCCTAGGGAGTGATTTCTCACTTTCCCTTGCACTGTGTCTCTCTCTTTCTCTTATGAGCATTCATGTCCTAAGGGAAAAAAAACCTCTTGTTTTGTTTTGTTTTGTTTTGTTTTTAAAAGAGGATCTTAATTTCTTCCCTATTAAAGGCATGGCTGAAAACACAATAAGAGAAAAATGTATGTCCAAGACCCAAACAAGAAAATAAAGGAAATCCCATTCACAATAAAATAAAAACTAGAGCAGTAAGCTTGAACTACACCGACTGAACTCTGGGGCTGGGTAGCAGAAAGGAGGGTGGTGAACTCTACAGATAGGCCCCTCAGAACCAGCCGCCAGCTCTCTCACTGTAAGAGTGGATTACAAAAAAGGAGCCCCTCTGATTTAGCCTGTGCTTTGGATTAAGTTAAAAAAACAAACAAACAAACAAAAAACTCAGAATTCTAAATATGAACTTATCCACCCTTGGCTTGAATTCACACTATGTTCAATACAGAACCTCAAAACCTAGAAATTAACATGAAAACATGGATCCAAACTAGAAATACGTTTGGAGTGATTAGTCGTTACACTATTAATAATGAAAGGAATCTGTTCTCAACCCCCCGCACAGTTGATTATCGCAGCTGAACACTGTGCTTACAAAGGTTTGTAACCCAAAGGACGTGGCGCTCTGCTGGTGGGAGCCTAAACTGGTACAGCCGCTTTGGAAAGCAGCTGGCATATCGAGTAAAACCGAAGACGTGTGATCCAACAGCCCCCCCCCCCAGTTGTATTCTGAGCAAGCCTCGCATGTGTACAGTGAGGCAACACATGAGAGAGTTGATTGCACCATTATTTGTAAGTGCTGAGAAATTAGAAACAAACTAAATATCCTCCAATAAGAGAACGGCTTTATGTGGGAGGGGCAGTGGAATACTATGGCAATAAAAACAGAGCGACGTATAAAACAGGGATAGTGTTGCACACTGGGTGCTCTGCTCCGCAGAGGGCACATGAGAGACCTGGGTTCAATTCCTGACCCGCCCTCAAGCTGGATGGCAGTGGCAGGCCTGTGAATTTCCAGCTATTCAGGAGGCTGAGGCAGGAAGCGCAGTGAGACCCTGACTGAAGTACTGGGTGTGAAGTACCGACAGTCCCTTCTACTTGGGAGGCAGAGGCAAGAGGATCATGACGCAGCCAAACCTTGTCTGATAATACTACCTACACACACGTGTGCACACACATACACAAGGCAGGTAAAAATATCCCAGGATGAAGTCCATCAAGGTTGAGCCAATAAAACTTCACTTGAACTTCTAAATGTCATTTGCACTTCTCATTTCATCTGCATTTCTAAATGCACATTTTAGGAGAACACTTCTGTTTATTTCAAGGTTAAAGCTTGAAAAGTAATATATGCTGTTTAAGGAGACATGTAGAGAAAGACTATATGAATGGAAGTGGAAAAGCACCAAACACTGGAGAGGAACTCCTCGGGGGAAATACTGGGGCGCTTCAGTTGTATCAGTAGTGTTTCATGTCATGGCTGCGTGATGGGAAAGAGGTATAGATGATAACAGTGTAGTCTATACTTGTCTGGCAGATCAGGAGCACTGGGTACAGTGCAATAAAATGCAGGAAGACCCAGCCACAGTGAGAGGGCATTGTGGCAGTGACACCTGAGGCCAAGGGGAAGCCAGGTTCATTTTCTAGCCCAGCCTTTTGGCAAGGTGCAGTGGCATACATCTGTGATCCTCACTGGGAGGCTGGGGACAAAGAGTCCTAAAGGACCCTATCAAAAAACGCCTACCTCTCCTCCTCATTCTCTTTTTTAAAAATAAATTAAAAAGCAAGAAGGCAAATAAGGGATCGGGCTTTTAGGACCCAGGAAACAAACAGGAATTTGTAGACAGAAGTTAGTGTGTAGGTGGTAGCTGTCTTGTGGAGTAGAGACAGCAGACTCAGAAGGAGGACATCTGATTCCATGCCACTGTGATCGCGCAAAGGAGTTGGAACTTAAGAAGTTTAGGTCCATGGGGCCGGCAGGTGTGGTTAAGGGTGCCGGACTCCCACATGGCCAACCACGGTGTGTCCCAGGCCTGGTGGCTTGCTTTCTCTTGCTCTCTTGCTCTGTCCCTCTCTTGTCAAACTGAAATAAATAAGTAAACAAACAAACAAATAAATAAGTATGGTTAGGTCCAGCCAGTGGTGTGGTGGTCTAGGCAGCTGGATCCCATGAGGCTGACTACACTGTTCGAGTCCCAGACATGATGGCTTGAGAAACATTTCTCAAGGTGCATGTTGGTTCATGTCCAAAACCCCGAAGGGAGAGGAGGAGGAGAAGGGACTGTGGCACAGGGGAATGTTTTCATTCTCTCTCTCTTTCTCTCTCTCTCTTTCATGATCACAAGTGTCCTCTGGCATTTTATTTTTACAAAGAATTTTAGAGCATTACACCTCCGT
Organism: Tupaia belangeri chinensis; assembly: GCF_000334495.1. Classification (NCBI taxonomy): domain Eukaryota; kingdom Metazoa; phylum Chordata; class Mammalia; order Scandentia; family Tupaiidae; genus Tupaia; species Tupaia belangeri. Next base: position 5,110,045 of record NW_006159859.1, read on the forward strand.
TGTAAACCAGTTATCACCGCTGAAAACTGTGCCATCCCTTTATTTGAAGTTTGTCCCCTTAGAACAGTACCAGTCAAAATTTGCGCCACTATAAAGGGTAGTTCAGGTGTCGCTCATAGCAGCTTGCCCCAGCCTCATCTCAGTGAGGCTCAGTGACTCCTGCTTCGAGTCTCGTGTTTGTGGATTTAAAATCATGTCTGAGCCCATTATTTGGGTTGGTTTGTGATGGAATACATGGTTCCATGGTTCGTGGAAATTTTAAGTTCAGCAAAGAAAATGACCACCTTCCTGTCTGAGGAAGGCAGTTGACGTTTTGGCATCTCTTTGGCAAAAATTTGTCTTTGGTCCAGATTCTTTGGGAGTTCCAGGGATATTCATATTGCCACATCTTTTCAGTGTTTCCAGAGATTTTAGTTGGGATAGTATTTTTTTTCCTTTTAACAACAAAACTTAGAAGTATAGCATCTTGCTTTTATTCCTTTATGGGCAAGAAATTGCCCCAACTTAGCTTGAAAAATACTTAGTTCCATTTTATGTGCAAAACAAGTTTAAAAAATAATATATAGGTTTTATATTTTAAAAAATTCTAGAAGAACCAAATTTGAGGATATATTTAATTTATCTTAGAGGGGAAGGCTGTAGAAAAAAAATCACAGTAAAAAATACTATAAAATTGTTGTATTTTGTTAAAATCATTGTATTTTGGTCAGTTACTTAAATTCCTCTACTTAAGATTATTCAAGTCTTGGCTCATTTTGTCATATTTCTGAGTCTTCCCTTTACAGTGGAGCACACACCAGAGCACCCCTGGAAAACATGCATGGAGTAGATTAATGCTGGTTAATGGTCCACATAGAATTTTTTTTAATGAATTATTTTATTTACCTTTATTTTAATTTGACCAGAGAGGCACAGAGTGAGAGAGAGAGTGAGAAAGCAAGCCACCAGGTCTAGGACTCAAACTGCAGTTGGCCATGTGGGAGTCGAGCATTTTTTTTTAAGAGTGATTTTTGCAGGGAACCAGCAGTTAGCGTAATGGCTATGTCGCTGGACTCCCACGTAGTCGACCACGGTTCGCGTCTCGGACCCGGTGGCTTGGATCTCACGCCGGGCGCGTGTGCGTGCGTGCCCAAGATCCCGAGAGGAGAATGGAGGAGAGGGGATTGCGGCGTGACCC
>NW_006159859.1:5111675-5121714 GCF_000334495.1 Tupaia belangeri chinensis
GTGTGTGTGTGTGTGTGTGTGCCCAAAATCCTGAGAGGAGAATGGAGGAGAAGGGATTGCAGCATGGTCATTTTCCCTGGGGGAGGGTGGGGGGGGTGATTTCTCACTTTCTGTCTCTCTGTCTCTCTCTGTCTTTCTGGTGAGTGCACGCGCCCTATAGCAAAACAAAACAAAAAAGTAATAGCAAGGTTATATAAAAGTAATTTATGCTGAATTAACAGAACAATAAAACACTGCAAATTGTAAAGGTTGTCAGGTATAACATATACTAACTTAAAAAGAACACATTCTAACACATACTAAAAAAAAAAACCAAGTTCAACATTTCAACATACTCTTTCCTTGAGAGCATATATGATAGAAATACTGTATTTGCTTGGTTTCAATAAACCATCAATTGTAAGACTCGGTGTTAAGAAAAAAAAAGTTTATAGGACCAGCAGATAGCCTGGTGGTTAAGGCACTGGACTCCCACATGGTCTACCGTGGTTCAAGTCCCAGACCTGGTGGCTTGATTTCTCACTTTCCCTTTCCTTTTCTCTCTCTGTCTCTGGTCAAATTAAAAAATAAAAATAATAACAAATACATTAAATGATTTTACAATTTATAGAAGGATGAAGTACTATAATATCAATATGATATTAATATTACATTTCTACCAAAGATACATTAAAATCTGAATAACCTCTATATTAAAAATTAATCAAATGAGGGATTGGCAGTAGCATGGTGGTTAAGGGCAATGGACTCCCACGTGGCCGACCATGGTTCAAGTCCTGGACCAGGCAACTTGTTTTCTCTCTCTCTCTTTCTCTCTCTCCCTCTCTCTCTCTCATTCTATCCCTCTCTTGTCAAATTAAAACTAAAGTTAAATAAAATCTAAAAAACAAAAATTAACCAAATGTAATTAAGAAGGGAACTGACATACTCCCACATGTATCATAAGCCAACAGTACTTAAAATACTACTTGCACCAACGTAATCTTAAACAGTAATGAAAATTGTACCAAAAAATAGGAAAGTTAAGATTATAGAGTACAAATTACGTGGGGGAAGTAAGAATCACAGATTGAAATATCCTAGAGGGAAGTACATTCTATGGAACTCTCTCCAACACTGGGGACAGGAATGGGCAATTAGGAGTGGGGGAGAAACAAAACACCAAAAAATACAGGTAGAGCACATTTGGAGGAACGTTTTCTGAGAAGGAAAAAAATATTAGACTAACTCACGCCGGGCACGTATGTGTGCGTGCCCAAGATCCCGAGAGGAGAATGGAGGAGAAGGGATTGCAGCGTGACCATCCCCCCTGGGGGGGGTGATTTCTCACTTTCTGTCTCTATGTCTCTCTCTGTCTGTCTGGAGAGCACACGCGCCCTATAGCGAAAAAACCTCTCTCAAAAAAAAAAAAAATTAGACTACAGCAGTTTCAGAATCAAAAAGTGTTAAGAAATCATGGGCGATGTGATTCCAAAGATAAGACAGTTGAATGAAATTCAAAGATAACAGAATTGAGAAGAAAGATTAAAAAAAAAAAACCCTCATGTACCTTTTAATTTCAGAAATTCCACTTCAAATTATTCTACAGATGTACTTTTCCATAGATATAAAATGACATAAGCCAAGTTTTCATTGCAACGTTGTTATAATAGCAACATATTAAAACAATTCCATCATCTCCCAATAAGGAGCTGTGTAAATAAAGAATGGTACATCCATACAGTGAAGTATTATGCTGCCATAAAAAAGAAAAAGGGGCCAGATGACACAGTGATCAAATATGATACTCTGTGAAGCAGTCCCACACAGGAAGGTTCCTGGTTCAAGTCTAAAGACCTCCCTGTCTACCAGGCACATGTGTGTTATTGACGCAGTGCTAACGGAAGCCTGCAGATGCCTCGTGGCTTTGAAACCCTGTTGGAGATTCTCTCTCTCCCTCTCCCTCTTTTCCTCTCTCTTACTCATGGAAGAAAAATAAACTTTTAAAGAAAAAAGGTTATTTGTGACCTGATGCAGAAATGAAGTCTAAGATAGCGAGGGTCTGAATAATAGAACATGTGGGTTTAACATTAAGCCCACACTCTTGCTATATTTTATAATGGTGCCTGCACACACACACGGATGCTTGGGTGGGCAAACGTGGTTCTAATAGGCTACTTTTTTTGGTTTACTTTTTTTTGTAAATGAAATAGGGAGCTCAGCTCTCAGCTGAGGGATGAAAGAGAAGGCTCCAGAGGTTAAAGAAGGGAGCAGATGACCCAGCAATGAGAAACAAGGTGGGGTTGCCCACAACAATTCACCACTTCACCCCTCCACATCACTCCTGTTTTAGCAATACAATGCCTAGTAAAAGCTAGGGGCTGGGGGAATCACCCCAGTAGATGAGAAATATCAGCACACCATCCTTAAACATTTCGTGAGACAAAGGCTGCAGCTGTTGACAATGTTGAGATTTGGGGCAGGTTTTCTCGGGCACAGTTGGCACACCTGAAAACAGTTCCAGGGACGTCTTAGCACAGACCAGGTTGCAGCAACCCAGAGAGCAGAAAGGATTCTCCCTGGGGCTTCTGGGAGATGCTGCACTTTTCACTTTCTAGGGGTGGGTTAGGGTTCATTGCCACAGAGCCCCTGAGCCCTGGAAACAGTCCAGTAGAGGCACAGGGATTTGTCAAACTGGGCAGAAGTCGTCTGTCACCCAATGTCAGGGGTCAGTGAACGGAAGGATCCTCTGCTCCCCCTAGCTGCCTCCGTGGGTTAGGGGGCGTCCATGCTGGGCTGCCCAGCTCTCTGTGTGCCACGGCTTACATTCTTCCTTTTTGTCTCCTTTTACTGCCGGTTCGTTCCCTCACCGTGGACTTGACTGGCCAGCCCCAGCAGACTAAAGATGAATTCCATTAGGAAGCACGCTGGGGAAGAAGGCAAAAGAATTTTGGCAAAATCACAAAATAGGGATAATAATATACCAATTGGAATGGAACCCTCACCCAGCTCATGGGGGTGCTGTGAGAATTAATTAATGTTTGTAAAGGCCTTTGAGTGGCTCAGAGGGAAGGTGCCACCGGAGTCCAGAGCATTATTGTGAAGGGATTATGTGCACAAATACAATACCAGGAGCCAGGATATTACTAAAAATAAAGTAGAACTTTCTGTGAGGAAGGTAAGGAAGGAAATGCCTCACTGAAAAAAGCTTAACTGTCTTTTAATACAAATGCCTAGGGTACCCGGTAATGGAACAGCAAGTCTGAGCTCCCATTGTAAGTGGAGGATTATGTTTTCTCGACATTGTCAAGGTGCTGTGGAACAAAACAAAATGACTGCTTTACCCCAAAGAGGGGGATAGTCTTTGAAAAAAGAGATTAAGAGGCTATTTGGCTGTTGCACTGTGCAGTCCGTCCGTGAGGAAAAAGGCAACAGTGAAGGCGAATGTTTGTTTGCCTTTGGGGGAAAGGGGTTTAAAAGTGGGAAGAAAGGGGAACCCTCCAAATTAAAAGAATTATTGGCGGTGACTCCCAATACTTCTGCTGGGGAGATGAAAGCCTGCTAGAAACGAAAGGACACTTTTGATCTGCTCCTCCCTCAAACAAGCTCTTTAAATCCTAGGTTTGAAATTGCAGAAGAGATACGATATTCATATATTCTTGCGTTTACAGACAATGATCACATTTACTGCATGAACAAAAACTAATCCAACAAAACAACTCTCTGCCTTGTCCCTAGTAGAAGTGATGCGTGCTGGAGTATGAAGTGGGTCGTGTCGTGTGTTAGAAGTTCCCCTTAGGCTACACAGCAGAGACGACAGTGGAATCCCAGTCCTTCTCTTCCTAACCCCTTCCTTTGTACCCTTTCTTTCTCCTCCACCCCCTTATTTTGTAACAAGGCCTCTGGAGTCTGAAGCAGATTAGCAAACAAATAAATCCTTTAATGTCATGGAATACTTTCCCCAGCGTAAATGGCATTTAATCTGCCAGCCCAGCAGAGTCTGCATTTCACACACCTCAGCCACATAAGCCATTTCTCCCAACCCCTCGTGTATGGCACAAAGGTCATTTCATTTGAGTGTTGGCAATGGGGAGACTTCCTTGCTCCATTCTTCCTTCCTATTTTGTCTTCAGCTCCCTTGACTGTCTGCCTTTGAAAATGTCCTTTACGTGAGTGTTTAGAAGAGCTTCAGAGAACAAGGAATAACTGTGGTTCACAGAGGAGCCAGAAGAACACAGACTGTGGACCACGAACTGGCCCCAGCTCCGTCCCCACAACCTCCTGAAGCAGCGCAGAGGAGGGGGCTTCGGATTGGCTCTGGCCATGCGACTCTGGGCGTGAGGCCCCACCATCATGGCCATGCACAGCCCTGCACCGCCGCCAGCACTCCTCCCGAACTATTGTAATACTGAGGGAGGACTGGGCTGGCTTCACGGACCCTACGTAGACATTTAAGAACCCCAAGTGAGCTGAGTTTTGTAGGAACGGAAAAGAAGCAGGCAGTGTGGTCTCTGACCTGAGAGTATCTCCAAGTATCATTTCACTCGGCAACTGGCTCAGGGTCCTCTTTAAGAGGGTGGCTTATGGCCATCAATAAGTCTGCCTCCCAAAGAATCCTGTTTCTACCCGTCCACACCACTTCCCTGAAGAAAGCATTGCTTCCATTCAGGAACCTAAGGGGGAGAAGACTATTTTGGGGTTATTTACTCAAAACCATTGGGTCCATTCTGACTCATTCACATTTCCCTTTGCTCATGCCTGGAATCAGAGAACGTGACTCACCCAGCTGTTCCGTCCTCTCGGTTGGGACCAAAGGAAACGCTTCATTTTAAGGAGGAGGTGCTCGTGGCCCTTGTGGATGAAGTCGGAACATCACAATGAGGCCAGAAGACGCTGCAGCTGTGAGCCCTCAGTGTCTCAGGACATGTGGGCCAGAGAGACAACTTCCTGAAACATAGAGTCTCCATCAGACTTTTACGTTAAAGCCATGGGAACAATGGAGTAAGGAAGGATGAGAATGTATGTGCATTTCTGAAGAGCAGCCATGACGGTTTTTACTTCCCAGCAAATAATGACATAATAATGAACTGTAGAAAATGGAACAAGATGCATCTTCACAATAGGATATGCAGAAGAAAAGTCCCAGAGGGTTATATACCACATGATACCCTTGAAAATAGCTTAACACAATGAAATGTTTAAAAAATAGGTGCCGTTTAGAAATACAATGAACTAGAGAGACAGAAAAGCAAGGAAGCGAGAAGGACACCGGTGATGTTGGTGGAGAGATGTGTGATTCCATGTGTTATTCTCTGCACTTATTCGTGTTTTGGGAGATGGATTCATGGATCTTTAGTACATTATTAAAAATAAGTAAATCGGGGCAAGCAGGTGGCCTACTGGTTAAAGCACTGAACTTCCATATGGCTGACCATGGTTTGAGTCCCAGACCTGGTGACATGCTTTCTCACTTTTCCTCTCTCCCTCTCTCAGTCTCTTTCTGGTTAAATTAAAATAATAATGAATAAAAAAATTGAATAATTCTTTTTAAAAAGGTAGATAACTAAATAGAAGCTGAAAGATTATAGCTCAGTCATGACAATGTGTCATGAATCAAGGATCATGATTGATCCGATGAACACATGCCAAATTAGAAAAAAAAATGATGATCGTACTAGTTTGCCAGAGCTATTGTAACAAAGCACCATACTAAATGCCTTAAAGAATAGAAATCTGGGGACCAGCAGTTAGTGTAATGGCTATGTTGCTGGACTCCCATGTAGTCGACTGCGGTTCGAGTCCTGGACTCGGTGGCTTAAACTCACGCTGGGCGCATGTGAGTGCGTGCCCAAGATCCCAGGGGGAGAATGGAGGAGAAGGGATTGTGGCATGACCATCCCCGTGGGGGGTGCTTTCTCACTTTCTGTCTCTCTGTCTCTGTCTGTCTGGTGAGCGCACATGCCCTATAGCAAAAACCTCTCAAAAAAAAAAAATAAAAAGAATAGAAATCTGGGGCCAGCAGGTAGTATAGTAGTTAAGGTACTGGACTCCAACAGAGCCAACCATGGTTCCAGTCTTGGACCTGCTAGCTTGACAATCACATGTGTGTGTGTGTGTGTGTGTGTGTGTGTGCACCCAAAAATCCCAGGAGAAAAAAGGAAGAGGGATTGAAATGTGACCATACCCCCTGGTGAGTGATTCTCACTTTTCCTCTCTCTGTCTCTGTCTGTCTCTAATGAGTGTACACACCCTATGACAAAATCTAAAAAATATGAATAATAGAGAATAGAAACTTACTGTCTCAAGTTCTGGGGCTAGAAGTCCAATGGGCTTCGGAAGGAGGGATAAAAAAGGAAGGAAGGATCTAGTTCCTTCTGAGGGAAGGATCGGATCCAGCCCTCCCTCCTTGGCTGTTAGATGACTCTCCTCCCCCTCTCTTCACATCATCATCCCTCTTTATTGTCTCTGTGCCCAAATTCCCCCGTGTTGTCGCATAAGACACATCATATTAGATTGGTGTCCACTCTAGCGCTTTAACCTTAATTTGAACCTCTGTGAAGAGCCTTCCTCCAGCTGAGGCCACATTCTGGAGTATTGGGGTGAGGACTTCAGTATATCTTTTGTAGGGGACATAGTTCAGTTCATAACACATACAACACTTGTTATAAGAGCCATGGGATTGGGAAGGGAAGAAGGTAATTAATTGTGCACTTAGAATGCAGTTTTCCAAGTGTTTTCTTCATTTCAGCCTTGCCAGCTTAAGTGTTTGGAAGAGAGCATAGGAAGGTTGTAATATTCCAAAAGGATTACAGAGAGAAAGAGGAAAGAGAGGGGAATCTCTTTTACTAAGAGTTTTTTAAGTCGATTACAAATATCGATTTCAAATCTTTAAACCAGCATTTTTCTACTGTCATTTTATGCCAGAGCGTATGCATGCCTGCATGTGCGTGAGTGACAGAAAGCACCCCCAGCGTCCCAACAGGGCCTGGTCATCTGCAACCCTTTTTCTTTATTTCTCTCTCCCATAAGATCCTGAGCACATGTACAAATACCAGCATGTTGCTGCCAGGGCCAGGATTCGAACCATGGTCTGCCATATGGGATCTGGCTCAAGCTCCAGCTCCCTCTGCACAGCACTTATCCCCTGCACTATGGGGCCAGCCCCTAAACCAACTTTGATTTGTTCTCCTTAAACCAGCTACTCCATATGACCCAGTAATCCCACTCCTTGGTATTTACCCAGAAGATAGGAAAATCATCAGAAAGACATTTGAACATCCATGTTTATTGCTGCATTATTCACACTTGCTAAAACATGGAACCAACTTGTGTCTAAAAGCTGATGACTGAATTGAAAAGTTGTGGCACTTATATTCTGTAGAAGGTTACATAGCTGTAAGAAACAATGGGGTCCTATCCTTTGACTCGAAATGGATAAACATAGAAGACTTAATGCTGAACAAAGTGAGCCAGACTTTGAAAGATACACATTGCATATCCCCACTCCATTTGTACTGAGTGTCTACGCTCTTTTGCAGAGGCTGAGCAATCTGAAGACGTGATAGTGGAGAGGATGAGTGTGGATGCGGGAGACTGTAAGGGGAGAATGGCTGTTAGAGGGTGGGTGATGGCAGGTTGGTGTGAGGAACAATGTTTAGGACAGTCATGTCTGTTCAAAAATGTGAGTTAATCTAGTCTGCAGATCGTTTCATGAATGCTTTATCACATTATAAAAGTTCAAGCGCAATAATGTTTGAAGATGATAAATGATTGTGTATCTTGTTTCTAATAAAAAGGACAGAAACTACTAGAGGAACATGAAACACGTAGTACAGAGAGGTTATGATTATCAACATTAGTCTCTTGACCAACTCGCAAGGTGGACACCGTTAGAACTAAATACATTTTAGATTAGTCAATTATTTCTCACTCACCCTTTTTCCTGCTGTAGCACTAGGATGGCTACACTGCAGTTTCCGTTTCGAATGGGAATATGTCTAAAATATGACCCTGTGACAAGGTGACTGGTAGGACTTCTTGTCTCCCCTGTCTGGGAGTGACAACTTTTCATCAGAAGGAGGGATAAGAGAGGGTAACCGCCATCTTCCAGTAATTAACCAAAATGACGAAAGGGAAGGAGGAGAGGCACCCGATATATGTTCTCTAGGCCTTTTAGAAAACATGGAGTTGTTCCTTTGGCGACATATATCCGAATCTACAAGAAAGATGATATTGTAGACATTAAGGGAATGGGTACTGTTCAAAAAGAATGCCCCACAAATGTTACCATGGCAAAACTGGAAGAGTCTACAATGTTACCCAGCATGCTGTTGGCATTGTTGTGAACAAACAAGTTAAGGGCAAGATTCTTGCCAAGAGAATCAATGTGCGTATTGAGCATATTAAGCATTCTGAGAGCAGAGATAGTTTGCTAAAACGTGTGAAGGAAAATGACCAGAAAAAGAAAGAAGCCAAAGAGAAAGGTACCTGGGTTCAACTAAAGCACCAGCCTGCTCCACCCTGAGAAGCACACTTTGTGAGAACCAATGGAAAGGAGCCTGAGCTACTGGAGCCTATTCCCTATGAATTCATGGCTTAATGGGTGTTAAAAATAAACTAATCTGTGGTCTATTAAAAAGAAGAAGGAGGAGGGATAAGAGAGGAAGAAGCTTGCTCTATGGCTCCAGCTCTTAATAAACCCTCAAAGAAGCCAGTAGGTGGTGTGGTGGTTGAAGCTTCGGACTCCCACGTGGCCCACCACAGTTGGAGTCCCGGACCTTGCGCTTGCTTTCTCACTTCCCTCTCTTGTCCCTCTCTAGCAAGCACATGTGCTCTATAGCAAATTTAAAATAATAATAGTAACAATGAAAATTAAATAGTTCTTTGAAAAAATACTCCCCCCAAATTACCATTACTCCCCTGTCCTTTTGCTGTCAAAGGAGCAGGAGCTTCTACTGGTAGTAATCTTTGTGTGCTCTATTGTTTGTTTCCTGAACCCTGCCTACACATCTCTTGATTTAAATTACCTGAGAAAAATTCTATTTCCTGCTGGGATACTGACTGGTGCTAATTTGCATATGGAAATTAGAAACCGTCATATTCTAATATAGTAAAACTAAGTAAATGAGTAAGAAATAAAAAAAAAAAAAAAAAAAAAGAGAGAAACATTTAGATATTCAGTACCTGGTGACAAAGACCTGGGGGCGTCCTGATAGAACTATCACGTTTATAGCCTGACACTGGCCAAGGTGGGAGAATTTATATTACGGAAATGTAAAGAAATAAATAAAGCAGCTGCTAAGTTTTAGATATCATGTTTATCATGCAGAATCTACCGATATCTATTTTTAAATTTGTGTTTATTATGATGATGATTTTTTAATTTGCTGTAGGGCACATGTGCTCACCAGAGAGAGACAGAGGTGGGGGAGGTGTGAGAAAGCAAAGGTACCAGGTCCAGGACTCAAATCATGGTGGGCCATGTGGGAATCCAGCGCCTTAACAACCGTGCACCCTGCTGGCCCCTCTATCTGTATGTAAAATGTGTCAGCTTGATGGTTCAACCCTTCTTTCTTCCTTCGCTTTCACCTACCTCCAATCATGTCTGGGTTTCCTCTCCCATGTTTGGGTTATATCTGGAGTTCAGTCCTCTGGTTCTCCTCCTTCCCATAGCCAGCACTCAACATCGTCCTCCTGTGTGAACACGTGCAGAAAACCATCCCAGCTGGCCCGCGACGGCCTCTACAGCCCCCACTCCTGGCCCCACTCCAGGCACTGAGCGGCCCGGTCCTTCTGCTGACCCGGGGTGAAATCCCAGCTCTGCTCAACTACTGCGTGTCCCCAGCAAATCACCCACTTCCGCTATGGAAGTCTTCCTCCGAGCACAAACTCCTAACACCCGCCTTTTAAGACTGTGAGAAAGAAAACGAAATATCACGTGTAAAACGGGACCCAGGCCTCACCTTTAATGAGAGCTCGCCTACCCAGCCTGCCTGCTCCACTCACAGGGCGTCCCCACCCCCACCTCCTGGCTTACATCCTCTGCCCTTTGCCCCCTCCT
>NW_006159859.1:5122580-5124587 GCF_000334495.1 Tupaia belangeri chinensis
TGAAGTCAGCACAATTCCGAGTTTTTCTGTGGCTGTTGTCACCTGCTCTTTTTCACAGGAATTATTTACGAGTGTACGATCTAACACCTTTTTGTTTGGTTCCAGAATTTCCCTTTCCTGTGAATCATATTCCTGGCGCAGGCATATAGGAAATATATTTCATTTTTCGGAACTTTCTGGAACCTGTTTTCCAAAGTCTAAACTCAGGTTGACTGAACTCATGGCCCCTTTCCTCAGTTTGATCTGTTGGGCCGTCGGAAAAGTCATGATACATTTTTCTGTGTTTCTATGCAAAAATGCATCATGGCTTTTTCGATAACCCGATAGAATGACACTGTCTTTTTCTCCCCTCACCCCTCCCTCTGGGTTCCTGGAAAATTACACAATAGCCATCAAGTGTTGTGTTGTTTTGTTGTGCTCAGTCAGAATTAAGACGAGAATAGAAATTCCCTGTTGTTTTCTTTGCCTTCTTGGTGACGAGAGTGTCACAGAGGCTGGTGAGGACACGTTTACTTTCAGCAGAGCAAGACTGCAGTAACAGCTGGCCTTGGGAGTGGTGCCCGTCACTACCTGATTCTCCTGTCCATTACCTAATATTGGTAACGCATTTGCCCACGTCGCCCTTGCTAGTAAAACAGCACTCGCTTTCACTGCATTTCAGTGTGCGTACCAGGCCCCTGGCGACACGCTCTAAGTATGTTCTGACTTTTAAGCTCTAACACATGCCCAGGAGCTAAGTGCTATTAGTGTTCGTTTTGACAGGTACGGAAACTGAGGCACAGAGATGATGTAACGTGCCTAAAACCACAGGGCTTGCAAGCAGGAAAGCCAGGATGCAAGGCTATCTTCGAACCACAGTTCCTCCTGCGTCTCCCACTGGTGTTCTCCCACCAGCACCCTGACCGGGCAGCTTTCTGACCCCATGACAGTTGCTGAATGTCTGTCTCAAATCCCTTATTTGTAAAAATGGGAAGAAAGAGCAACGTCATGGGGAGTGTTATGAAAATGAACACATAACGCCATTCCCAGCAACAAACCAGAGTATACCTAACAGCCATCGGGAGGTGGAGAACCCCAATTATCCCTGGGGCCCCCACCTCTGCCAGCCACTCTGTGTCTCCACCGGTCAGGATTCCTGATGTCAGATTTCGTGTCCTAATCGATGCACACACTTTGGCGAGTACTATGGTGTGGATGATGTTTGGTCCCCAGAGTTTCATGATTTGGAATTTAATATTGGTAGGTGGTGAGGGCTCATGGGTAATGATTGGATCTTACTGATTGCATCGTGGAGAAAACAGTCTTGTAACTAGATTAATGATGTCTTGAGAGACTAGTGAGTTCTAGCTCTCGTGAGAAGGGGAGAGTTCTCACGAGAGCTGGCTGTTATAAAAGAAAGCTGTCAAATGCCCTCACCAGTCTCTGTGCTTCTGCCGGCCATGCGTACAGCTCCAGGTCTTTGGACTTCCCAGCCACCAGAACCACAAGTTTGTAAGTCAGCCTCTCTTTTTATAAAAATCACCCAGGCTCAGGTATTTCTGTTAATAATGTAAGTGAGACAATTAGGTTTAGCCTTTTTCCCCAAGAAGTTATTACTCATTGGTGTGCCTTTCTATAAATGGCATCTGTGAATCAAGAAAATATATTATCACATCTATGTGCATTTATTTTATTTGTCCTATTTGAGGATGGGAGCCATCACTTGAATTTTCTTGAATTTTCTCAACACCCCATGCTGAGTCTCACACACTCGCGTAAATAGCTGTCGAGCACGTCATCGATTATCAAAAGTGAACCCAGCTGTCCTGTACTGAGTAGAGTAAAAGATTCCCCACCCCACCCAACCCCCATGCAGGGCATGGGGTTGGGATGAGACAGAGAAGGACAGGGCAGGGTGTATAAGTGGTCTTAAAAAAAAAAAAGGAAAATGCATATTGTGAAAAAAAATATGCATCGGTTTTTTTTTTTTTTTTTGGAGAGGGTTTTTTTTTTTTTCGACACAGATGC
>NW_006159859.1:5125296-5151203 GCF_000334495.1 Tupaia belangeri chinensis
GCTCGCCAGACAGACAGAGAGAGACATAGAGACAGAAAGCGAGAAATCACCCCCCAGGGGGGATGGTCACGCCACAATCCCTTCTCCTCCATTCTCCTCTCGGGATCTTGGGCACGTACGCACACGCGCCCGGCGTGAGTTTTAAGCCACCGGGTCTGGGACGTGAACCGCAGTCGACTACGTGGGAGTCCAGCGACATAGCCATTACGCTAACTGCTGGTTCCCAATATGCATCGGTTTTGAAACCATTTTGCACCAAAATAAACTCATACCTTAATTAGTTTTTCCATGAACTTTGTAAGTCACTTTGTATTTTCTTAAAGGATCTTTGCTCCTCCCCAGAGTGCACTCCTGGAGGGAGTCAGAGGAGACAGCAGCCAGAAGCTGCCTTTCTCCTGCAAGCTTCTGGTCTGTGAGTTTATCAGGAGGTGGAGGTGGAGACAGCATAGCCATCTGTCTGGACCAGACCTCTGAGAGGTCTCAGGCAGAGAAAAAAGGCAGAAGTGGCTCATATCCTCCTCGGTTTTGTTTCCTAGGATTTGGAGTGAGACTGTGTGCATGCGCGTGTGCGCACGCGCTTTCACACCCTACTAGCGATTAGGACAAGCCGACGCACATGCTTTAGTGGGACTTTACAGGAGAGCTAATACATTCAGGAAACAAGCCTTGTTAAGGGCTCACAGCTGCCTGGACCAAGTACAGGCTGGGCTTAGTCCGGGTTATTGAAGCAGGAGCCCAGGGATGGTGCTTTTGGCGGCATCAGCAGTTTTCCAGCTCAGCCTTTTCAAAGCTTGTGCCACCGCTTCTAGAAAGTGAACAAATAAAAACTAACTAGTCTGCAGGTTGGTCTGCAAAACTTGAACCTGGAGATTTTTTTTTCCCTTAAATTAAGAAAAGTTCTAAATTATTGATCTATAACCGAGTGACATGGTGTCCCAGCTCTTGAGAGCATTTTTACTTGAATTTTAACGTTTTCAAAGTGAGAAAAAGCCAAGCGCCGAGTTGCACCTTCCACCAGAATGGCCTCCTCCTTTTTATTGAAGGTGGCAGACCCGGCAGGTGAGGGACAGACTCCGGTAGACTATACTGGCTTGGAACTGTTGCACAGTTTCCCTCATCGGATTTCGAGAAAGGTCAAGAGTTGTTCAGCTTATATTGTACACACGGACACTTCCCTTTGGGGTTACAGGGGTTTTCTTTGTTTTTCTTTGACTTTTCCTCTTCGGCTCGTCTCGTGATTGACATGGCCAAATGCTGGAGTCGCTTCTTGTGGGAAACGTGCCCTGCTCTGCTCCGTGTGTTTATAGAAATCGAAACGCACTTGACGGTGAGCGCGCCTCTCAGAAAAGGGAGAGATGACATTTGAGACAATCAGTGTTTTAAACAGAATGTTTTGCTTTTTATTTCATTCAGCTCATGTTCGGCTCAGAAGCAGCCCAGACAGCTCTCACAAAGGGCCTAACCCAGGCGGGGAGGAGGTTGGAGAGAGTCGGGGGGACAGCCCCCCTCTCTGTTAGGGGTTATTTGGTTTGGTAATTAATGAAAGAAAAAGAGGCCTTTTCTGCATTTTTTTTTTTTTTTTGGCTAACAATTTACATTTATACCCCTTCCTGAATGTTCTTCTTAGCCCCTACTTCTTGTCCATTCCCAAGGGCAACTGTGTCCCACAACCTGGGGGCATCCTCTCCCCTGGGTCTGCCTGCTCCATTCCTGCGAGGAGCCTAATGGCGGATGGGAGCAGTTGTTTCTCTCCCCTACTCTAAGGTTCCTTTCATTTCTGCTCCTGCTCCTGCTCCTGCTCCCTCGGGCCCTACAAGCCCCAGGGAGCTCTGTCTTCCTTCCCTCCGCCGGAGTGTGTCCCTTCAGTGACAGTCTTCACTGAGCTCGGCTCTCCTTCTCTCTCCTTGGATGAGACGCAGAGGCCAGGAGAGACTTTGGAAAGACTTAAAGCATTGAGCATTCCGCCGTGTCTACCTCGGGACGCAAGTGCTGAGAGACACTTTTTTTTTTTTTTTTTTTTTGGAGAGAGTTTTCACTGTAGGGCGCGTGCGCTCGCCCGACAGACAGAGAGACAGAAAGCGAGAAATCACCCCCCAGGGGGGATGGTCACGCCGCAATCCCTTCTCCTCCATTCTCCTCTCGGGATCTTGGGCACGCACGCACACGCGCCCGGCGTGAGTTTTAAGCCACTGGGTCCGGGACACGAACCACGGTCGACTACGTGGGAGTCCAGCGACATAGCCATTACGCTAACTGCTGGTTCCCCTGAGAGACACTTTTTAAGAAGAGAGATTTCTAGTCAAATGATATTTGAAAAAGCTTCATAACCTATCTTGCTTTTGGATAGTCAACGAACCTTGGTAATCAAGGTCAAAATAAACTTGGGAGAAGTTCTGCACTTAGAAAAAACCCAGCCAACCAACCAATCAACCATGGCAGCAAAAAGAAACGCTGTTTCACTTTGTCTAACTCATTCATCTTGTGTTGCTGGTAGTCCCAGATTAGGCTTCAAAAATGGTTGTCCCAAAGCATCCTGGCCACCTTTGAGTCTCAAGGAAGTCATAGCAACGTAACAGAACTGTTGGATCGTCATTTTTGCATAGAAAAATATGTCATGACTTTTCGGATGACCCCGTATTTACAGGTCCCAAGAAGATGCATGTGACCTCCTTTATGTTGAACTTTTGCATTGCCAACCTAAAATAAATGACCTAGAAATCAGGATTGGATCTCTTTCTTTCTCACTGTCTCTGTCTGTCTCTCTGGTGAGCATGTGTACCCTAAGGCAAAAACCTTAAAAAAAAAAAAAAAAAAGGCTATTCCCCTTGCCTAGGGAGAAGCAAGGGTTCGCAGCCAGGTGCCAGGCCTGATTTCAAGCTCTACTTGTCTGAGTTGCACTTGGTTCTTCTCTAGATCCTCCCAACTGGACCTTCCCATCTCCGAACAAGTGCCTGTGCAGAGGCCGAAGGCCAGCACCCACCATGCTCAGAGAGGGCGTCCACAGTGGGCGGCCCTCGCCCCAGGCGTCCTCACCACTCTGTGCTCCAGCCAACTGTCTGCATCGGCTTATCTTTGGCAGAGGCACCTGGAGAGACGAGAGAATGTGAGGGTAAGGCCACTCCTAGATTCACCCTCCGTGAGTGTCTCTATAGCAATAACCTTTGTTCCAAGTTAGTCCTGCTTCTTGGGTTAATTCAAGGCAAGCCAAGCTGACAAGTAGAATAAATATTTGTCCACCAAGCTCCTCTGATGTCTAAAGCAGTATGCTTAGGACTGTTGAGGAACTGGAATCAGAAAGTCATGAATTCTGACCTGTATTTCAGGTCATGCCCATGTACTGGGCTTAGCAAATCGTTTTCAAAACACCTCTGAGTGCCCACAAATCCTATTTGCACAGTGAAACTGAAACTGTTTCCTCCCCTCTGTCATTCCATTTCCCCCCACCTGTTTACTGTTCCAGTCTTCTCGTGTCCCTTTCCTGCTGCTGGACTCAGATACCTCAGACTTTACCTTCTGTATCCACCCTCTCTGCCATGCTGTCCCCCCCAACTCCCCATCTGACTTTATTTTGGAAGTACTTATCATTATCAGAAGTTATGCTGTCTGTTTACTGTTTGGTTTCTGCCTTTTCTATCTTAAAAAAAAAAAGAATGCAAGCATCAGAAAGGTAAGGACCTTGTCTTATTCACGATGGTGACACTGTGTCCCTGGAGTGGCCTTGGCACTTGGGCTATCAGGCAGCATCACTGGGAGTTTAGTGGTTGAGCGGGGAGGGGTGAGTGCATCTTATCTTAAAATCACACCTGAAAGCAGCTGTCAGAACCTGATGATCCACAGCAGCAGGGCGTACATCTGCCTTTATTTTTCAAAAGCTGACGTTTTTGTAGGTGATAGTGGCGGTACAGGGGGTACAATCCACTCTGTCAAAGACACACTGGGAAGCCCGTGTTATCTCTGAGGCCCTTGGAAGGACAAGGAAGGGACTGTCTTTGCTTTGTTAAAGGGCTGAGAAAGTTTCATAGGAAAGGGAGGAGAGAGGCTGAGGGCAATATGGGGACCAGCAGAAGACATAAAGATTACACTTGACCGCAGTTCGGGAAGGGACTGTCTTTGCTTTGTTAAAGGGCTGAGAAAGTTTCATAGGAAAGGGAGGAGAGAGGCTGAGGGCAATATGGGGACCAGCAGAAGACATAAAGATTACACTTGACCGCAGTTCGAGTCCTGGACCTGGCTGGTTAAAACTCATGCCAGGTGCATGTGTGTGTGTGCCCAAGACCCCAAGAGGAGAATGAAAGAGAAGGGGTTGCTGTGTGGCTATACCCCCTGGGGGTGATTTCTCACTTTCTGTCTCTCTATCTCTCTGCCAAGCACACGTGCCCTATGGCAAAAATCTCTCTAAAAAAAAAAGAAAGATAAGGCATTCTGGAAGAAGGGCAAATGTCAGGGATAAAGTAGAGTCATAAGTTATCCATAGAGGGACTCTTGGATGACATCAGAGGGTCATCTGAGGGTCCCTTATACCTTTGCTCTCCAATGACCCTGATCAATGGCCATCTCATCTCACTACTAGTTCACCCCATGGTGGGGACTTGAATACAGTGTCACTGAGAGGAGCATTTACCAAGCACCTGTGTGCCATACTGGGTCACCAGGTGTGCTGTGCATTTGCAGCACTGCACCTGCAAGAATGCCAATGTGGAGGCGGCCCCCAAATCCACACCGTGGCACCTCTAATGCCATGTGCTGCCAAGATCATCTATGCAGCCCAGTGGGGCAGCCATGTGGTACTAAGTGGCCAGGCTGGGAGTTAAACCAGAAAGTTCCTCCTTCATGTGATCTGACACGCGCCTCCTCCTCACTTCCACCCAGTGGGGCTGACTACTTGGAGCCCCCCAGAATGCTGCCAGCCCTTCTTTTCACTGTGCCCAGCCTCCCCACCCCCTCAATCCCTATTCACTGATTCTCCACCTGCTCAAAACATGAATTGGGTCAAACCACTCCCTACTTAAAATCCTTCAATGGCTCACTCCTGCATGTGGGCGAAAGGCCAGATTCCTGCTCACGGTTCCCAAGGCCAGCATGACTCACCCTGCCTATCTCTCCATCCCTGGCCTGAGTGCTTGCTCGAGCCTCCGCCGTAGCCGCCCTCCTCCACGCTGGGACCCAACACGCAGAGCTCTGGCCTAGCAGTCTTTGCTCCCGGCCCCCTGCCAGGGGTGCTCTTTACGCCTCTCTCCACATGCTCGTTTCTTCTTTCTCTTTTGGTCTCAGCCTCACAAAACCTAAAACCCAAATCTCCCTGCAGTATTTCCTATCACATTCTCTCGTGTGTCTACTTCCTGGGATTTTAAAGCTCATGCTTTTATTATTTATAAAGTTTATTTATTCCTTTATTTCTTCTGAGAGAGAAAGAGGCTCCCACAACAGGGGCCTCGCACCCAGTGTGAACATGGAGGTTGCGGGATGTGAACCCAGTACCTTTCCCACATGGACCTAGCTGCATCACCACTGTGCCATTATCTGCCTAAAGCCCATTTTTTTAAAAACCCACCACTTCTGTGTTTTTATCACTCTCCTCCACCTGAAGGTAAGCTCGGGAAGTCATTTTCTCTGCCATTTTGTTCCCCATCAAAACTTCTCTGTCCCGGGAACCAGCAGTTAGCGTAATGGCTATGTCACTAGACTCCCATGTAGTCGACTGCGGTTCGCGTCCCAGACCCGGTGGCTTAAAACTCACGCCGGGCGCGTGTGTGTACGTGCCCAAGATCCCGAGAGGAGAATGGAGGAGAAGGGATTACGGTGTGACCATCCCCCCTGGGGGGGGTGATTTCTCGCTTTCTGTCTCTCTGTCTCTCTCTGTCTGTCTGACAAGCGCACGCGCCCTATAGCGAAAAAAAAAAAAAAAAAAAAAAAAAAACTTCTCTGTCCCCACAGAAAGTCTTCCTAGAACATTGCCAAGTGGATGAATGCACAAGTGTAAGCAGTTGGAGATAGTCATCCCTAATAAGACCCCCTTTTTTTAAAAAAAAAAGAAAAAAGAATTATTTAGGGACCAGCAGATAGTATAATGGTTACATCACTGGACTTCCACATAGTTGACCACGGTTTGAGTCCCAAACCTGTGGCTTAAAACTCACGCCGGGCGCGTGTGTGTACGTGCCCAAGATCCCGAGAGGAGAATGGAGGAGAAGGGATTGCCATGTGACCACGCCCCCTGCTGGGTGATTTCTCACTGTCTCTCTGTCTCTCTCTGCCTCTCTGGTGAGTGCACATGCCCTATACAAATAAAATTAAAAAGAGTGATTTATTAATTTCATTTATCATTATTTTTTTTTAATTTGCTACAGGGGATGTGTACTTCCCAGAGAGAGAGCAAGCAAGAAAGGGAGCCACCAGGTCCAGGACTTGAACTGTGGTTGGCCATATGGGAGTCCAGCACCTTAACCACCATGCTACCTGCTGGCCACAAATGGGCTTGTCTTTCCTATACAAAATGTGCTCAGGACTTTCAATGTTTATTGGGCATGATTCACCCTGGCAGAGAGTAATGTTTCTATATTGTCTTTGAGGTATCGTCACAACAGGCCAGATGGGACTGAACCTCAGCAGAACACAGTGGGGTCCCGCCCTCCCCTGTCTGTCCCTACGGGAGCCCATGGATTAGCTTTCATTGGAGAAGGTGGTTGACTGAGGTAACAAACTGCCCTCCCTGTCTACACAGTCACCTCGGATTGTGCCTAGACTCCTGCCCAGTGGTACACTGGGTAATGTTTGTAACCGACTGTCTTCACTTCCCGTCGCCAAAGCCAGGGCTTCCAGCCGTGCATTGCAGAGATAGAACACTCCCACCTTAGCTCATTTCAACCTACCAAAGTGGGGCCATCGGCCATGGATCCGAGGAGAGCTCTAATTATCCTAGAGCTCCAACACAGCCCTGGTCGCTCTGCTCTCCTGCCCCCCTACACACACCATCTCCCAGGTTCATTGTGAAGCATCTCCTAAGAGAGCCCGTGCATCTGCCCAGTGCAAACACTCTGCGTTCCCCCATAAAACCAGAGTTCTATGAAAACCAGACATAAAGGGAATCAGAAGGGAAGGAAAGAATGTATTAAATCTCTTTCAGGTCTACTGCTTGCTTCTCATTAGGCCTTTGGGCACATGGACACGTGCCTGTTTTATGGCTTCTCTAAAACCCGTCGCTTATTAAAATTACTTGTTTTCTTCTGAACAAAATCAGCAGGCAAAAGGGAAGTAGCTCTTTCGTTGTTGCTTTGGTTTCTTTTATTTCACCCTGTTCACTCCTTTCCCCTCTCCAACTCTCTCAACAGGTGGTGTGACTTATAAAGACATAATTCAGCGGCCTGCCCTTTGGTGAGTGGGTGGTGTCCCCATAGAAGACCGTGATGTCATCCGAGTGCCAGGTTTGTGCTTGGTGATTGTTTGTTTGTTTGCTTTTCCAAGTATGCTTCAGAACTGTAACTTATTGACCATGTTTTTATTTGGGCCAGTGGGAAAGGACTGGCAATTAGTTCTTTTGGCAAAGGTTCAGTTATGCCTGAAAAAGGAACACAGACTTAACATGTTATATAATCACTCTTAAACCACCTCTGGGAAGTTCTCCAAGCCCTGGTGTCAGTCTCCATTGTGCTTGTCTGGACACAACCTCTACAAGAATTTCTATTTTATGAAGCGGGGTGGGGAAACGCCGAGAGACAGTTAGAGCTGGGTTTAATTGCAAGGTTGACTTGTTGTGGGGGAGCTAAAAGGAAGAGCTTATCTTATCCTGAAATCCACCACATTAATCCTTAGGCCAGGCTGGGGCACAGACAGTCTTCCAGATCACTGGACTCTGTTATAAAATCATTTTGCTTCGGAATCTAATTATGTCTATGAGTAACTTCTCATTTTTATGGGGTAAACATTTTATGGAACTAGAATAGGTACACAGAAAAGTGCACAAATCATAAACATACAACTCGATGAATTATCACAAAGAAAATAATGCCCGTGTAACACTCCCAGATCACATCCTCACCTAGGTCATAACCCCCTAGTCTTCCCCAAAGGTGGACACTAACAGCTCTGTGGAAGAATTTTTATTTCAGTTTTCTGATTTGAAGCCAAAGTTCTAATCCACCCCCCCCACCACCACCACCACAATTATATAGAAGGACTCTGATTTATCCTTGGTTTTAAAAGAAGCTGGGGAAACTACAGAATATGTGTTGGGGACAGCAGATGTTAAATGTTGAAATCTTTGTGAATATCAGGACTACTTTTAGCACATTCAGACTCCCCCCCACCCAGGTATTTGTCTATATAAACAATTTGACTTAAAAAAAAATGGACTGCAAAATTCATGGTGCCATGTCAGCATTATGATTTATCATAAAGATTTATAATAATTGTTAGAGGCAAAGTATTTATTACTTGTTTATTGTCCAATCAGTGCACCTGGAGAGTCTTAGAAGGGCTCAGCCACCATCTCTTCCTCTTCAGGTTGAGGAAATATCTCTTCCTGTTATTTATTATCAAATGACCCATTTCTGGCTAATTCCACATTTCCCACAGCGAGAAGAAGCAGCACTGCTGTTACTCTTCACAGTATGCCACAGCTCTTTGGAATCATGAAATAATACAAGTCTTCCTGCTCGTTCTTAGTTCCATTTACTGAATTCAGGCTGGATTAATTCTCGTGATGCTGCGTTGTTCATTGTGCCATCCATGAATACTGGCTTCCAAGGACACTTTCAAAGTTACCGTGCCTTGATTTCAGGAAGATATAAATGATCATTTGTTTTCTGGTCATGTTCTGTTTTCAGTTAGGAATTTTACTGCATTCATGTAGATCAGTATATCTTTCAGCCACACTTTTATTTTTTAAAAATCTCTTTAAGGTTGTAGTCAATGCACTCGTAGAAAGACTCTTCTTCAATGCTGATCACACCCCTACCTTCTATACTGCCTACCAATGGGGAGATTAAGTGAAGTGCCCATGAGCAGAAAGAGAAGGGTTCCATTCTCAAGATAATATCTATCCCTCATCTTGTATAGATTAAGACCAACCCAGAACATAATGTCACCCTATCAGTAGAAAGCAAGCAAAGACGTTGATCAGGAAGATCTGTTGGCTTTACTTTACAAGGGTATGAAAAGCTCTGGAATGGAGTGCAATCATGTGGGGTGGGGTTGGGGGGGTGCAAGCAAAGACGTTGATCAGGAAGATCTGTTGGCTTTACTTTACAAGGGTATGAAAAGCTCTGGAATGGGAAAGGTGTGGCCACCCCTGGAGAAGTGCAATCATGTGGGGTGGGGGTGGAGGTGGGGGGGTTGCCTGAGGTACCAGCAGCACACAGGTACACCACCTCTCATTGCCTTTGGGTGCTGTAGATCAGAGGCATTTCCACAGCTGAAACATGGATGCCCAGGGCCGAGGCACATGCTCACACATGGCTCAAGGTCAAGAGTCAGCAATGGACCTCAGTAGCCTATAGTCCCAAACTCCTCCTGTGTCTGATGTGAGTGCAAGTCAACCCGCATCTGTGTGTCAATACCACTTTACTGGACCAGTCTGACATGAGTCCGTCATAAAATGTCATGCCAGTAGCAAGGCTCTAGAATGATGTGGTAGGTACGAATCCCAAAACTCAGGGCAAATGGTCAATGCCTAGAGCAAGGAAGAAGATCAGAGGATATCCAAAGAGAAGAATGGGACAGACTTGGATCCTGCTCTGAACTTTGATCTCTCTCCCTTCCTGAAGGTTCTGAAGACTCTGACTGGTCCTGTGAACCACAGGAAGACTTAGAAGTTTTTCAGGAAGACACTTGAAAGTTCAGGACTCACTGAGGTGTGGGACCTGGCTTTCCTGGTCTCTGGGAAGTGCTGGTGTTGATAAGATTACTAAGGTGGAGCTTTGTGTATGAGCTTGTTGACAGAGTGTTACTCCTTATTTCCTAGAAGATCTACTCTGACAGCAAAAAAGAAAAGGAAAAATGTAAAATGAAAGGTGTGCTGTGTGGGTTTAACTTTTTTTTTTTTTTTAAGTGAGGAATTATGAGATAATGTCAGTCTTGACCATTTGCTAGATACGTCTTTGGGTGCATTATTAGCCACATGACTCGTCTTTGGGTGCATTATTAACCACATGACTTGGTTTCCATAGCTGTAAAATGGAGATAATGTCAGTCTTGACCATTTGCTAGATAGGTCTTTGGGTGCATTATTAGCCACATGACTCATCTTTGGGTGCATTATTAACCACATGACTCGGTTTCCATAGCTGTAAAATGATCATAGAGATGATACTCAATGAAATTCAGAAGTTGTCAGAGTCAATATGAAACATGTACCATACATTTGGTAAACTGGTCAGTACTATCCGAACATTAGTTTGTGCTTTTTGAAACAATGACTTAGGTTTTTTAAATGTTGGAGCAAACCAATTTTCCAACTGAATTCTTTTAGCTCACTTTTTTTTTTTAAAGTTAGATCTTATGGATTATATGATTGGAAATCTGTATCCTGAGTCTTGTAAAGGGAACTATGACTCTTTCTTCTTTTCCTTTTTTTCTCTTTTCTCTTCTTAGGGGGATCCCTGAATCCCTGCGGTGGCTTGCCCCAAGCACTAACTTACATAACATATTTACATTGAAGTAAAATAAATAAAATATTCCAGGCTGGCCCATGGCCTAGTGGTTAAGAGAGCTGGATCCCACATGGCTGACCACATGATTCATGTCTGTACCAGCAACTTGAAAAGCATACAGGGCAGGTGTGCGTGTGTGCCCAGCATGGTACCAAGATGAAGAAATGGAGAATGAAGTTATGGCATGACTATCCCCCTGGAGGGTGCTTTCTCCCTCCCGTTTTCTCTGTCTCTCAGGCAAACCTCTGTCAAAATTTTTTTAAGGTTTTTGGCATATGGTGCATGTACTCTCCAGAGAGAGACAGAGACAGAGAGAGGGAAAGTGAGAAATCACCCCTCAGTGGGGTTGGCCACACCACAGTCCCTTCTCCTCCATTCTCCTCTTGGGATTTCAAGCATGCTTGTGCATGTGTCTGGCGTGATTTTCAAGCCACCAAGTCCAGGACTCAAACTGCCATCAACCATATGGGATCCATCTCTCAACCATCATGCCACCTGCTGGCCTCCCCATTTTTTCTTTTTCTTGAGAGAATTTTGTGACAGGATGTGTGCACTAACCAGAAAGACAGAAATCAAGAAATCAACTTCCGGGGAGTGGAGGTGGCGGGGATGGCCATGCCACAATCCCTTTTCCTCCATTCTCCTCTCAAGATTTTGGGTACACGTGCATACATGCCTGACGTAAGTTTTAAGCTGCTGGGTCTGGGACACAAATCATGGTTGAATATGTGGGAGTCCAGTGACATAACCATTATGCCATCTGCTAGTCCCCCAACTTTTTTTTATTTCAATAAGAGCTACTTATGGCTTCGTTTTCCAGATAGAAGAATTTGAACAAAAAGCAAGCATGAGATCTGGTTTAGCAGGGGCTTGCTACAGTTTTCCAAGTTCCCTCATCATGACAGACCTGGGTGAATTCTGCTTCCACCTCTGAAGAGCTTAACTAAGTTAATTGCCACCCTCATCTCTTCTTTGTCATTCATATAAATGAGAATGTTAATATTATTTCAAGATCATTTTAGGATTTCTTTTCTTTTTTTTTTTTCTTTGTGAGATAATGTATGTATTTTACTCAGGCCAGACCTCAAGGCAATAGCATATGTGCTAATACTTCTAATGGGGAGTGCAACCCCAGGGAAGCATGTGTGTGGACTAAAGGGCAGCGAGGCCGGGAGAAATGACACGAACACATGGAAACCATCCTTGGAGGCCACATCTTGCCACCAAACTGGGCTGAGTGTTCTCTTGGTTCTACTTCCCACTGGTCAGCCCCTCTCCAGCCACTCTCGGGACAGTTGGGTGGAGGCAGAGAGGAGACAGTCTTTCCCATCCCCGTTGGTCAAGGTGTGCCTGCCTGGAAATGCCCCTCTGTAAGTAGATGCAGAGGCTCTCCAGCGTGAGCCATGAGAAGTCGTCCGCACTTCCCGCCTACCCGGGGAGTCTGCAGCCTGTGGCCTGATGGGTTAACCAGGTGTGCTATGACGAGAATGGAGACACCAAGAGATAGCACAGAATCTCACACCTCATGAGAACAAGAAGCCCTAGAGCAGGAAAGGAGAGGTCCATGCCATGAGAAGTGCTATGGGGAATGCAGACAGATGCTGCCATGGCAACTAAGCAGTGGAGCACCAGGACAGCAGGGTCCCCCCCACAGGAGGACAGCAATACACCTGCCTTCTACCAAGAAGAACGCAGTTCTTTGCAATCTACAAGGATGTGGCTGGTACCAGGCCCCAGTCATGAGCAGCAAATGTGACAGCAAATCCAAGGAGCCTCTCACTGGGCCCAGGATAGTGTCTGTGCCTAAAATGGCGACTGCCATGGAGGATACTCCTTCCCATAGGTGGCTGAGATAGGGCTAGAATCTCTTTAAGATGAATAATTAAGACTAAGCAATGCAAGTTGGTTTAAGCCGACTGAAGTGATGTTAGCTTTCATTGTGAAGATGAGTAGGATAATATCAATGAACATTTTCAAATTCACAGGATAAAAGAACCACAGCATAGAACTATGAGTATGATCATTACTCCTCATTTTTCCTAGGCAGTGGTGGGTGAGCCATCCCTTTGGGTATCGTGCATATTGCTGACCCCATACTTATCAAAATTTCTTCTTTGTTTCTCCTTTTTTTTTTGAAAGATTTTTTGCTATAGGACTCATAGACTCTCCAGAGAGACAGAAAGCAAGAAATTACTCCCTCCAACCCCATGGGGAGATGGCAACACCATAATCCATTTTGTTCCATTCTCCTCTCAGGATTTTGGGCATGCACACACACACACAGTGTGAGTTTTAAGTTGCCAGGTCTGGGACTTGAACTGTGGCTGACTATGTGGGAGTCCAGCAATGTAATCATTATGCCATCTGTTTATCCCAAAATTTCTTTTTTCTGAACATCAGTGGAGTCCAAGATTTTGTACCTACCTGTGCCTATACTCAGTCTCTTAGCCATTTGACTCTGTGGGGTGAGTCCCTAATGTGTCAATGCCTTTCTAATTTTTATAATGGTCTGATTTTATCTTTCCTATTAATACTTTAGAGTTACTTCTTTACTCACCTTGGTCAAGGTTGGCCACTTGTAAAGAATGAACTCCAAGGTCAGACTGTGCTCTGGTAATTAAGGCTGCTGGATTCCACATGACTGACTTTGGTTCGAGTCCTGGACTTGGCTGCTTGAAAAACACAGTGGGCATGCATGCATGCCCAAAATCCCAAAAGGAGGGAAAGATGGAGGAGGAGGAATTACTGTGTAATCATCCGTATGGGGGATTCTTTCTCACTTTCCCTTTCTCTCTTGCTCTCTCTCTCTGACAATTGCATGTTCCCTCTGGCAAAATTTAAATAAAAGAATTGACTCCAGGAAATTGTGGAAATAGGTTGCTAGTCAAACTTTGGGACCAGCAGTTGGTGTAAGGGCTATGTCACTGGACTCCCATGTAGTTGATTGCAGTTTGAGTCCCAGACTCGGTGGCTTAAACTCACACAGGTGCATATGTGTGTGTGCCCAAGATCCTGAGAGGAGAATGGAGGAGAAGGGATTGCAGTGTGGCCATCCCCCCTGGGGGGTGATTTCTCGCTTTCTGTCTCTGTCTTTCTGGTGAGCACACATGCCCTACAGAAAAAACAAAAAACAAAAAACCTCTAAAAAAAAAAAAAAAAAACCCAAACCAAAAAACATTGAGTATTATGGAGTTTAAAGACTAGCCCATGGATTTGAAAAAGAGACCTGGCAGCACAATACTCACGAGCTAGACGACCCCATGAGGCATTTTCGCCATGAAGTTGGCAATTCCGCATGTAGACAATTCATATCCCAAAGCTATTCCACACAAGATTTCCCGGATCTGGCCATTGGCCAAGTAGTGCACGTTACCAGCTTTTTCTTTAGCATGGAATTGTTTGTAGTGGTTTTAAGAAAACTATCTCAGTGTGTGAATTTCCTTAATAGTTCTAGCTGTCTGAACATTTTGTACTTTAAAAAAATAGAGCAAATTAAGAAGATCACGATACATGACTCAGGGTAAACAAACACCACACACATGTTATCTTAATCATCCTGCTCCAAAGTCAGGAAGTCGCATGAATTTGAGCAAGAATTATCCAGAAAGGACAAATGAAAGCTATCCAGAGACAAATTTGAAAGTTTCACTTTTTCAAGTTGTTAATTTGTGTACCTATAAACAGCCACACGTATGAGTATCAGTCGGAATATAGATACAATAACATTTCATTACATTGAAATCTATCTCAGTTTCTTTTAGTTAATCAAAATGTCTAAGAAAGATCCCATTAACATTTTGCAACCTTAGCCTATTTTGAATGATCAGAATCATAACCTATTGCTCTATAATAAGCATCATTCAAATCTGTGGAGCGCTATGTATAATTTATGCATTTTGCTTAACAATATCACATACAAAATGAATGTATATTATCCTTACTTACTTAATAGAATTTTTTTAAATAAAAAAACCCTTTCAACAGTTTTTATTGCCAGAGAATGTATATTATCCTTACTTACTTAATAGAGTTCTTTAAAAAAAAAAAAAAAACCCTTTCAACAATTTTTATTGCCAGAGGACACACGTGCTCATCAGAGAGAGAGAGTGAGAAAGAACTCCCCCTCAAAGGGTGTGGTCACACTACAATCCTTTTTGCTCCATTTCTCCTCCTTGTGAGGATTTTGGATATGCATGCACACATGCCTGGCATGTTTTTCGAGCCTCTGGATCCAGGATTCAAGCCATGGTCGATCATGTGAGATTAGGCTCTCAGTTCATAACACTTAACCACTGTGCTAGATATGTGTGTGGTAATTAATTTTACATGCCAACTTGACTAGGCTAACGGTTTGATCATGTAGCTGGCTATGTCTGTGAGGGTGTTTCGGAAAGACATTGAATTAGTAAACTGAGTATGGAAGGTCACCCTCATCTTAATAGGACATCATCTAATTTACTGAGGGCCTGGACAGAGCAAGAAGATAAAGAAAGGGTAAATTTACTCTCTGAACGGGGACATCAGTCTTCTCCTGCTCTCAGACAATGATAATCCTGGTTCTTGGGCCTTCAGATTTGAACCAGTGCTACACCATCCCCGCTGTCTCGGGATCATGGGATCTCTCGGCCTCTGTGGTCATGTGAGATAATCTGTCACAATAATCACTTTCTATATATCTATATCCTATCACTTCTTCCTCTGAAGAACTCTGACAAATAAAATATATAAATTCCATGTATCATGAAGCCGTAAGGGGGCTTGTTTGGAACATGCAGGGAATTTTATGAGGTCATTTGAGGTGTCTCCCCCTAAGGGCCTATCACAGCAGCCCCACAGAATGGTGGTAGAAAGTTACTTAAACCTATAGGAAACTCTCAGACAGGATTATTACTTTTTTTTTTTTTGAGAGGTTTTTGCTATAGGGTGTGTGCACTCACCAGAAAGACAGAGAGAGACAGAGAGATAGAAAGCGAGAAATCACCCACCAGGGGGGATGGCTATGCCACAATCCTTTCTCCTCCATTCTCCTCTCGGGATCTTGGGTATGCATGCACACGCGCCCGGCGTGAGTTTAAGCCGCCGGGTCCGGGACTTGAACCGCGGTCGACTACATGGAAGTCCAGCGACGTAGCCATTACACTAACTGCTGGTCCTGGATTATTACTTTTATTAATATATGCATGTATGTATTATACTCTGGAAAGAATATAAGTGGTTTGCAGTGTTGTATTAAATATACATTAAGGGTGAAAGGAAAAACAACAACAACAATAAAATGGTAGGTCCAAAATTAGAACCAGAAATTAAGCAAGAGCAAAAACACATATTTGATGACTGCTACAGGTGGGTGACACACTTAAGCATTCTAGCAATTTTTATATCAAAGGGTAGTCTAGGCGGTTGTGCAGTTTACAACGTTCATGAGTTAAAACCATGCCAAGTGCTTACGAGTGACACTGTTCGTGAGAAGAACACAGAAGATGAAGAAAGCAGCAAGTAGGGCCTTGAGTAAGGCACCCTAGGTGACATGAGCAGAGGAGACACAAAAGTGAATCATTTAGGAGTATTTTCTTGTTGCCCTCTGTTCATATATGGGAAGCAGGTCTGAAGGGGTGAGGGGTGAGGGTATGTGGTAGGCAGAGAGAGGAGAGGGGAAGGACAGGCTCCAGTAGATGCATCAGAACACCCAAAGTTCTCCTCCTCCCCTGTCCCCTTATGTGTATGGCTCTCTGAGCAAACCTCACGTAGCCCTGGGAACACCAGCTTGCTTGATCAAGGATGACTAGCTGACTGATAAATGTGTCTTTAGCTTACTCCATAAAACTCACCATTACTTTCATTTTTTTTCCCAACAGTAAGAGTGAACCATATTTCCATTTATTGGCCTTGTCAATTTATGAACAAGGCATGTTTTTCCCCCCAATGAAGTGAGATCATTTTCAATCTGCCATAACATGTGCCCAGACAGCTTCACTTTGAAAATGTGGTATTTCAAGTGTTAGTCAGGGTAGACTATTCCCTTTTCACGTTCACAATTTTTACAGTGCTGCCAGAAGTCTTCTCAGTGCTTGCTTTGAATTCTGTCTTCAACACATCTCTCACTGCTTTTGCACAGATCTGGGAGTACCGGATGTAGCTGAGTCCCACCTGTCACCAGTACACCACCATGAAGTCGCGAGGACACCTTCATTGTTGGCTCAGCAGGTGGCCCAGCAGCTGGAAGGCTGGCTATTACCTTTTTTTTTTAAGTTTGAGTCTGGTAATGCCATGATCTTCTTCCAATCCTCCAGCCCACTGGGTCTTGGGCACGTATGTGCATGCCAGAGTGCTTCAGGCTAACCAGCTCAGAGATTAAAACCCGTAGTCACCATGTGGTATCCAGCTTCTCTCAAGCAGTACGTTATTCTGTGCTACAGACTCAGCCTAACCATTACATTCCAGGTTTCTTTTTTTAAGAATTATTTAATTTTATTCATTGTCATTATTTTATTTATTTATTTTTTTGAAGTTGACCAGGGAGACAGAGAGAGAGAAGAAAAGTGAGAAAGCAAACTGTCAGGTCGAAAACTCGAACTGCAATCAGCTATGTGAGAGTCCAGCTACCTTAACCACCATGCCACCTGCTGGCCCCTACATTCTAAGTTTCTATAGTTAGAAACCACCACTCTGATTTCATTTTAAATATATTTGTAAGGTTTCTACATCACTGGATCAGAGACCAGGAGGGGCAGACTGAAAGTATACTAGCGTTCTGTTTATCAGACAGAACTATTCGTTCATCACTAAGGATTTCAGAAGTGAAGCCAGCCTCCACAGCTTTACTAACACCAGGGTCTGTACATTAATAATTAGAAATCAGTTTGTATTAAATGTAAATGTTTCAATTATGGCTGAAATTTATAAAAATTTAAGTATAAAATGTAAGTACTTAGAAATTGTCCAATTATTACAAAAGTCATTTTCATTATCTTAAAAGCAAGACTTGGGTCTTATTCATCTTTGTATTCTAATAACTAATAGGATTTAGAATTTAGTAAACACTCAATAAACATTTCCCAAGGGAATGTGTATGTGAGTGAGTGAACTCTTGTGGTAAAGAGTCTGGGTTAAAAGGCAGGCAGTCCCCTCATGTACACGGCTCTACAGCTTCCAGGTCCTACCTAGATTGCAGCTAGAAATCCACAGAGAATGCAGAAACCAAAAGCATTATATACTGGGGTTATTGTAACTTGTGTGAAACTCATCAAACTCCTGAAAATCCGAAATGATCAAAAGGTAGGTGAAGTCCTAGCAAAGCACAGGGATGTATGATTCACCTTGCTGATTGTGAGAGACAGACTGTATATGGCTGCCAGGGGCATGCTGTATCACTGAGTTCACTGGAGCTCGTGTGCCCCAGGAGTTCCAGTCTCTCTGCACTATTTCCGATCGTTCTAGTTAGGTGTGGACCTCCAGGACACACATACCTGAAAGGGTGTTGAGATCATGGCATGACCTTCTGTAGGGATGTGGGTCGTGGAATGTCTGCCAACATGGTCATGCCCAATTTATAGTACAACATAAAATGAACTTGGAGGACAGGGGTACTCTGGAAGTTTCTGGAAAAAAATAAGTGTCATCCTTTGAGTATAGGCTTCTGAAGGCTATCGTGGAAGGACTCCAGGACTAGGTTGGATTTGTATGCATTGATTGTGGAGTTGGTGACAGAGGCAGACTTCTGACCAAAGTGCAGCTTCTTTTCATGGAAATCCTTAAGTATGCAACTCCCCAGGATGGTGAGAACCAAAAGATCCCAAAATAGTTGCCAAAAGCATAAAGGATACATTCCAAGGAAGGCCCTGTTTTATCGGTATCAAGTGAGAAGGAAACAGTCTTTGAGGAGTCCTTGCTGACAGAATCCTCACTCTGCAGCAGAGTGCAGGAGGAACTTCCTATAACATGCCAAACCAAGAGGGGTATCTGGAAGTAACCAAGAATGAAGCAGAAGATTGTCAGAGCAAAATGTGAACCTGGAGGCCACAGACAGACACTCAGAAGATGGCAGAGTTTGAAGGACACCCCTCATCCCTGAATGATAGTCCCACACACCGGTGGGGCAGTTCTTCCAGCCCAGGACCGAAGGTTTGGGAAACTTGCGTTTGAACTGAGCATTTAGTCCACCTGTGAAAGACACTAGGAGCAAAGAGCAACTTGTCACAGCTATTATTTGGTTCACAAAATTGAAAACGGTGAGTTTTGTTCTCTTCTAAATAGAGCCACTATTTGCCCCATTGCAATGTTATGCTTGCAAGTGGAGAATTAGTGCCAGGTACTAACTGTGATTGTCAGGGAGATGATATCACAGGCTGCTCACCAGGGACCAGGGCCAACACATCGCCCCTTCCTTGTAAAGGAGCCTAGGCCCACAGAAGCATTTTCATGCAATATTCTTAGTAGTAAGATCAATGTCTCTGGGCACCAGGAGGTGTCATGGTGGTTAAGGTGCTGGACTCCCACATGGCCCACTGTCATAGACCTGCAGTCTCTGGTCTACTCAGTCTCTCTCTGGTGAGCATGTGTGCCCTCTAGCAATTAGAAAAAAAGGCATATTATGAGAAAACTATGCATAGATTTCAAATTTTTGAACCAAAATTCATACTTTAATTTCATTTTTTCTAAGCATGTACATATATATATATGTATGTGAATAATATATATGTGTATATATGAATGTGTGTGTGTATATGTATATATGAAATTTTTTCTTGAGAGAGACAGGAACCTCTAAACACACAAGGTCTTATGCTGCTATACCTCTTTGCTTTTATGCCTAAAATTTAGGAATTTGGGTTTGGAAGACTGAAGAGACCATTGTGCTAAAAGTTAGAAGGTTGGGATCTCATCACAATGTTTGAACTGATTAGTTAAATAGTTTTGTCAATTCTTTTGTTATTGCTGTTGAGGAGAGAAAAGAGAATTTATTGAGTGCCTATAATATTGGCAATTTATACATATTCCTCAGGTACTTCTGAGAACACAATGAGGTCATTAATATTTCTGTTTTATAAACAAAACCACCAGTGTTCAAAGAAATGAGTCATTTGTTAGGGTTACTTGGGTAGTGGAACCAGAACTGGGTTTCAAATCCTGTTCTGTTTCGCCTAACCCTAAGGCTATCCCATGTGGGCTTTCGGGGCTTATGTGTTCTCATCTATGAAAACCAAGAGATGACAACTCTAACATCACTTCAAACCGGATTCTGAATATATTCCTCACCTCTTTTCTCTCTGTATAATTCCTTTCTCAAGTGGTTGTGTGTATCAATAGTTTATTCCTTTTATTACCAGGCAAAATTTCATGCTAGGTATGTAACACAGTGTGTTTAACCATTAATTTCTATCACTATATAATAGGCTATAAAATCAGTTAGAGTGATTTTTTTTCTCCCACTTTATTGTTCTTTTTAGATTGCTTATTCTAGGACTGGAGTTTTCCACGTGTATTTTAAAATGTTTGCTTTTATCTACAAAATACCTTGCTGAGAATTTGATAGAAATTACATTAAATATATAGATCATTTTGGGGAGAACGTTCATATTTACTATGTTGAATCTTTCAATCCATGAACATGGTATGTTTCTCCATTATTTAGTTCTTGTTTTATTTTTAAAGTTTATTTAGTTTTTATTTATGATAGAAAGTATGTGTGTGAGAGAGACAGAAAGAGAGGCACCCCTGACAAGGTCTCATCATGCTGCAATTCTCTTCCTGTAGACCTCCAGTTTTCCTGGATCTTGGGCACATGCACAAGCACCTGATGTGTTTTCAGGCTTATCTGAGGATCCAAACCTGTAGTCACCCATGTGGCCCCCAGAGCTGCAGCTTAGTTGGTTACCAATTGCACCACCAGGCTGGGCCATATTTGATGTCTTTCATCAGCATTTTGTGATTTCCCACATATAGAATCTATACATGCTTTGTTAAGTTTATAGTCCAGGTTTTTTATTTTTTTAAGAATAATTATAAATGATATTGACCTTTAAACTTTTGTTTTGCACACTATTTTTTAGTATATAAAATTATAATCAATTTTTGCATGTTGATCTTAGTTCCTTTTTTACAACCATCCTGAACTCCCTTATTAGTTTTAGGAGCTTATTTGTAGATCCGTTGGGAATCATGGATGAGAATCATATCATCTTCACTAAGGTCAATCTTATTTCTTTCCAATCTATACGCCTTTTATTTCTTTTTCTCCCCCCCCCCCCCCTTGCTATGTTGCAGTGGCTGGAACTTTCAGTGGCTTGCAAGTGAATAAAAGTAGTGGATGTGAGCATACTTGCTTTGTTCCCTGTCTTAGTGGGAAAGCATTCAGTTTTCACCATTAAATATCATGTTAACTATAGTGTTTTTCTTTTTGTGTGTGTTTTATTCTGTTTTGTATTTATTTATTGGTAGATGCTCTTTACCAAGTTGGCTTAGTTCTTCTCATTTCTAACCTGCTGAAAGCTTTTTGATCATGAATGAACATTTGTCAAGTGTTTTTTTGGATCAATTAATATAATACTTTTATTTTTCTTCTTTAGCCTAGATTACGTTGATTGATTTTTTAAATGTTCAATCAGTCTTTTTTTTTTTTTTTTGAGAGGTTTTTGCTATAGGGCACATGCACTTGCCAGAAAAACAGGGAGGAACAGAGAGACAAAAAGTAAGGGGGATCCCCAGGGGAGGATGGCCACGCCAAAATCCCTTCTCCATTCTTCTCTTGGGATCTTGGGCCCACACGCACATGCACCCAGCGTGAGTTTAAGCCACCGGGTCTGGGACTTGAATGGCGGTTGACTACATGAGAGTCCAATGACATAGCCATTATGCCAACTGCTGGTCCCAAATGCTCAATCAATCTTGCAAAGTTAGAATAAATCCCACTTGGTCACTATGTATAATCCTTTTTTATATTGCTGGATAAATTTGCCAACTATTTTTAAAGATTGTATCTATGTTTATGAGAGATATTGGTCTGTAGTTTTCTTTTTTGTATTGTTCTTGTGTGGCTTTGCTGTGCAAGTAATACTAGTCTCATAAAATGGTTTGGAAAGTATTTCCTCTATTTCTAGTTTCTGGAGTATAAAATTGATCTTAATTTTCTTTTTTTGTTTTGTTTTCTTTTTTTCTTTTTTTTTTTTTTTACAGCTCTCCAGGGGCATCATCAGTGGGGCATAGAGTTTTTTCTCTGGAGCTTTTAAATTACAATTGTTTAAAAAATAGTATAAGATCATTCAGATCACCTACTTTATTATAGTTTAATTCTATTCATTTAGATTTTTGTGAAATTGATCTGTTTCTTTTAAGTTGTCTAATTATAAGCACAGAGTTGTTTGTAATATTCCCTTATTTTTCTTTTAATGACTGGAAGATCTACAGTGATATCACTTGTTTTATTTACAATATTTGTGGTCTTTTTTTTTCTTTTCTTTTCTTAAGAGGTTTTTGCCTTAGGGTGCATGTGCTCACAGAAGAGATAGAGAGACATAGACAGTGAGAGAAAAAGTGAGAAATTGCTCCTTCCAGGGGTAGGGGCATATGGCTACACCACAATCTGTTTTCCTCCATTCTCCTCTTGGGACCTTGGGCACACACACACGTGTGGCATGATTTTCAAGTCACTGGGTCTAGGACTCAAACCACAGTCAGCCATGTAAGAGTCCAGTGACATAACCACTATGCCACCTGCTGGCCCCTATTTTTTGATAATTCTTTTAATTATAATTTGCTTATGTGTAAAATATGATTGTATTACTTTCCAATTGCACCGTAACAAATTAACACAAATTTAGTGGCTTCAAACAACACAAATGTATTATCTTACGTTCTGAAGGTCAAAGTAAAAAATGGAATGGGCTACCATTATGGTGTTATGAGGACTGTGTTTCTGTCTGGAGACTTAAAAGGAAGATCTGTTGTCTTGCCTTTTCCAACACTTAGAGACTTCCCACGTTCTTGACTGTTGACTGTTTCTATCTTCAAAGACAGCCAAGGCTGGTTGGGTCTTTCCTGCATTGCATCACTGTAGCTTCTCTGCTGCTTCCCTGCTATCATTAAGGATGGCTCAACCTGATGAACCAAAATAAGCTCCCTATTTTATGGCCAACTCATTGGCACCCTTAATTCCATTCATAATTCTAGTTCCTCCTTGCCATGTAATGTAACATATTCATAGGTTCCAGGCATTAGAGCATGGACAGTTTTGAGAAAGGGGTGTTATTCTATCACATGATATATGTAAGAGCGCTCTATAAATCTTAATTTTCATTTAGTTATTTGTTGGGAATTAATAATATGCCAGGTACTGCACAAGTTACTGACCTCAGCTGAGTTTTCTCTGCTGAGAACATGCACTTGGCTTGACTGCATGAGCCTTTTCATCCTTGGCAATAAATCTCATACTTCTTTTTCAAGCTGTCCTGGGATACTTAGAGTTCTTCATATCCATCAGATGCTTTCAGATGCCCATGATTTGGAACATGTTTTTTCTCCTAGATTGGCACTCCCAGACCCCTTCTGCTTATTCAAGTCCCTCCTTCCTCCTTTTCTCCCTCCAAACCCCTATCCCCATGATTCCGAGTGCTGATGCCTATGTTTTCCTTGGTAACCTTTGCACACCGCTCACCTAATGTGTTCACATTGTACTGTAATCTCTGATTTATGGCCCAGGATCTCTACTGGTAAGGCACATGAAAGCAGAAATTGGGCTTTTATTTTGTTTATAACCCCAGCGCCTAGCACAAATCCTGAAACAAAGTAGGTACTCAATATTTTTTTTTTTTGCCAAAAATATGAAGATTCCCTAAATCTTAAGACTTAGGGTTCATTCTCTGCTGAGAACATGCACTTGGCTTGACTGCATGAGCCTTTTCATCCTTGGCAATAAATCTCATACTTCTTTTTCAAGCTGTCCTGGGATACTTAGAGTTCTTCATATCCATCAGATGCTTTCAGATGCCCATGATTTGGAACATGTTTTTTCTCCTAGATTGGCACTCCCAGACCCCTTCTGCTTATTCAAGTCCCTCCTTCCTCCTTTTCTCCCTCCAAACCCCTATCCCCATGATTCCGAGTGCTGATGCCTATGTTTTCCTTGGTAACCTTTGCACACCGCTCACCTAATGTGTTCACATTGTACTGTAATCTCTGATTTATGGCCCAGGATCTCTACTGGTAAGGCACATGAAAGCAGAAATTGGGCTTTTATTTTGTTTATAACCCCAGCGCCTAGCACAAATCCTGAAACAAAGTAGGTACTCAATATTTTTTTTTTTTTGCCAAAAATATGAAGATTCCCTAAATCTTAAGACTTAGGGTTCATTCAACCTTTTCTATTTTTTTTCCCTCTGCCTCAGGGATTTTCTTTCTATATTTAACTGCCTGTTCTGTGCCTAGAACATGGATATCTAGATTCACATGTTACCATTCTCCCAGGTTTTTGGTGTCTATTAGAGGGAACTCCACTCATGGAATTTGCCATTTCATTTCAAACTTGTCAAGCCCTATTTAAAATTTAGGTAACCCTACTTCCACATTCTATTAACTCACTTAAACTGTTCCCATTGTCTTTCTCTCCTTCTCCCTCAAACCACATGTTCAAGCTGTGATCAAGTCTCATGAATTGTCCCTTTCTCAAACCCCCTCAGTTTTATTTCTTCTGGAGATCCAGGCCTTTATCACCTTGTACATGACTATTCCAATAATCTGTTTTAGTCTATTTTCTACTGTTTAATAATGGAATATCACAGATTCGGTACTTTCTAAAGCATAAAGGTTTATCTAGCTTATGGTTTTGGAGGCCTACGTCAAGGTGCTTCATCTGGTGAGGTCTTATTGTCGGTGAAGACTTCCTGCAGAGTCCTGAGGAGTCACAAGACTTCTCAGAGGAAGAGCAAGTGTGTCTGTATCTGTGTGTCTCTGCTCTGGTCTCACTTCCTCTTGTTATAAACTCACCAGTATTCAATTATGAACACACACCCCGCCCCCACCCTTGTGAGTTTATCTAACTCCTGTCACCTTCCAAAGGCTCCACTTCTTAATTCCATAGTTAGATTACATTTCCATTGTCTTAATACTGTCACAACCAAATTTCAACATATAAATGTAGGGGAAGATGCATTAAAATCATAGCATCTCCTAATCAGGCTATTTCTCCCATTGCTCTTCTTTTTAATGCAGCCTGTACTGCACTACCTGTCTTTTAAATCATAACAACAACCAAAGCATTTTCTTGCAAATTAATCCTCCAGAACCTTTCTATTGTCCTCTGCCATCTGCACCCAGACTTTCCATAAAGTGTAAACCTTTCTTCCTTTTTATCCCATGTATATGTCCCTACTCTGTGCATACTGTGGTAGATAGAATGATGGCCCCCTCACCTCTACCCCAAAGGTGACCATGTCCTCATTCCTGGAACCCATGAATACATAAATTTACGTGGAAAAGAAGCTTTGTACTTGTGATTTAATCAAGGAATTGGAGACAGGGAGATTATCCTGGTTAATCCAGGTAGGCCCAATGAAATAACAAAAGTTGTTAAATTCAGACTCAGTAATTCATGAGAATGACTCACAGAACTCATAGAAGTATTGTGTTTAAGATCATAGTTCTATTTTAGTTAAAAGATATAAATCAGAACCAGCCAAAGGAAGAGATACGTAGGGTAAAATCTGGGACCGAGGAGAGTCCAAACGAAAAGCTCCCCTGTCATCAGGGACATGGTACTCTATTGGCATTGATGTATGGTGATACTCACGTGGAATAGAGTACTGCCAACTCAGGAAGCTCCCATGAACTTTGGTGCCCAGAGTTTTTATTGAGGCTTCATTTAACAGGCATGACTGATTGAATCATTGCCCCTGTGGTTGAACTTGTTCTCCAGTTCCCCTCCTCTCTCAGAGACTGGCCCGATGCTACATTGGCCTGATGCTCAAAGCCCCCACTCTAATCACACAATCAGTCTTTCTGGTGTGGCCAGCTCCCTTCCCTAGGATGCAAGTGTGACTGACTCCGCCCTGAGCCATCTAGCTAGCAAAACCATCAGGTGCCTACTCTGAGCCATGTCATTAGTATAGACTATCAAATGTGGTCTCAGGAGTCTACCCTAAACAACAAAGACATTCCTATTTACTCAGGAGATTCCAAAGGTTTA
Source organism: Tupaia belangeri chinensis (assembly GCF_000334495.1). Classification (NCBI taxonomy): domain Eukaryota; kingdom Metazoa; phylum Chordata; class Mammalia; order Scandentia; family Tupaiidae; genus Tupaia; species Tupaia belangeri. Next base: position 5,151,118 of record NW_006159859.1, read on the forward strand.
GAGGTTACTGCAGGGAACTAGCAAAAAGGCCAGACACATTTTTATTACTATTATTATTATTATTATTATTATTATTATTATTATTA
>NW_006159859.1:5151221-5151804 GCF_000334495.1 Tupaia belangeri chinensis
CCCCTATAATGAAAAACCCCTCAAAAAAAAAAAAACATGCTATCAACAAATAATTTTCCATTTCTTCTGTCTTGTATATTTTACTTTTTTTTTTTTTTTTGCCATCCTTGATTCCCTATATTTCACCCTCTGCTGTGCCCCACCCTCCTCCCACACTGTCCCTGGTATCCATGGTTGCTTTCTATGCCTTTCCCCCCCATTTTATTGATTTGCTAATGAACTTAATTAATCTAAATATTTCCAATAGCAAGCGCAACTGATACATACATATCCATGAACACAAGTCTGACTTTAGGCATAAACCTCTCTGAGTAGAATGAACATACTATAAAGTAGCACCTAGCTGGGGCTATATAGCTTACTGCAGTCATCAAATATGCAATTTTTTTCCTGAAACTTTTTCCTATTAATTAACGTACATTCATCCTCTAATCATCTCAGCATATAAAAAGTGGTTTCCCATGCAGAATATTACTGCATACTGGCTTAATCATGTATGTTATCAATAATTTTCCATTTCTAATTTCACATATGTGTGTATGTGTATGTACGTGTGTATGTGCATGTATATATATATATATAT
>NW_006159859.1:5152176-5174035 GCF_000334495.1 Tupaia belangeri chinensis
TCTTCTTATACTCTTTTATTTCTGTATGACTACACTTAATTTTCCTGACATAGCACTCCCTTGAGAACTTTTTGGAGATCTGGTCTGGTACTGGTAAATTCTTTCAGGTTTTGTTTATCTGAGAATGTTCTTGTCTTTTTTTCCAATATAAAGGATAATCTTGCTGGGTACAGTATTCTTGGTTGCAATTGCTTTTCCCCTCAACATTTTGAATATGTTTTCCCATTCTTTCCTAGGTCGCATTGTTTCTGATGAGAGGTCTGTTGTTAGTCTAATGGAATATCCTTTGTAGGTAACTTGCCGTTTCTCTCTTGCCAATCTTAGTATCTTGTCTTTGTCTGTGGTTTTGTTCAGTCTGGCTATAATGTGTCTTAGAGAAGATGTTCTTGGGTTGATTCTATTCCATTGTATTTCTTGGGACCGGATCTTTGAGTGCCTCTCTAGGTTTGGAAATTTTTCTTTCAGGATTTCATGGAATAGATGATCAATGTCCTTAAGAGTCTCTTCGCCTTCTGGGATGCCAATTATCTGGATGTTTGGACGTTTGATGGTATCTAGTATTTCTCATATATTCTAAAATTTTTGGACAATTTTCTCAGTCTTGATGGTGGATTTTTTTAGGCCAGCAATTTTCTCTTCTACATCTGAGATTCTATTTTCTATATGATCTAATCTGCTTTTAATACTTTCAAGGGACATTTTGACTTCCTGTATTATAGTCTTCATCTCTAACAGTTCCATTTGATTCTTTGGTAAAGTGTATAATTCTTCTTTTAGATCTTGCAAGAATATCCTCACCTCCTAGAACTCATCAGCTCCTTTTTTCTTTATCTTCTGTAGTTCATTGTCTCTCTTCTCTTCTATCTCTGTTAGCTTTGCCATTATGAATATTCTAAATTCTTTATCAGACATTTCCATGATTTCAGGGCCTTCTTGAGAAGCATCCTGACAAAGCAGGTATAATAAAACTCTTTCAAAAGTACAAGGAAGTGGGGGACCAGCAGGTGGCATGGTGGCTAAGGTGCTGGACACTCCCACATGGTCGACCACGGTTCAAGTTCTGGACCTGGTGGCTTGCTTTCTCATTTACTCTCTCTCTCTCTCTTTCTCTGATCAAATGAAAATAAATGAATGAATAAATAAAACTTAAAAAAAAAGTACAAGGAAGTTAAAGCTCACTACCTGGTACATTGTAGACACTCAATAAATGATTTTTATTAATTATTAACTGATTGATTGATGGAAGGAGGAGGAAATGTATAAAACAAAAAAAGGAAAGAAAATAGCATTTATAATCTAAAAAGGGGTGAGGAACTTAAAAAAAAAAAAGAAATGAAAAACAAACATTAGGTCTCCTCTCCATGCTTTATGGAAATCAATCAAATGTTTTAATAAACTTTTTTTTTTTGAGAGGTTTTTTACTATAAGGCACATGCGCTCGCCAGACAGACAGAGAGAGACAGAGAGACAGTGAGAAATCACCCCCCAGAGGGGATGGCCACGCCGCAATCCCTTCTCCTCCATTCTCCTCTCGGGATCTTGGGCACGCACGCACACGCGCCCGGCGTGAGTTTTAAGCCACCGGGTCCGGGACACGAACCGCGGTCGACTACATGGGAATCCAGTGACATAGCCATTACGCTAACTGCTGGTTCCTTAATAAACATTTTTTGATACTGACTTCTGGAATTAACTTCGAGAATAAAGATTTTTGTCTTCTTACTTTAGCTCATCACATGTAAGTCTCTTTTTGTCTTTTTATAAAGTTACTATAGTCAATAGTATGAAAATATACTACAAAATAATAAAATAGAGATTGGTTCTTAAAAGAGATATTACTCAGTTTGTGCAGTAGAAACAAGGAATTAGAAATGTGTTTTTATGAACATACTGCTAATTAGACATTCCAGATTCCTTAACAAGATGTAGAATAATGTACATAGGCCAGCCAGTGCTGTGGTGGTGAAGACAACTCGATTCCACATGGATGACTGTGTAGTTCAAGTCCTGGACATGGCAACTTGAAAAACACATTAGGCACATGTGCATGTATGTCCCAATTCCTATTCGGGTGTTGAGAAAGTCATGGCATATTTTTCTATGTTAATCTCTACAAAAATGTATCATGACTTTCCAGACAACTCAAGAAAAGGAGGGCGAAATGGAGAAGAGATTGTGGCATGACTATCTCCCATGGGGATTACATTCTCTCTCTCTCTCTCTCTCTCTCTTTCTTTCTCTATCTCTGTCTCCAGCAAGTGCACATACTTTCTGGCAAATTAAAAAAAAAGAAGAAGAATGTATAAAATATGTAATGAGACTTTCAGATAATGCTGGCTTTTTCCAAAAGAATGTGTGATGCTGGCTCTATTTCTTCTTCCTATTACTTCAAGCAGAACCAAGAATATAATCATCTCAATAGTTTTATTATTTGTTAGTCCTGCTACAATTGCAGTATGTTATTTGATTCTGTATCTTGTGTAGAATAACTATAGAATTATAGAAAAGTATAACTATAGAATATGTGGTTGGTATAATAAAAGAGGTTATATTCCTCTCTTTTGTAATTTTGAATGAAAAAAAAAATCAGGAGGAACAGTCTCAGATTTTTCATCTGAATGTAGTCCAAGATACATACCTACAATAGTTCAGAAGCGGAAATGATATGGCATAGATGTAGCTAAATGGAGGATACAATTAATTATTTTTTCCTATCATACTCAGAGTGAAGGAAATTTTTTTTGATTTTTAAAGTATTTGTTTCATTAATAATTTAGAGAAAATGATTTTCTATTATTTAATTTTTTGCCATAGGGTGTGTGCATTTAGCAGAGAGAGAGAAGGAAAGTGAGAAATCACCCCAGGGGAGGTGGCCATACCATAGTCCCCTCTTCTCCATTCTCCTCTTGGGATTTTGGGCATGCATACACACTTCTGGTGTGATTTTTTCAAGACGCCAGGTCCAGGGCTTGAACCACGATCAGCCATGTGGGAGTCCAGGGCTTTAACCACCGCACCAAATGCTGGCCCCACAATTTTCATATTTTAACAAAGAATTTAAGATATTCTTTTGGTTTTTAGACCTAGCTAAGGAGGTTAGAAATATGTGCATAGCTTTGATAAAGTTACCGCTTCCTACCTTAACAAAGAAGTGGCAAGATAGGAGCCAGTCTGCTGTAGATGAAAATGCAGAAGATATATTACCCAGTCCCCTTGACCCCACTGCTACATCAAATCCCCAACATCTCATTCCAAAACATGGAAACCTGATGTCAAAATAACATAATATGAGCTGATTTGTGCAAATGATTGCAACTACTTTATAATTAAACATCTAGGGAATTAGATATGTGAAATAGATATCTCTATACATACCAGGGATTTAATTACATCCTGGATTAAGACATTTTGACCCAAAATTGAAAACAGATGCTCAATCACTCTATGTCCCAATGGTTGCTTTGTAAGCAAGTGATCCTAGATTCTGTGCCTTCAAGAACATTCTCTCCTACTTCATTGTTGTTGCTAAATACTCGTGAAAGAAGAAACACAAAGAACTTCCCTGTTAGATTTCTCCTGGGTTTCTTGAATGTTAGAAGGCAACAGGATCAGCAATGTTTGACTGGAAATGTTTTTAAGCATTTACTCTTGTGATTGACGTTAACTGGAAGGAAACAGCTGACATGTTAAATCACCGTGTTCCATCTTGTCCCTTCTCCTTGTGAAAATCTCAAATCTAGAATTTAGATTGTGGTTTGTCTAATTTTCTACCTTTATGTTTTTAACTTTATACAAATGAGCAAATAATGCGAACTGGCTGGGGGAGGTATTAGCTGTTCTCCTCTGTGTTTTGTTGATGGGACAGTGAGTCCACCCCATGAAAGACATAAAATGCATTTGAAGAGAGCCATGTACAATCTTTGCTACTAGTTTGTTGATTTGATTGTTACAGAATACCAGAAGTAATTTGAATTTCTCCACTCAGTCAACAAATTAGATTTTTCCTATAAGAGAGAGGTCTTTTGTTTATTACACAACACGCATAGTTTGGGCCTCAGGGCGGGGTCCTCTCGTGTCTTCTTTATGCTCCAGACACATCACGGAGCCTTTCAGTCTAGAAGGAAAGACAGATCTTAGACAAATTATTCTAAATAAATCATCAATTACAACCGGAATTGTGCAAAAAAGTATAGAGAAGTCTGAGAGTCATAAAACTGGGGGGGAAATACTACAAAGTTTTGAGGTTAGAAAATTCTTGGTCGGGCCAGCAGATGGTGTGGTGACTAAGGCACCTCCCTCCCACATGGCCAACTCCAATTAGAGTCCTGGACCTGGTGGCTTGCTTTCTCACTTTGCCTCTCTTTCTCTGTCTCTCTCTGGTGAGCTCATGAATGTTAGAAGGCAACAGGATCAGCAATGTTTGACTGGAAATGTTTTTAAGCATTTACTCTTGTGATTGACGTTAACTGGAAGGAAACAGCTGACATGTTAAATCACCGTGTTCCATCTTGTCCCTTCTCCTTGTGAAAATCTCAAATCTAGAATTTAGATTGTGGTTTGTCTAATTTTCTACCTTTATGTTTTTAACTTTATACAAATGAGCAAATAATGCGAACTGGCTGGGGGAGGTATTAGCTGTTCTCCTCTGTGTTTTGTTGATGGGACAGTGAGTCCACCCCATGAAAGACATAAAATGCATTTGAAGAGAGCCATGTACAATCTTTGCTACTAGTTTGTTGATTTGATTGTTACAGAATACCAGAAGTAATTTGAATTTCTCCACTCAGTCAACAAATTAGATTTTTCCTATAAGAGAGAGGTCTTTTGTTTATTACACAACACGCATAGTTTGGGCCTCAGGGCGGGGTCCTCTCGTGTCTTCTTTATGCTCCAGACACATCACGGAGCCTTTCAGTCTAGAAGGAAAGACAGATCTTAGACAAATTATTCTAAATAAATCATCAATTACAACCGGAATTGTGCAAAAAAGTATAGAGAAGTCTGAGAGTCATAAAACTGGGGGGGAAATACTACAAAGTTTTGAGGTTAGAAAATTCTTGGTCGGGCCAGCAGATGGTGTGGTGACTAAGGCACCTCCCTCCCACATGGCCAACTCCAATTAGAGTCCTGGACCTGGTGGCTTGCTTTCTCACTTTGCCTCTCTTTCTCTGTCTCTCTCTGGTGAGCTCACATGCCCTGTAGCAAATTTAAAATAATGATAGTTATAATAAAAATTATAAATAAAAATAAATAGTTCTTTTTAAGAAACTATAAATGGATTTCATAAAAATGTGGCACCAAAATAAATGCATTTTAATTCAATTTTCCTATGAACTTCTTGAAGTCTCATATTTGGCCATTGTCATGATAAAGATGCTAAATGAGCCCTAGGTATATTAAGACTACTTAGAGAGTGTGGAGTGACCCGAGACAGCCTAGGAGTCAGATGACTGTAGATCCCAGTTTGCCTCTCATTGCTTTATAATTATCATTTTTTAAAAATGTACACTTAATCACTATACATCTTTACAGTGTATCACATGGCTTTTCATGGCTGACTCCCAGTTCTAGTCCCAGACCCAGCATCTTGAAAATGACACCTGGCATGTGTACCTGCATGCCCAAAATCTCAAGAGGAGAATGGAGAAGGGATTATGAGGTGGCCATCCTCCCTGGGGGATTAAGGGGAGAGATTTCTCACTTTCTGTGTCTCTTTCTCTCTCTCTCTGGCAAACACACACACCCCTTAGCAAAAACTTAAAAAAGAAAAAAAAAAAAACGACCCAGCCTGGACAATAAAGGAGTGAGCTCTAACTCAGAATGAGAGGAATGTCAACATCTGAAACTCAAGTGAAGCGTGTCCACAAAAGGATTCAAAAAGAAGAAAGTAAACCAGGAAAAAGTGAAGCCACTGATGCCAAAACAAGGGAATGCTTCAAAGGATGTCTAAATGGAATTGCTCTTGGGTTTGGGAATGACGGAGCACCGTGTTGGTCAAAAGCTTAGATAGGACAAGAGAGGGGCCCAGAGGTTAGTCCAGGAGCTCGGGGAAAGACAAGGCAGTGAGGATCAGTCCCAGAACAAGATAAGTGTCAGTGGTACTGAAAAATACACAGACTGAGACACTTGTGATGTGTAATAACTGTGGGGACCACGAGGAATGTCAGTGTCAGCTAATTGAAATAATACTTAGCCACTCTGATCCCTCACTCACGCCATGCCGTCTGATCTCCCTGGCTTTTTGGTAATGATTTTTCCCCAGCCAGAAAACCTCTCTCCTGTCTTTACTCTCCAGAGGAGGTTCTGGTATCACTTTCTCCAGGGAATCTTCGTGATCCCCATATTCCTCCAGGGCTGGATTACCTACCCTGTCCTAGCTGTCTCCTTAGTACCACCCAGGTTTCTATGGTTCTAATGAAAGGTATTTGTCTCTTTCCTTCACCAGATTATACATCTTCCTCCTTAAACTTTACATTCCTTAAAGTTAGGAAGAGTATATTATTTCTATTTGTCCTTGGGCACCACATCGGGCTTTTGTATGTAGTAGAAATTAATTATTGAATTGAATTAAACAAAAGTGTAGGAGAAAACATAGACTCTTTATTTGTTTTTTGCCTTAGGGTGCATGTGCTCACTAGAGAGGGACAGAAAGAGGGAAGATAAGGACTTACCCCCTTCCAGGGGAGATGACCACTCTGCAATCCCCTCTCCTCAAACCTCCTCTCATTTTTGGGGGCATGAACACACATACACACCTGGCCTCCATGTGTGATTTTTAGGCCTCCAGGTCTGGGACTCAAACCATGGTCAGCCATGTGGGAGTCCAATGTCTTAACCACCACATCACCTGCTGGTCCCAGAATCATTTTTCTTTTTATCGCAATAAGATTTACATATGGTCAAGTGCATGGATCTTAAAAGGGCAATTCATTGACATTTGGTCAATGTAATTACACGTAACTGCTATCATAATCTGCAGATCAATTATTTCAACCATCCCTGAAAATTTCCTCACGTCCCTTTCCCATCAATCCCTATTCCCTACCATAGACAATCTCTGTTCTGATTTCTAGTCCTGTAGATTAGTTTGGCCTGTGCTTGAGTTTCGTACAAGTGGATTCATACGGCATATGATCTTTTGTGTCTGGCTTATTTTGTTTAACACATGTTTGTGAAATTGATCCATTTCAATGTATTTCAATAGTGCTTTATTGTATCAATATGCCACAATCTGTTTCTACATTCTGTTGATAGGCATTTGGGTGAGTTCCAATTTGGGGTTTTCATGAATAAAGTTGTTATGAAAAATCACATAGAAAATTTGTAGTTGACAACTATTTCCATTCTTCTTAGCCTGTTTGAAGGACATTGTTGGGTCATAGGATATTAACTACACATGACCCTGCCAACCTTTTCCAAAGCAATTGTGCTCTTTTCACATTTTCACCAGTGAGTTGTAAGAGTTTCAGTGGCTCTGCTTGCTTCACATCATTTTGTGGTGTCAGTCTTTTCTAACTTTAGACATTCTAGTAGGTGTGAAATGGTTTCTTTTTTTGTTTATTTATTTCTTCTATAAGAGTGAGGGAGAAAAAGAAAGAGACAGGCACCCCCATGAGGTCCCCATGCCATGGTCCACCATAGCGTTAGCCAACCAAGATCATGGGCATGCATATATACGTCTGGGGTACACCCAGGCCTCGGCTATGAGCCCCAGATTTTCCCATGCACTGCAGAGCATGAGAGAACATGAAGGAAAGAGAAGGAAAGAAAGAGGGAGAGAAAGCGAAAGAGAAAGCACCCACCCCCTCATGGGGCTTGGTCATGCTACAATCCGTTTTTCTCCATTTCTCCATCCCATCAGGATTTGGGGTGCATGTGCACATGAGCCAAGGACTTTTCAAGTTGGCAGGGCTGGGATTCAAACCGTGGTCCACCATGTGGGATCAGGCTTTCTATACACAGCACTTACTCACCATATTTCAAGGCTAGCCCTCGGTTTTCCCAATGAGTAGGTGATGTTGAACAACTTTTTGTGAGCTTATTGTTATTTATATATAGTCATGTAGAATATTTTTAAGTCTTTTGCTCATTTAAAAATACGGCTTGAAAGAAAACAATAAAATAGCAGTTGCTTATAAGTTACACACCCTGTCCATAAATGTGCTGTGTACCTCTCAGGACTCCAGCATGCACAAAACTACTATACTTTTGTTTTGTTTTTAGATTTTTGCCATAGGGCATGTGTTCTCACCAGAAAGAGACAGAGACAGAGAGAAATCATCCCCTGGAGAGGATGGCCACACTGCATTCCTTTCTCCCCCATTCTTCTCTCAGGATTTTGGGTACACAAGCACCCATGCCTGGTGTGATTTTCAAGCTGCTGCGTTCAGGACTCCAACCATAGAGTTGGCCATGTGAGATCTAGTCGCTTTAACCTCCACTCCACCTGCTGGCCCCAAACTAATACCTTTTAAACTAGCAAGATTGCATAAGATTTCTGTGCACTGCTCATAATGAATAGTTCCAACCTGTATTCTCTCTCTCTCTCTTTTTTTTTTCTTTTTCTTCTTTTGGAGAGGTTTTTTGTTTGTTTGTTTGTTTGTTTGTTTGGTTTGTTTGTTTGTTTGTTTTGCCATAGGGCGCTTGGCTTGCCAGAAAGACAGAGAGGGACAGAGAAACAGAAAGTGAGAAATCACCTCCCAGGGGGGATGGCCACGCCACAATCCCTTCTCCTCCACTTTCCTCTTGTGCTCTTGAGCATGCAGGCACATGTGCCCAGTGTGAGTTCAAGCCACCGGGTAAGGGACTCAAACCGTGGTCGACTACATGGGAGTCCAGCGACATAGCCTTATGCTAACTGCTGGTCCCTTTTTTTTTTCTTTTTTGAGAGGTTTTTGCGATAGGGCACATGCAATTGCCAGAAAGAGAGAGACAGAGAGACAGAAAGCAAGAAATCACCCCCCAGGGGGGATGGCCATGCCGCAATCCCTTCTCCTCTGTTCTCCTCTTGGGATCTTGGGCACGCACACACACGCGCCTGGCGTGAGTTTAAGCTACTGGGTACGGGACTCGAACTATGGTCGACTACATGAGAGTCCAGCGACATAGCCATTACGCCAACTACTGGTCCCTCAACCTATATTTTCTAAAGCACACGGACTGCCCCTGTGCTACACGCTCAGGATCTATCCTGTCACGGTGAACTGAGAAGGAGCCCAGTGTTTGCACAGAGTCTTATAAAAATACACCCATCAACTGGCACATTGTCATAGAGCACAGGGCCATTCATTAATAAAACTCCTACCCCAGGATCGAATTCCCTGTGTAGTTTAAAAAAACTCATTAATTTAGAGCCCACTTTGGAACTTGTCATAATTCAGATCTGGTATATGTGGTTCTTATTCACTAGAAAGTTCATAGTTCAAAATAGGAGGCGTAACTCATAGTAACTGTAGTTTTAAAATCATGGGACAATAAATGACCATGGGTTTAATTTTATTCTTTTCGAATCTTTTTGTTTTTAATTTGTAGTGGATGAGACATAAACGTGCATTTATTTTTAAATAGATTTTTCAATATAACCTTCTGTTGAGACTTTATTTTTTTTTACTAGTTAAGACACTCTCTTTCTGCATTTCTTTTTCCATCTCCTCCCCCCCCCACACCTTCCTTCCCTTCACTCCTAAATCCAAAGCCCCAGAGTGTACTTGCCCACACAGACATGCACCTGGAACCACGGGGAAAGAAAACGAACGTAGCAAGGAAACTAACCACAACCCTCACCAAGGTTTTCTGTATAACATTAAAGATAAAGCTTGAGTAAGATGAAAATACATGTTAAAAAGAACACCATATGCTCATTGAAAAACATGCCCTGGGGCCAGCAGGTGGCGTGGTGGTTGAGGCACTGGACTCCCCCATGACCCACCGTGGTTTGAGTTCTAAACTTACAGCTTGCTTTTTTCACTTGCCTTCTCTCTCACTCTCACTCTCTCTGTCTGTCTCTGGTGAGTGCATATGCCCTATAGCAAGTTGAAAACTAATAATAAAAATAGGGTTTTTTTTTAATTAAAAAAAATAAAAGCATTTCCTGATATTTTGTTTTAAGTTACCTCTTCCTCATTTTTAATAAATATTTTCCTTGGAAAAGTCTTCATTACTTAGCATAAACCCCTTAAAGGCAGGAATTCTTGATTGACAAATCATGTAATGTTAAGCTCCTCAAGGCCATTGCCATGGTTCTGAATGCTTAATGATTTTGCTTCTAGTGAGAATACAGACAATTAGAGATAGGAGAGGAAAGATCAGTACCACAGGGGAAACAATGCTTCATTTCTTTGGTCACATCTTCATAAGGACCACATGGGCATGTGACAAGAAAAAGGGTTTTATAGAGTATAATATTTTGTCAGAAAAAAATTTCTTACTCACTTTAATGTCACGTGGAAAACATTATAAAGTAGCTCCTAATTATCAGGTGGCTGGTCTGCGTCATATCATGCTTTCTTGGGTTCTATTTATTAAAGAGTTAAGGAGGGGCTAGCAGATGGCGTAGTGATTACATTGCCGGACTCTCACATAACTGACCACGGTTCACGTCCTAGAGCCAGGGCTGAAAATCATGCTGGGCACGTGTGTGTGCATGCCCAAGATCCCAGGAGGCGGATGGAGGAGAAGGGATTATGGCGTGGCTATCCCCCGTGGGTGGATGACTTCTGACTTTCCCTCTCATTGTCCCTGCTCCCCGCGTCCAAGAACATGTGTTATGGCAAAAACCTCTAAAAAACAAACCAAAACAAAGTGTCAAGGCACAAGCAAACCAACTACCAGAGGGAGTCTCAGACTCAGGTAAATCTCACTTATTTCTGAGGTAGGTTTTATATAGGAATTGTATTTCCTGTATCTGGTTGTCAACACCGTCTGCTTTTACACTAAACCTTTGTGTATGTAGGGAGGAGGATTGTAACGGGTAGAACTCCTTTCTTTTTACCTCCATGTATAAACCTTAGGCCTGATTGTTTCCTGTATTAGAATATGCAGACATAGTATTAAACTCAAAGGTGAATTTGGGACCTCAAGCACAGAATCTCAATCACAAACACACACGTGTACGTGATGGCTCTGAACAACTACCCAGTGGGACTTACATTTCTGATTTGTTTTACAAGTAGATGGCATGGGAAATCTCCCCAAGCCCTTGAGATGGGCAAGGAAGAAGGAAGAGGTATCAGAAGGATCAGGGGGCCCGAGCTGCAGGTGCATGGTCTTTGATGGGAGAAACTTGCTGTACCCAAAGGCCTTATTGCTTCCACTCACTCCATGTGGCTTAGGAAGAGTGAAAATCGGTCTCACGAAATTTTGGTATCAGAAGTGAGACCCAGTACCTTGGAAATTTGTAACAATTGGGACTGAGATATTTAAGTACATTGTGGTATATTCTTACAGTAAAATATTGAGCATTTGTTTAAATAATTTTTAAATCATCTCGTTATGTAAATACACCAGAAAACATACACAGAAAAAGACAGGCGTCTGCATCATTTTGCATCTTCCCGGTTCCACTTTGTATATAACCAGGTGTACATTGAGGTTTTCTTTTTTTTTTAAGGTTTTTTTTTTTTAATTTAACTTTATTTATTTACTTATTTTAATTTGACCAGAGAGGGACAGAGCAAGAGAGAGAAAGTGAGAAAGCAAGCCGCCAGGTCCAGGACTTGAACTGCAGTCGACCATGTGAGACTCCAGCACTCTTAACCACCACACTGCCTGCTGGCCCCTGTTGCTTTTGTTGTTGTTGTTTCTAGTTTTGCTATAGAGTGTGCACACTCACAGGGGCCAGAGAGAGAGAGGAAAAGTGAGAAATTGCCTCCTCCAGGGGTGGGAGGGTGGGGGGGCAGCCATGCCACAGTCCCTTCTCTTCCACTCTCCTCCTCGAATTCTAGCATGCACACATGCATACCAGGCATGATTTTTGAACCTCTGGGTCCAGGACTTGAACCACAGAATCAGCCATGTGGGATCCAGTACCTTAACCACTACACAGCCTGGCCCCTGTACTTTGCTTTTTTATCCCCAGACATTTGTGAGGTTGCTGCAGTGTAAGAATTTCACTTGATCTGGGAACCAGCAGTTAGCGTAATGTCTATGTCGCTGGACTCCCACGTAGTCGACCGCGGTTTGTGTCCCGGACCCGGTGGCTTAAAACTCACGCCGGGCGCGTGTGCGTGCGTGCCCAAGATCCCAAGAGGAGAATGGAGGAGAAGGGATTGCGGCGTGACCATCCCCCCTGGGGGGTGATTTCTCGCTTTCTGTCTCTATGTCTCTCTCTGTCTGTCTGGCGAGCGCACGCGCCCTACAGTGAAAATCTCTCCAAAAAAGAAAAAAAAAGAATTTCACTTGATCTTACCCCATATTCTAACCGTGACTGAGACCTGGCATTTCCTGTTGTCTCCTCCAGATGGTTGGGGAGACGGCCTGCCCAGTGACTGCGAGCAATGCCCGCTCCTCCCCACCCTCTGTACTGCTGCCCAGGCGGTCGGTCTCGTGTCACTCCTAGCAGCGCATTTTCAGCTCTAGCAGTGGATTTAAACTGTGTGTGAGTGCAGCTGTCTTGACGGACCGCCACTCCCAGGTACCCCATCTTTGTTTCCCTCAGTGTAGTCCATCACATCCCTTTCATACTGCAGGTTTTCACATAGCATTAAAAAAACAAACAACAAAACAAAAGGTCACTGCTAAACAAGTTTGAAACCATCTTCTGTAGAACAGTGTAACCTCCTTTCCCGGGCCGAGTCTCGATGCGCTCTGACCCCTGCCTTCCCGTCCATCCTCTTCATCACATCTGCCTCCTTGGTGACTCCACAGCTTCAGGTCCTGCTCTGCCAGGCGTGTTCTGTCCTCTGCATTTCTGCACACACATCAAGTCTTCTAGAACGTCCTCCCTCTACCGTGAGCCGACGTTGCTCATGCACCCTTCTCTGTGTCGTTCTGTGGTTTCCCCAGCATGGACTTCGATGTCTATACGAAGACTTACCCGTTTTAAGGAACAGAGACTGAGTCAGACCACACCAAACAAAGATGTAAAAAGAGAGAGAGGAATCTCATGAGAACCCCCAAAACAAAACTATCGTATGGCTTTAGAGGAGTTGAGGAACTTCAGAGGCCTCAGCAATAGGCCGGTGGTGGCTCTTCAACGGCGTGTCCTATGTCATCAGTGATCCAGTGTCCTTTCTGGTCACTTCTCTTCCTACCAAGCTCCTTTCCCTCTGTTCTACACACCTGGGTTTAAATCCTCATCCTACTGCTTGCTGGGCAAATTATTAAACCTCTTTGCGTGTCATACTCACAAAGAGGAGATCAGGAAAGCAAAAGATTCACGAAGGATGAAATGTTAGCTGGTACATTTCATCAGTTCCAGAGCGCATGATTTCATCCTCCCGAAATCGGGTTGGTGTCTGGCAGGCGGGCAGTGAGTGTCAGGTAGCTGTGACCTCCTGCCCACGAGCAAACTGGGCTGTTATTCCTGGCTGCGTGATTAACAACTGCGACCTGGCCACGTTTGACTCAGGACGTGATTTCAGGGCCATTTTAGGCAGGCGTAAGTCCTGGCTGTTGTCTTGAAACCCCTACTGACACTTTTTGATAAGATCAAGAACATTCCGGCATCAAAACTCACAGAATAAATTTTGGAAAAAATCCAGAAAAGAGGGATACAGCACTCTTTCAAGAATGGCTGCATGAAGCCAGCGAGCGAGTGGCTTTGTGATTAAGGTGGCTGGATCCTATGCAGGCAATTACACGGTTCAAGTCCTAGACCTGGCTGCTTGAAAAACACACCAGGCACGTGTGTGTGTGCAGGACCAAAATTCCAAGAGACTGAAGGAGAAGAGATGGCAACGTGGCCATCCTCCCTGGTTGGGTGCTTTTTCACTTTCTCTCTGTCTCTCTGACAAGCACACACACTCTATAGCAATAAATAAATATTAAAAATAAATTACAGCAGCATCTCTAACTCACTTGCTATGATAAATATTGGGTTGTCAGAAAAACAACACATTTTTGCGTAGAAAAACATAGAAAAGATATGTCATGACTTTTCTGACAGCCCGATAGTTTATTTCAGTTTTCTGAAAATGTAACATTTGAGATTTTTCCGTACAGTAAGGTTTTCTAGTATCTAGACTTTCTCCTGACTTGGGAAGTTTTTCAGTAGTCATTTCAATGCCCTGATTGGTTAACTCGGTCCTGAAATGTAAGCGGTGTAATATCCTCAACGCTCTCTTCCTTGAGTTGGCCGGATATAGCTATTCAATATTAATGCTCTCTTACGAACACATTTCTCCCCGACAGTGTTTTCTCTTCCTACTTCTTTCAAAAAGAAAAGGAAGAGAGTGGGAGAAATGCACAATGGCTCTCTACTTTTCTGAAGATCCCTGTCATAGGGAAAAGCTTGTCAGCTTTCAAGTCTCCTTATATGACCAGTTTCTTTCCAAAGTAAGTTCCCAGTATGACTGACAAAACTAGGTATATGTTACCACTCTTCAAGGCTTCATCACACAGCCTATTACTTCTCATGTGTTAGCTGAAAATCAACACTGTTTTGTTTTCTTTTCTATCGGTAATGTAACTTCCTGTGGATATAGCATGGTTAGGTCTTTAGATTCCTTAAAAAACAGCTAGCTGATGTATACCATGCTCTTCTTTTTCTTTTTGCAATTTTATTGAAAACTAGCACCCTACATTATATGACAGTATTGTAAAATACAAAGAAAAGAATGCAAAATACGGATCAATGTGAATAGCCAATTCCTAGACTCAACCACAATTTGCATTTTGATTGAAATTGAAATGACTTATTTTCAACAATAGGTGGCGCTTCACAGGTTTTTTTTTTGTTAGTTGAAATGCATTGACTTTATGAAACGTCTTTCTCTGCTATTAATTTTTTAAAATTAATACAAACACTTGAAAATTCATATAATACTTTGGTAACTGATGAAAACTGTATCCACCACAAAACAAGCCAGAGTTATAGAAGATCGAAATTGACAAGCTAAAAGATTATGGAGACAACAGTACCTATGTTTTGAAAATATATAGAAGGAATTATGTATTTCCAACTTTTAAAATGCTTTAAAATCACTTAAAAATACATATTTTCTTTTTTTTTACACTTAACGATCGTTAGAACTTACAAATTTTATGGAAGGAAGTTTCAGTATTTATAATCTTTATTTACTGGAGGTAAAACATTAAAAATTTCAGATAGGGGCCAGCAGGTGTCATGGTGGTTAAGGCACTGGACACCCACTTGGCAATCTCCATGGTTTGAGTCCCAGAGTGAGTGGCTTGAAAATCATGCTGGGCATGTGTGCATGTGTTCCCAAAATCCCAAGAGGAGAAAGGATTATGGCATGGCCATCCTTCTGGTGAGGGTGGGGGATGATTTTTCACATTCTCTCTCTCTCTCTCTGACATTCTTTGGCAAGCTGATGCTCTCTATGGCAAAAATCTGAATGAATGAATGAATGAATGAGTGAAAGAAAGGAAGGAAGGAAGAAAGGAAGGAAGGAAGGAAGGAAGGAAGGAAGGAAGGAAGAAAGAAAGAAAGAAAGAAAGAAAGAAAGAAAGAAAGAAAGAAAAATGTTAAGGTGATCAGAGCTAATTGTGTGTCTTACTACTTCAAAATCCTGGTTAAATACTCACACACATGTGTATGTACACACGTACATGAATGCACACACACGTAGACATACACCAATATAAAGATTTAAATCTAAGAGTTGTCAGCTTTAGAAACACAAAAGTAAAACTGAATTTACTTGAAACAATTGTAAGGTAAATAAATTCATTATTTAGGGGTGAAGAACCTGGAACAAGGAAACCTTACATATTTCTTCATCACACAGTGTATTCGAGGCAAGGATAACTGATACTTTATACACACTTGCACGTTTACTGAATCCTTCAGCAGCACTAGGATTGGAAAAGGTACAGCGTTGTTCTAAACTTCAGGTTATTGATGAGCAGGGGGCTCAGAGAAACCGAAGGTCACCTAGGTAGGACGTGGCGAAGCTGGGACTTCCGGTTTCCTATCATCTGATCCTGCATCTGGTATTCTTTTCACCATCCATGCTGTTTTTCTCCTTGCAGTATTGGACATGAGGGCATTATGGGTGAATATGACACAGTAGCTAAAGTTATAGACTATGACACAGAAGGATGATTCGATTCAAACTTAGGTCCTCAATACACGATTCCTACCCATTCCTATTATTATTTCTACCAATCATTCCTATCAAGATCATGAGAAGCTGTGACTCTCTACAAGACAGATCCACAAGAAGGTTCTGAGTTGTGTCCGTAGAACGCTCTGAGTATCTGGGCACAGACATGCATGAGATCCAGGGCTCGCTGACGAGGCTGGGGGTGGACTGTGGTGGCAGGACCCTATTAAGGACGTAGTCTCTCTCACTCAGGAAAGAAAGAAATATATAAACTTTTTTTTTTTAAGAGGCTTTTGCTATAGGGCGCATGTGTCCACCAGACAGAGAGAGACAGAGAGACAGCGAGAAATCACCTCCCAGAGGGATGGCCATGCCACAATCCCTTCTCCTCCATTCTCCTCTCGGGATCTTGGGCACGCACGCACACGTGTCCAGTGTGAGTTTAAGCCACCGGGTCCAGGACATGAACCGCAGTTGACTACACGGGAGTCCAGCGACATAGCTATTATGCTAACTGCTGGTCCCTAAACTTTGTTTTTAAAGGAAAACTCTTAAGTATACTTTTGTTAAAAAAAAAATCTTTCTTTTGCTGAGTTTTGTATATTTTCTTTTTTTCATTATTAGTCATTTTTTTTGAGAAGGGCATGCCTAAAATTGTTTTAGCAAATAAATATCCTTCTACTTTCCCCCCCACAAATAAAGGATAAACAGTAGCTTTTGGCATAAGTCATTTCAATAGGAAATAAAGATTAAAGTAGTCAAGCCCCAGGAGATGTTTTAACTTTGTTTTTATTTTAATGAAAACATGATTTTATTTTCTTACTGTTTTATCTCTGGGGACAGTTACAGGTTTAAATAAACCTAGGTTCTTGTATGGTTGTCTCTGGAGATAAAAATAGCAGTGGGTAATTATGCAAATAAGAGATGAATAACTTTTGCTTACCAGAATCAAAGATGATACCAGATAATTAAAAAAATACTGTACTCTTTTTTTTTTTTTTTTTTTCAGAGAGAGATTTTTGCTCTAGCGTGTGTGCATGTGCTTGCTGGAGAGACAGAGAGAGACAGAAAGTCAGAAAGCACCCCCCCAGGGGGGATGGCCACGTCGTAATCCGTTCTCCAGTCTCCTCTCTGGATTTGGGCACATATACATGCACACACAACCCAGTATGAGTTTTAAGCCGCTGGGTCCGAGGCTCAGACTGCAGTCAGCTCCATGGGAATCCAGCGATGTAACCATTACGCCATCTACTGGTCCCTGTTCTATTTGCTTTAAATATCTAAGCAGAGGATTGTCCTGGACCCGCTGGGTTTAAACTCATACCGGGCACGTGTGTGTGTGCCCAAAATCCTGGAAGAGAATGGAAGAGAAGGGATTGCAGCGTGGCCATCCCCACTGGGGGATGATTTCTTGCTTTCTGTCTGTCTCTCTGTGTCTCTCCAGTGAGCACACGCACCCTATAGCAAAAAAATCGAAGAAAAAATCGAATCAGCAGATTAGCCCTGTAGCTCGGCGGTTTAGGGAAGGGGATCCCACACAGCCTCCCACATGCCAGCCTTGGTGGCTTAAAAAATACGTGGGTGTGTGGTGTATGTCCAAAATCTTGATGGAATGGCGAAAGGGAGGAGAAAGGATCGTGGTATGACCATGCCCCATCAGGGAGTGCTTCCTCTCTCTTTTCTCTCTGGTTAAGTATGTGTCCTTTGGCAATAAAGAATAAAATACGAAATAAAATAGATAAAGAGAAACTCGGTGGAACAGATGCCTAATCTGTGCTCAGAAAAATGAAGAACAAGTCAAGGCTCAGAGGGGGAACATTGAAACATCACGGGAAGAGGAAAGAAGACAGGATTTATTATGCATCTGGCAAGATAAGAAAAAAGAACCGCTGTGAAGGAGGGCAAAGCTGTTTCCTGACAGCCTTCCATGTGGGTCTAATTAGTGCAATCTTGGCTAGATTGTAGTGATGCAGTTTGTCTGAATTCTTGTCACTTGGATTCTCTGTAAAGGAATATGGCACTCAAGGGTACCGATTTGGAGCCCTTCACACTTGTGACAAAGCACACACCTGACTGGGAGGAGAATTATAGAGCGACAGGAACTCTACAAATCACTCAGTGTGATTTACTCGATGTATTCCTTGATTTGAGCGCTTCCAGAATTTGAAACCAATACAGAACAAGAGGATTTCAAATGCAGCAGAAGGAAGAGAATTACGGGAATGTTTATGGAAAATTTACAGAATAGGTTGGTCTATTTCTGTCCACTACAGAGATTGTTTACAAAAGGAAACTGAAAATAAAATGACCTTTCCTTGCCAGCTTTTCTTGGGAAGTATAGTAATATGGGGACCTGTTGCCCTAAAAGGAAATTAAAGAGCACTGAGTTTCCATTACTGATTCTTCATTGATTTATTAGATTCTTATATATTCGCTTATCAAATTCTACGATTATTTTGTTTGTTGTTTCTCACCAGGTTAAAAGATGGTACTATATTTATAACCATGACTTCACAAACATCAGAGAATCAGTTATCATTTTTCAAAAGCATAGAACACATGATGGTTCTGCTATTTCTATTTTGGGAAATACAGTAGATCAAGGAATGCGATAAGGCTCCTAGCATTCTACTAAAGTTTTAAAAATCACTAGCAGTTATGAGGAGTTGCCAGATTTTGTTCATTTCCACTTGATTCTTTTTCAAAAATCAAATCAGCAGAAGAGATGGCTGTTTTCACATGAACAAGTCAGCTCATTTTCCATTCCACCTATTCAAACATAGCTTAATATAGTAAACTAAAACTTATTATAAGATTTTTCCCATTGATATTGACATTGTTTTTCCTTCTCAGAAAAATCTCAGACTCTAGTTGTTCATTTCTAGCCAAGGTCCCTTGTAATTAAACTTACTAAATAAAGAACAATGTCAATTTTTAAGCTAAACTTTTAGAATTTCTACAAGGTCTTAGAGTTGTAGTCAGTTAAAAGGAGAGAAAGTTCTTGTTGAAGGTCTTCTAGATCCAGAGAGACAAGTTTGTACTTACATCTCTTTGTAATGTAATATTTAGAGGAAAACATATTGTGTGTTTTGTGTTAAGTGATGTAAAGAGTCATTAGTTGGCTTCGTCCAATGTACTATTTGATTTCTAAATAGAACATGACCTATTAGATGAAAGCTCATGGATTTTATTTTTATAATTAGGAAACATTTAATCTCATGAAAATTATTTTAATGCGTCTCTGGTTGAAAGAAATGGAAGCGTATTTGTAATAGCAATATTTCAAATATTGTGTTGCAGACTTTATGGAAGTAGAATGTTCCATGCTCCCTCTCCTGGTTTTATCCCATTGGTGAACTGACCTTTCATTTGAAATTTGTGAATAGCTGAGAAGGCAGTTCTGAAGAGCCAAAGATCTAATGTGAAGTTCTATTTCTGACTTGATTATTTCAAACCCATTCACAAGAAACCTTTCCTCAACAGCAAAATGTCATGTAGCCCAAACATCTAATGAGATCTACAAAAAAAAAAAAAAAATTACACACACACACACACACATCAAAATCTTTATGCTTTTAAATAGCCCATTTTAGGGCAATTTATAATATTAAGGATGATTATGTAGCTTCTTGGCTCCACTCTTATTCTGTCATTTTCTAGTAATGCTTTTTTTCCTGTTGTTCTTAGCAATGCCCAGGTTCCTTGGAGGCAATTTTAAAGATAACTGAATTTTTGAAAGTGTTGAGACATTTGAAAATCTGCTATCAAAAAACATACACAACTTCCCAAATCAAGAAAAGGTTTCAATGGAATCAGTTGTTATTATAAAGAAGATTTTTAAAAATTACTTTATACTGAAATTTTCCACACTCAAATTTATATATGATTTAGATTCTTGAGTTTTGCTTTTCTTTGCTTTCTTTTGCCAAAGGCTTTAAGCTACTCCTGATAGGCAGTACCTGGGAAAATATTTCTTTTCCACCAACTCTATGTTTTTGGTTTTTAGGAATCTTTTAAAAGTTTCTATGGAAACTTAAATATCTCATATAGTCATCCTCACTGCAGTATGAACTGCGTGATTTTGATAATAAATGTCTAAATTCCAATTGTAAGGCAACAAAAGGCAAATTTCCTACTTACTACATTTTAAAATTTTTCCTGGGCACTTCATATATTATTAAGAATGATAAAACTTCTTGGTAAACTATTTCTGTTTTTATCCTTGCCTTTTACAGAGTCAACTTTGAAAAATAAACTAGCTGGCTTTTGGTTGTGCAAAGTATACTACAAAATGGAAGGAATTTGAGATTTCATATGATAGATTTGGGGGAAATTATATCAGAAGCCAAACTAGACCAATTATTTAAAAACTCACAGCAGGAAATTACACCTTTATCACATATTGTTGTAATACATTTGCAGTAAGACTACCACTTCTTGAACTTTCAGAATTCACATATTCTGAACCTTATTTTAAGTAAAAACTATAATAGTATATTACCATTTAAAAAATTCTATATTCATTTTCTCTTTAGTTGACCATAAGTAATGACTTGGCATATAACCTTTTTCATCTTTTATTGTTCACAGTTTTTTAAATTTAAGGGTGGAGCCCACCAAACCTTTGAGATCTGTAACTAAAGACTAAATTCAAATGTATTCCATGATCGCAAATTGCATTTATAGAATTTGCAAAGGCAATTCCAAGTTTGGGGAGGATGTTTATTACCCAGGTTTATAGGGAAACGCGTCCAAGTTCGTACACATAAACGAAAGAGGAAACGACAATTGAGGAAATCCTGTTCCAGGTTTTCGGGCAGCCCGTGTGATTGACACATGATATCACTGGAGGCGTGTCCTGGAGTGGAGGTGGAGGTGGAGGCGAAGAGCTGAAATTCTGCGGAGCCAGAGTGGGATCGTCCTGTAAGGCACGCAGTGGTTTGCAGATAGCAGCAGACAACTCTCCCTGCCCTGGATAAGGAACAGCTACAAGTCGCTGTAAATGTGCCTGAAAAGCAATTTCCAATCTTTGCAGTAGGTAAGAACCGTTTCCTTCCTTTCCTTTCGTAGGCATTTTTGGAAAGATAAGGTGAGAAGTATGGGCTTTTCCAAGGAACTGAGCGTTTACTTTCAACGCACTCTAGAGCCGAGACCACTGGTTGCGTTTCAAACCACCAGTGGCATTCCCATTGCTAAAAGCAACATTCTTAAAGTAAATGCTACCTCTAAAAGAAAAGCAAGGTCCCTTTCACTTTTTCCCTTAACCGACCAGTAACAAGTTTAAGTCTGAAACGGTCGGATGTGTGAAACACAGGGCCATGTGTACCGAGGAGGGGCTGGCACTCGACGTGGGGACCAAATGCGTGTTTATTTAGGCATTGTTGGCGACCGACTCCCAGGCTTAACAATGGTTTAAAACCTGAATTTCCCGTCTCTGGGTATTGATTTCCAGTGCGCAGAGGCGTTGCTTGAACGTGGCTGGAACTCCTAGGCATTCCAAGGGGTAAAAGCACTTAGGCAAAAACGTGCAGGACTGCATGTTGCTTTGCTTCGCTGCTGACACGCCGACTGTGGGCCGGCCTGTCAATCACCGGAGCAGCAACAGGCAGCACATGGCAGCGGGCGGCGGGCGA